>NC_136782.1:21457157-21775174 GCF_947034865.1 Barbatula barbatula
GGGATAAAAGAATAACTGATCAATACAGGAGGATGGATTTTGTGATCTTGAAAATGCGCTGTCAGGGATTGAGGCCACAGTACTTTGACACTCTGACCAATATTAAAACTGTCCTGAAAGTTGCACCAAGATTTTGCGTCTGATACGACAACTCTTTGTTGGAAAGAACATCATACATTAAACGTGTCACCGGTTATTCAACCTTATACAAGTATTAAGGAGTATTTAACTTCGCTGTTAAAAAACAACTCAGTAAGAAAAGATGAAATATTCTGTAAACTTAACATATTGATTTCTTCCCTGTAAATTAGGATGTAAGGATATGTATTCATGTTTACCCCATTTTTCTTTTAAATGGCTTGTTATCTTTAATAATCTTTTGCAATTTTATAGTTTTTCGAAAATAATCTATAAAAAAATTAATCCTAAATAAATCAACTGTGAAATTACATTACATGTCTTTTAATGTAATCTTAAGGTTTTGACTGTATTTTAGAAAGACATAAAAATGAGTAAAAAATTACAGAACATTTTTGTAAAATTACAGGTCATTTTACTGTGTTGATTTATTTTTTGTGTTTTTCATACAAATTAAATTGCTGTTCATCTTGAAGCAGCTGTCTTATATATATTATATATTAAAATCTAGCTTTTTCTATATAGTTTAGGTCTCTAATCTGGAAATCAATATAATTCAAGATTTCCAATCGATGCGTCAAGAGGTTAGAAAGATTATATATCGAATGGCCAAAATTGATATTTTCCAGTAGAAGGTGCTTCTTCAAACAAGTGTGTGTTTCATATTCCCCTCAGGTTTTATTGTGCTATCGTGGCTCTTCTGAAATAATGCAGAATGATTACATTAGAAATAGATTATAAAACGTGGTGTGATTTCATTTAAATATGGATTGAGCGCCAATGACCGATGAAGAGGTGCAGAATGTAGGAAATGTATATTGTGTTACCATGAATCTTGGCCTCTGTGAAGTGCGCAATTGCATGATCAGACAAATTGATAACAAGACCTCATGACCGCCTGATCGCATTTACATAGAACTTTATCGCTCCTGCTGTTTCTTGGTTAGTTCTTTACATTCAAATATTTCTTTTAGATTTGTATTTATTTATTTAATTCAGAAAAGAGGACTTGTCTTGAGGCATCTTACTATCATTGAAAATTTAACTGATTTAAAGTGCAACATTTCCAGGCTCCAAGGTCAAAGCCATGTTTTCCCCTCATTTTATTTCCTTTTGCCCTTCTATCCAATCGATTGTTTCTGCAGAGCTCAAACGACTACATGCATCCCAGGGTCCTCCAGCAACACGAGCGAAAGAAAAGCTCGGAAAAACACTCTCCTACTTTTTCTCATATCTGAATGCTAGCACCATGACCTCAGAGTCAGAGCAAGCGGGTGTATTGGCACAAGTACAGGACTGCTAAGCCCTTGTGCAAAACTGCCTCGGCTGGCATTATGCACTGACCCCCTTCTTGTGCGTTTGCCAACCGCCGAAAGAGATGCATATAAATGTCTTGCTCTCTGTTTATTAAAGCCTGATTACAAGATCGACTGTGGTCTAACCGACTCTTTCATGTTCTGACAATACAGTATGTTTTCTAAACACACGAGGCCACGCAACAGGTCAAATGACTGCCGAGTCTCTGCAACCTCATAAGTATAACAAGGCATGCAGCAGTCAACATGCATAATGCAAGGGAAGACAACAAACGCAGGGTTAAACAGGAAGTTAAATGTGAGTGGCCATTAAGCAATGCTTCAGCAACCCTTCCCTTTGATAACTCGTGCTAGAACAGCCCCTTATCCACATACTTGGCCTTGACCCTTAAAAGCCATTTGGGAGGAAGAAACGGAAACAATTACGCATGCCATCATGGCATGATATTGCATATGTTATGCCTTATACCATGGTCAGTCTAAATACTCAATTCTGATTGGCTGGAATGTGTGCATTAAAACTGTTCAATGCATTTACATTTACGTTCCAGCCCAGATTTAAAAGAGGACTAACAGGAAAAGTTCCGACATGCCAGATGGATAGTTTGCGACATCCATTCATAATGTCATTACTTGGGGAGTAACAGATAACTTGTGACGGTAATGTGATCAGGATAAAGAAATCTAGTAAATGTCATTTGTTACAATTACAGCCGAACGCACATGCCTTGCAAAGTATACATCCTTCGACTCATACGCGTACACATGCGACGCATGCGCATTACGACATATTGCAATACCTCTCCGTGCCTAGAGGTTTTCTTCCACTACCTTGAATCGATGCTCCCAGGACACATTGGCACCTGGAGGTTAAACTAATTACTGCAAGAAATGGCATGCGCGACCTGTGCGGACTTTGATACGCGAGGTAACAAAATTCCGGCGGTACGCTGTCCCTCGCGTGCGTGTAAAAAGGGAAATATACTTCAGCCTTTAGATGAGACGACGCCGCCCACGAAAAAACTATTTCAATTTAAGGACATTTAGCATCTCTTTTAATTTCCACTAAGAAAATGCAAACAATCAAAGGTTGCAACTACATGACATTTTCTTAAATACCTTATATTTTGTATCAAATTTTTATTTGTAATTCGTTTTTTATATTGACTGTATTTATACGTGACCTTGAAGGAATCCAAAAGTAGTCTGATTACTTTACTTTTATATTTGGGTGCCAGGATTCAGTTACGGAGCACTTTTTTATGAAGTCATTTGAACGGAATACATTTTTAAGTATACCCTCCCAAGTCTGGTTTTAACTTGCTGTCTGTTATATCCGATGTAGCTTATTACGTGGAAAGTTTTCCAAATATTGTAGTTGTGGAATAGCCTACTATTATAAGATGGACAATTGTGCACTGCACTCAATGTGATTTCATGTGCTTTAAGGTCTAGTTTCTGTTAAGGTTTCTGTTTCCACTTCAAATAGCAGATTGAAGCACAGGAAAAACACCTGCTGAGCAGCTAAAGAACTTTTGCTCTGCGACCCACAAAAGCGGCTGGGTCTTGCTCGGTGTCTCTCTTCTATACGTCAACTTGTGCTCCGCTACTGTCCTTGCTTCTTCAGCCCCACAGGGGGTCAGCTGTGTAAGGAACATAAAAGGCCAATTTAATTTAGCACGTCCACAGCTCCAAAGTATTTTAATTCAGACAGCTATGACTGAGGAGTTAATATTTCACTTGTCAGAAGGCAGGTCGAGGCCACTGAATCATTGTAATTCTCATTAAGAGGCTCTCCCCCAGCAGCACCCTAATTCAAAATAATGAAAGTAAAGACTGAGAGCAATTCTAATGCCAGTTGAGTCCTATCTTTTAATATTTCCCCCTTGATGGATTAGGGAACCAGGAAATTCATCCTGGATCATGGGACCAAATTCAATAAGGGATCATTCCAGGAGTATTGCATTTTATAATAATGTCATTTAAAGTGTCGTCTTCCATTCCGGTTGTCCCATATGTATGCTTATATAATGGTGCCAGAGGGATAAACTTTTACAGCAAAGAACCACACTATGTTCTCCCATTGTGCACTTTCAATCTCTCTCTATTGCTCTCTTTCATTCACTCATTCTCTCTTCCTGTGTCTTTTCTTTCTTTTGACCACATTTTAGTAACAATTTAAATCAAACGACACAGTTCATTAATTTATTATTTGTATTGAATGAACATTTAATCCTCGTTTACGCGCTAATGTTCAATCCATTACAGCAAGTGAGGTTAAATAAGAACTAAACTGTTAAATATCTCACCATAAAAATCAATATTTCTTGGGCCATGGCAGAAAACATGTACATAAGAGAAAACACAAAAGCCCTGGTGCATTGTTTGAGACCTGTTACCTTCCCATTGGCTTTGCTGTGCTGCTTTTAAACGTACGAAAAGTCAATCAAGTTCTGCTGATTATAATGTGGCATATTTACAAGGTAAACGTAAAGACGATCCATCAGGAATAAGTTGGAATGTAAAAGGCAAGTGTTACATACTGCAATGGCGACTGAACATCTTATTTGTCTAAAAAACATCATAAATGACAAATAAGAAAGGTTGACATCAAGCAGGGTGGTATCTCACGTATGACCTGTTAAAAGGATTTTCTGTACCCATTAAGATAGAACCCTGCCGAATCTCTTCTCCACATGGCAAAGGACTGCTCATCCCAGGACAGTGAGATTCTTCTTCTGCTATCTCCTCTTGTTTTATCGCTACTGTTCTCCGCCAGTGGAATCAACACACACATTCCTCTGTCACTTGGTGAGTGCACATGCCTTTTTGGTGCTGGGGTTTTATGCACTCAGGGGCTGAGCCCTTTTGACTCTAGTGTTTTATCTTAGTACTCGGGTCAGCAAATTTATGGAAAGAGCCTTTGCGTCAGCCCTTCAAACATTGACATTGTAAGAACACATTGTTCATTTTAAAGCACGGGTTTAAGGATTCAACTGACATCACAGATCGTTGGCCACAGTGCTAGATTGCTACTGTAAGTGTCTTAAAGGAATACTTCACCCAAAAATTATGTCATCTTTTACTCATCTGTGTAAATGTGATTGTTCTGATGAACACAGAGAAAGATATTGGGAAGAATGCTTATAGCCAGACAGATCTCATCCCAACTTCTTGGGCACTTTTGACTACCGTTGTATGTTCCTGCTATGGGAGTCAAAGGGGGAGGGGGGGGCAATCTGTCAATGCTGTTATAAGCATTCTTCCAAATATCATTCTCTGTGTTCATCAGAAAAAATACATTTTTACAGATTTGGAACAACTCGAAGGCGAGTAAATGATGACAGAATGTTTACTTTAAAGTAAACACAAATATCATACCTTTTAAAAGCATGTGATTTTATTTGTACGTGTTTTTTCATTCTATTTAATTACGAAGTACCCAATGACGTCACCCATCACATTTAATGGAGAAAAAGAAATGCAATTTAGGCAAACTTCCAAGATTCATTTTTCTGTTCAGTTCAAGATCAATCTCTGACACACAGCCCACCATCCATGTGCACATGGAGGCTACGGCTATTTAATTAAGCATCGCTGGATCGCTGGGCCAAATAAAATCACACTGTGGAAGCCGTGTTAAGTCCTGTTCTGTCAAATTCCTGCTTGCCCCTGACAGCCACCTCGACCATCATGTCAATTTTGTCCGTCCTCCTTAAAGACTGCGCCATCGTTTTAAACCGAGGGACATTAAATTCATCTGCATTATCCTCCACACTACATCTCAAAGCTGACATTGGTCCCAGCCATTATGCAGTTTTGACTGCTCGGGTCCTGTAATCTCATAACTCATGAGAGCGGGTCCATCAAATCCACTAGGTTCACTTAAACATTAATCAAGTCAGACCCTCACTTAACCAGATTTGTACAGTAATACTCCGCTAATACCGCAGAGTAGGTAACCTTCGCTTGACAAATCGAATCAAAATATACCATCTTAAAATCAGAGAATGAACGTGTGAGATCAATCTTGGCATTTTGATTTTGTTCCTCCAAAGCATCACTTCTACATTCTCATTCTCTGCTTGAAGTGAAATGGCACTTAAAAACACTCAAGTTTCTCAACTATTTTTAATTATAAGACGAGACGAACTTTTACAGGCACAAATATGTCAAAACACAGATATTTGAATGATAATCATGTGGCGATGGAAAGAGTGAGAGAATGAGAATTTAATTGTGCTGTGTGTTATTTTTGTGCGTTTGGAAAATCTGGAAATAATCTGCAGGTTTGGGGGAAATTCTTGACATTGGTTCTTAATTAGCACTTGTTGTATATAACGTTACAGATGTTTGTTCCTTCGCTTAGCACAACGGCACAACGAATCTGCTTTAAAACGCTGGTTTATGATTTTGGTCCGGTTAAAGAGTTACGTTTAGAAAAACAACATGTGGTTCTGTATAGAGAAAGTGCGTAAGTAGAGCTGCTTTATGAAGAACCAGACTTACCCAAGGTGTTTTGAGCCTCAGTCTTTGTGTGCACTGACATCTGTGTAATTCAAGACTCGTAGTATAAATTTCAATGACATGACATGAGGGCATGGTTATCATCAGAGTACATTGTTTTACACTTTTCCTTGTTCTTGATGAAAATATATTACGGCAAAGTAAACGATATTGTTAAGCTAGAACATCAAATTGTCAGCATAAACGCATGGTGTTTAGACATAAATATTCTTGTGTTTGTGACTTATTACATGCGTGTGTTTGCTTTGCAATGGTGACCCACACTGTTCTCATTTCAGGTCAAGTTGACGTCTCACGGTTCACAAAGACGTTACTGGTTTGTTTGCACGACCTAAACAGGGTGCTAAACAACAACGACTCGCTTTGTTTCACTTCATTTTATGTTGTTAAGGTTTTTCCCAACAGATAAATGAATGAACTGACATTGTCGCCATCCTTCGCTGGCCCAAACATTGCTTTAGTTTGATTTAGTCCAATTGTAGTTCTTCTCACCGAAAACGTTGTTCATAGACACTCGCTCTTCAAGGCCTGTTGACTGTTTATAGGATAAATGTGAGCAGTAGTCTGTTCTAATTGGTCTGTTTGAGCAAGTTTTCTGTCTCACTTTAACTCCGTTTCTTCGCTTTGAAGTCATTCTTTCATCTTCTTGCTCCCCTGATGTTGCTTGTCTTTTGTGTGATGGCAAGTGCACGTTTCTTTTTCGCAGCACTTAATACACAACAAAGGAAAACCTTTAGAGAGCTGCCTTATCTTTCTTTTCTCTTGCTCTCTTCACCTTCTTTCATGACTGCTTCGTGAGTTTGATTCGACGTTCATTGACATTTTCTCGAGCGCACGGCCTCTCTGTGTGTTTTTATGGGCTTGGAGACATGTTGAATATGCTATCTTCAATGGAGACAGCAATCTCACCGTGAATATCTACTCATGAGTACAGTACACTGGACGGACTCATTCTCTGCTCTGCTGGACTGTATGATCTGTTCACAAAAGACAATTTACCACTATTACATCTCCAGTTTTCATTATAATGTTTTGCAATAATGATCATCTTATTGTACTTGTCACGCACCTCACATGGCTAAGTAACTTTGCCAATGTGCCATGAAGCTTGCATAAGATACGAGCCTGACCCTGGATATGATTCATTATGGCATAAACCGCTCAATATTTACATGTGTTTTATTGACTCTCGGTGTCATTTCTAGGCCATAATGAATAATTGTTCAACCTCCCTCTCTGGTGAGTCACTCTTAAAGAGCATTGCGGAAATAGAGAGCGCTAGAGACAAAGGAAAGGGAGTCTGAGAACACAAGAAGGGGGAGCGTGGAGCCAACATTAAGAAAGACATAGAGGCTCCGGTGTGAGGCCTGTTGTCTGAAGAGAGTGTGGAAAGAAAGTCTGAGGAGGATGGTTCTCTCCATCATTAATCTGGAGAGTACTTCAGTGTCCCCATCCTCTTGTCTCCCAGCACTTACTAACTGTATTTCCACTGATATGGCTTAACACTGACAAAATGAAAACAGAGCACTTATATGTATAGGTTACAAATGTCGCAGAACATTCGTTTTGACATTATGGATCACGTTCTTATTTGAAAATGCATCAAATAAAATAATTATTTGATCTCTAGTTCAATGACATATTTGCAGGTTGACTCCAAAGTGAATGGAGCATCTCCTTCTGGTGCTTTAATGCGGGGAGGCATATACGTTTTAATACCCACCACCTTCTTTTGTCCTCTGCACAACAATCCACATTCACAAGTTTGTCTCCACTAAACAGCAGCATGAATCAATAATTCAATAACGCTGGCGTCCGAGGCACAACTCCAAAGCAGGATACTTAAGCCTTCTTTATTCCACTCATTGGTTAAAGCAGTATTAATTAATAGCCCGAGACATTACTGTGTATCAGGGAGTTCCTTTACCGAAGGGAATGTTCACAGTGAAATCTGTTATTTTTTATTTTAGAAGTCCAAAAGTTTCAATCTAGAAGACAACACTTTACCATACAATGTCCATATGTAAATATATGTCTAACAGCAGTAACGATGTTATATAATAATCATTCAAAAAATAATTTGTGTCAAATCGTTTATCGTTGTATTTATCTATCGCCACGACACTGCACGATGATTGTACTCTGGATAATTGTCTGCATTTATTTAACTAACTATAGGCGCACAAAGCTATTCATTAAAACTTCAAAGTAACTTTTAACATTTAAATAGCCGTATACTGTAAGAAATAGATCAAATGTCACGAAAGCTTTCATTTATGTATTTATTATATTCAATATAGCTATAACATACAAGTTAGCCTATATGTCATGACGTAGAAAATGAAGTGCTACAGTTTCCATGTTTACGTTTTGCTTTTGTTTACGAATTCCCTTGCACGGTAAAAAAATATTCTTGCGTCTATGAGATGTATGTTTAAAAATTTGCCAAATTAATATTAAACTGTTTCTGTTTAAAATTGAAATCAGACGCAATAATGGAAGCAAAAATATTTTCATGTCAAATCTATAGTCTGTTCATTATTCACATTACTGTAACTTCAGAGATCAAAGTAATAAACAAAATTCTAGAGGACCGAACTGCACATATAGAATATAGTGATTCTGATTTGAAAAGCTTTCGAAATGAAACACAAATACGGATGTTAAAGAAAAAACATTTTCATTTATTTTATAAATCGAAAACATTGTGTTAAGGTGAGCTCACGTTTCACAGTCATGATAAAATCATAGATTTTATAAAAAATGGCTTCCAATGGTTTCTCTCAGAGACCCATCCTCGCACGTTTATTCTATACTCCTTATAAAAACATAAACATTACACTTAATGATTCACATGGTTTTACACATCGAGATGAAGAAGGATAGGTAAGAGAATCCAGAGTGTTCCCACAAGGTCTTGATGAAGCACAAAATAAATATAAAACATTTGTTGGCATTACCACAGGCCTATTTTACAAGTGTCCGTAACATATACGGTAGGATTTATTGCCTGACTTTGATTTATACACCGAGCGTAAAGGCCTGGTTTCTTTAAAAGTGAATTGGGCACCTTTGGAAGGGGCTGTGTCGGACACTTTATAAATAATAACCGATCAGACCTCTTCACTCAGTGATCAGATCCTACTGACTCGTGTGTCATCATCCATGAGGACAGAAGCGCATGTGTGGAGCTTTCATGTTCATATAACAAAAGTGAGAACCCTCGATCGTAACATCAATGTAGCTAGTAGTTATGTAATAGTTCACAAATATCCACAGAGAAAATCTGTTGCAAATAAAACGAGGCCAGCCTCTTTATTTTCATTAAAGTATTAAAGTCGCTTTGTCACGCAAACAGTCGAACAATCGTCCCAGCTGCCTTATATCAGTATATTCAGATTCAGCACGTCTCTTGCTTTTCCATTCTGCAAAAGTTCAACTTTCTGTATTGCAGATCAGCATTTCATAGCTGCTCGCGTCCCTCTGCCGCGCAAAGGAATCCACGCAGAGGTTGCGCACTAAACAGTTCGTGTCATCTTAAATAGCTCGCCGTTTATTGCGTCCTTCACAAGAAACATACTGATGTTTTCCACCCAAAAGCCACCACCGCCGGAGATGCGATGCGCCGTGACGTCACAGGCCCAAAGCCGCCGCGTGTTTTTTTGCTTTCAGTCTCAGGTCCGCGATGCTCGAGTTCTTGTTGGTTTTCGCGGCGGCAGCTGCTGCCACCACCGAAGCTGCGGATGCTGATTCCGCCGCCAGCGTCGCCAGGGGCAACCCGAATGGCGGGGCTGGGAACATCATATACGGTGCGTGGGCCGCCAGGTGCGAGTGCAGGTGATGGTGCGCGTGGGCTACGGCGCTGTCCAGCTGCAGCTGCGCCTGCACCTGAAAGGAGAAGGGCGGCACGTTGCAATGACTATCCTATGGACGCACGAGTGGGGAGAAAGGGGAGAAACACGTTAACTTAAGAGAGACTAAGCAGAGCTGTTACTGGACACTGGATCAATTGCATTCATCATCATGACTGACACCTGTACTCTATAGGCTATGCTTTGGCGTTGAAAACTTTGCTCCCCATAATATGAAGACAAACTGGCAAAACGTACCAAATAGCATTTAGTTGGCGATGAGAAAATCTATGTGCTACGGTGACATTGATGAGTGAATTTGAAGATTTAACTATTTGCCTCCGCAGGGACACCTCGGCTTTGTCTTTTCAAAGTCACTTGCCTGTTGGAATGGCATGCGCAAAGCTCCCACGTTGACGTAAGGCGCGACCCGACACGCTTCGAACTGACTCGCTGCTCCGATGAGAACCCCTAAAAAGACAAGACATTGAGTTTTCGTTGAGTTCAGCTATATGCACGAATTTATTAAATGAATTACACTGCATGTCAAAAGAACACGTCATTTACTCCAGCAATGCAGAATCCATTTGCAACACACTCGGGATTCTCATTCTTTATGTTGTACCCTTCGAGATAGATCCAGTAATTTAGATTACTACAAAAATAATAAAATACGTGTATGTAACACGTTTTGGCATTGGGAAAAGTGTGAACGCACCTTTATGTAATTGATTTTCTTGCTTTCTGCACTTGGCCCGTCGGTTCTGAAACCAAACCTGAAAGAAGAAAAACTGATTGACAGCTGCTGTCGAGGGCACGTGTAAATCCTCCCCAAATAACAACAATCCCAGCAAAACTGTGTCTCCCTGAGGACTTGTGAAATATTCATGAAGCTTAAGCGCATATTTTAATGATCGCGCTTTAAGAACGAAAGAGCAATGAACCGACATAAGAGGGGCAACGCAACAAAAACACACGAGCTCGATCTAAAAATGCTTCTGAAATCGAGCCATGATATTTCTTCTCTATAGGGATTAGAGTATCTCAATCCCAAACGGACTCTGATAACACTTACATATATCATTACAGGCTTGCACATAATGAAATTGAGATATTAATTGCATGTGGAAGTTTGTGTCACTGATTGCTTTCCGTTTAATGACTGTCAAAACAAAAACGTTTGATATAAACGGTTATTATACGTGTTATTTATGTTATGGATATAACGTTAAAATGTAAAGAAATGATTCCAATACGACATGTATGTATTTAATTCATCCTAGCATTGATTTGATACATTTGCTTTCACAGGAAAACGAAGAAAAATAAATATACAATTTCTTTAACGGGAGGTATGACCGGGCAATATTGTCATTGAGCCGGCAGTGTGGCCTTGGAAAGAGCATCAGATCTTTATTTGAGTAAAAATGATAGATAATTTATGTAAATCCGCAGGCCTTGCTTGGGACAATGCGCTTTATAAAATCTCCAAAAGGGACGCTGCGTTAACTTTTTCAGGGGAGGTCTTTTGAGCCCATTTTAAAAGGACCGGTATATTCAAAAGAGCGAATTATAGATCCCCACCCAAGGAATGAATAGATAAAAAGACCGAAATAAGATATTGTTTTTTCCTGATCAATCACATCAGAGCCAATGTCTACGTTGAATGTCATTATTCGGCTCAGTTGCCCGTCTCTCGTTACACATAGATTGAGCCTTATTATGTTTCTGTGCAGATGGTCTTCCCCATGCTAAAAACACACTACAGATGTTGCCTGCAGGGCCAACACGTACGAATCAGAGAAGTTTTTCTTTTTATAATACTTCATCGGCTTTTTAAATTACTAAAGCCATCACTGTCCGTGTTTCAAAACCAACAAAGTGCGTATAACAATAGTATATATATATATATATATATTTAGAATATGCAATTGTTATATAATTAGCCTATTTATTTTATTTGAAGTGCATTTATATCACTATTATTTTTCCAGTGTTTATATTGTAAATATATCGATGTATTTAATCTCCTAAATACCTTATATATTTAATTAATCTCGTCGAGGTTCTGTTAAATAAACGAATGTTAATGTAGTCTAGTCATTATAATGATCAGTGCCTAAGCAATGCCACTTAAAGTATCTATTGCC
This sequence comes from Barbatula barbatula, assembly GCF_947034865.1. NCBI lineage: Eukaryota > Metazoa > Chordata > Actinopteri > Cypriniformes > Nemacheilidae > Barbatula > Barbatula barbatula. The sequence goes on from NC_136782.1 coordinate 21,469,140, forward strand.
CATTCAATATGGCTATTTTATATTCATCAATACACTTTCGTGCAACAAATACTGTACAGTAATACATTTAAATATGAAAATAACAAATATGTCATCCTACATTTTGATCTGAATATATTCTGTGGTGCTTTTAATAAATACAATAACATGTAAATAGCCTTATGTAGATGTGTTTTGGCTCAAATTTTCTTTCGTAGCAGAAACCGCAGAAATATGAAATACAGAATTACACCGCACACACGCAGAATGGGATTGTGACCCTGACCTGTACTCTGGCCTCGGACAGCCCAAGTCTTTGGCTTAGCTCCTCTCTCATAAAAGCATCCGGATAGTGCGTCTCGTCGAACAGTCTCTCCAGCTCGTTCAGCTGCTCCAGTGTAAAGTTAGTCCGACTCCGTCTCTGCTTGATTTTAGTCTGCGTCTCATCTTCCAGAGGCTTACAATCCTCTTTGCGCTCCTTCATCTCTGTATTTGCTGAAAACACAAGAAGAATGGAAATGAACAATATGTCTACTTTAAAAGCAGAGCTGTATGGTCACTGATGTCGGTCGGGGAGATGGAGGTCCCACACAGAGCTCTTTAATTATTTATGAATTATCCATATGCATGTTTTTTCTCTTTCCACAGGATGACGAGATTATTATCCTCGGCAAAAGAAAAGCTTTAATGCAAATAGTTTTCAACAACAATAATTACACTGCTCAAATTAAAATTCACTTTATTTAGGCTTTATTTAATAGGCAGCATTTGTTAAAATTTGTTTATAGTATAAAGATAGAAAAAATGACCATGTCACAAATATGATCATTACTATGTCTGTTATTTTGCTCGTTTTATATGTTATCTACATCAAACCACTGTCGCTTAATAATGCATCGGCCCGTGCTTGTTTTATTTTTCATGTTATTAAATTCTATGGTAAGCAGTACAGTTTAATAGATATTTACGAATCTTACCAGTTCGCACTTTTCTTCTCTCACGCGCATCAAACATCAAACTAAACAAACTAAGCCTATAATAATTCTTATAAACAATAACAAATAATATTGATTCTGCAGATAATGTGATCGTATCAATACTATAACAGCGATGACAAGTAATAAGTAGCCCGCTAGCTGTTCATTTATAATAATAATAATTTTATCGTGTATTGATTTTATCACCAAACTTTCTTTTGTTTAGGTTAAGTTTCCAAACATTATGGCAGTGAGTAGTGTATTATCAAATTGTCTAGCCTATATTTTTCTGTGTTGTAGGCTACCTATAGCCAAAATATGATATATATATATATAGATAGATAGATATATATTACGAAAGATACAGTAATACAGAATATATAGAACAGAGGGAGCGAAAACATACAAGGGGTAAATAGCTTAAATTCAGGTTAATTTATGACGAATGACCAAACTATGTAGAAAAGCCTGAAACACATTGAAGTAAGGCAACACTCACCCTCTATAAGTTTGGGACTCATCGCGTCCCTGCTTTTCTCTGACACTGTCAGGTCCGCTTCCCTGACCGGCGATTGTCGCCCGGTGCCCCGCGTCATACCGTTCACCTCCTCGCGAACCTGTTCCGCTGACAGGCTCTCCCTACTTCTCACCGAACCGGCCTCCAGCACCTCCCGGTACGTGATTACCTCCTTCTTTTCCTTCACCTTCTGATCAAATGATTTGGACACAAACGCGGTAAGTTCTTCCATCACTGCCCACAAGAAAGAGAAAAGCACACAATCTTCCTGTTAGATCCTTAGCAGTCTACCATAGGACATCAACTCTGCGTCTCTCTGCCGGCCTAAAACGCGAGATGTTGTGATCTCTCACAATCCCTCGAGTTGCAGAGCGTACAGACTTGCTGCCGATCCGTTATTGAAGTCGCACTATTTATACTTTCAAAGGTTCTGCTCGTACATCGCCTCCCCTCGCCACAAGTCTCTTCCTGTAGAGGCGGGGGAAACCTTATCTGCCCTTCAGATCCACGTTACCCTTTCACTGCTGCTATTGGCCATTAATCCAAGATTGACAAGAGGAGCAAATTAATGTCATTAAACGCGGACCGGTTCGAGTTTGGAAACAGCGGATGATGATGTTGGGGAGCTCTGCCGAGGTGGGGCTGAAAAGGATGAGGGCACACATGCACATGAGCTCTTCCTTCTCAAATCTTTGATCCGAGCTGGAAAAAAGACACCATGACAGAGACAGGAGAGAAATAAACGTGTGCTGTGATCATGCAAGCGACGTGGTCAACATCAATGACATTTGATCCACACTTCACATGTCAAGGGGAAATAAACATTTATTCCTCCCTGAAAATAACTACTCGATTGGCATTATCACATATCTCGAGAAATGCTTTTTATTGTGTCTTCATTTGGTAAGCACCGTCACGGATTATTCATTTATTTATGATCGACACACTACAATGAATGGTATTATAACAAATTTAAATGTAAATAGACCAGTTTAGAAATTGTTTATTAAATTCGATAGTTCTTAGTTGAAGCTTAAATGTGTGTGTTTTTAAAACGGCATTGCATCCTTAAACGATATGTTGGAAATAGGTGTTTATTAATAACAAAATAAACATGATACAAAAACAAGTGCGAAGAAGCCTGATAAAGAAAAAAACTGAAAAGGAATATGTTCACCATTTACCGAGTTTAAAGCCGTTTTAGAGGACAGCTGTCCCCAACATCTGTTCAATATTTTTGGACGTGTAAATTGTTTAAAATGTTAATTGTAGACACTTACTTTGGACCTAATGGTTAATTATCTGCGAACGCAAATAAATATCTTTCGGGCATAAAGAGCTAATTGAAAGTAAAATAGTCCAACTAGGACATGCAAATAAAAACTACATCGCTTTTATTGGAAATACTTTCAATTTGGCCTATAATAGCCCAACTACCACATAACGTATGCAATATCTTGCCTTATTTCCGTGCCCCGTTAATTCACGCATTTAAATATCCTACTCGAATAGCCTTTTTCGGATTTCCAATAAATAAAGTGTAATAAAAATATCAATCTTTAATAATAATAATAATATCAATAACAATAATAATAACCACCACGCCATCAATGTACTGTCGTTTAAATCCTTAATAATAAAATTGAATTTAGCCCTTAAAAGGTGAGAAAAACATATTCAATAAGCAGTCATAATATTAATTCCAGGGTAGCTGTAACCTTTCCAGATCATAGTCTGCATTTGCACATGCATTTGTCATATTTAATCATATAGTTTGCTTAAAGGTTAAAATAACTAATTGATCTTCAAGAAAAACAGTTTTCAGTCAAGATCGCATCTCTGTACAAAAGAAGAAAACGTCACTTCTCTTAAATCATTAAACCAGATGATTTTACACGATTCGTTGCGCACTGTCGGCAAAACCAAATCCATGAAACATGTTGATTTTAATTCATTCATATTCACGGTGATTCGGTCCAAATGATCGAAATTAAACGTGAAGAAATGTCTTTAAAGCCACCGTGGATTAAATTACTCAACAGCCTTCAGTTTTTCACCACAGCCACAGGTGAGCATACATATATTATTTGACTTAAAGAATAAAATGCGCATTTCACACTTATCTTGCGCGACGCAAACACCGATCTGGGTTTGATTATAAGGTCTGCAGCGCTCCCTCATCACGTGCTCCGGATCGACTAGTAGAGTCTGTTTGGCGACTTATGGCGGTGTTCTCGGATTTGTGACAAGATAGGAGCGTGTGGTAACTCGGTAAGACTGTGTAGTCTAATGTAGATGTGAATTTATACATATACATATACTCTAACATCGACTACATACATTAGAGATGAGAGATTGAGTTTATGCAGGCAAGCTGGTACAGAGATAGGGTGGGCGGCAGAGTTTTGTTATTGTGTTATTGTATTGTTAAAGGATGTAACTCCCACCGTCTCATCATTCTTTCAGTTCATTTCTGTGATGGACAAAATGAAGCACAATGACCAGAAATTGTAATGGAATATTTATTCATCCTGACAACTACACAAATCTATAAGAGACATAAACAATGAGTGCAGCTAAACTTCAATACTTTAATCACAAACGTGATTTCTCAGAGCATTCTTTTGTTTTCTACAGTTTTCTACTCCTTTCATCCATCCATCCAGAAGTGAGGATGGGTCGTCACTCTTCAGACAGTGATGACAACAGTCGGAGCAGGAGGAAGAGAAGGCACAGGCAGAGATCTTCCTCCTCCAGCAGCTCATCGGGCAGCAGAGTGACCAGCCGCAGCAAACACTCCAGAGAGGGAACCAGAGATACAAACAGGAGGTAGATTAAGACACCTAGTTGATAGTAGTATTTTTGTCTTTTTTATATTGTATTATTGCGTGGCACTCTGTGTTTTCTGTATTCAGGTGGGTGTAAACCTCAGCGACAACTGGTGTAAATTCTTATTGTTATGTCTTCTTTTTTTTGTTCAGGAGTGTCTTTCAGAAGCTATTAAAAGACATATATGTTTCTGAGGAAATGAAACCTAAACAATTTACACCCAAAATAATTTTCAGAGGTTTACACTCATGACTATATTAGGGATGTGCCGGTATTTACATTATATAACCGATATATTGGCCGATATACAATATCTTAATATTAATATAAAATTCCTTAAGACTGAATCAAAAGGCAAAAAGTGGACGACTGCTTTTATATGAAAATATCGACTGGCGTTAGTTAACCGTTAGTTCTCTTTTTCCCCTGAAAATCATGTACCAAGCCTACTTTACACTAGTTAACAAACTTTTCTGGAATACATTTTATTTAATAAAAAAATTATTGATGTTCTTCCAGAGCAACCCAGAAACATTTTCTTTATAGTCACATGTCTAACAGGTCTCTAAACAGACAACAGTTTGATACCGATATGGCCTATAATTTATCGTGCATCCCTACTTTAAATGAATGGTGTTGCCTTCATGAGCATCACTGAATGTTTCTATCTATTCTCTATGAGTCTCTTTATTGTCCTCAGCAGGGGCGCAAATGGGATTTTTTAACCGGGAGACCATGCTGTCGGCAAAAGATTTCAACTCTGTTATTTTGTGTAATTTGGGCTTAAACTAGTGCTCAAGTAGTTATTTTGCGTAATTTGGGCTGATGGTTGACACTTAAAAGCCACTGGAGGATTTTTATTTGAATTCATGGATAAACAACAATGAACAAAGGCCTACCTGATCAACACTAGCCATGCATGAACAAACGGTTATTTGTCTAATATGTCAATCACCCACCAAAACTTCATGCCTTCTGCAAAATATGTTTTATTAAACAGTAATCAGTAAATGAACATCAGTCAATTTATACAGTACATTGGGTAAAATGACAATTTATGCCAGGACACTAATTCAGCCTTGCAAGTCCAGATAAATAATTATTTCCTGACGATAAATTGTTTGATTTATCCAACCATTCTTTTTGTGTTCATTCGCTATTTGACTCATCTAATAGCATAGTGCTCTCCACATTTTGCTGTGTTTGCTAAGTGCAAAACACAAGCTATAAAAATAATTGACAAAACTAATCTGCCACATCTGGGAAAAGTCAACAGGCTTAGGACACTTACTTTTTTGGTTTTTGAAAAAACGAGGTGATTGAAAAAATGGACTACATAAAGGCAACGAAGAGACAAAAACAGTCCAGAAAAATCACCAGCTCAGTCATCGACGATTGGCATTTGATCACTATGGCTACCGCTTCTGCGGGGACAACAGATGCAGCCAACAGCTCCTCATAGGACCCCGGGGGTCAGGAGTCGTAGCAGCCTAGCAGAACAAGAGAACGTAAACGTCGGCGACCGACCCGATTCTGAAGCAGTGACGACAAAATAATGTACATAGCGTAAACCCTGATTAATCCTCAGATTTACAGACGTTTGTCGCCATTCATAGGTACAGTGAGGGGGACGGATCGGGACACTATGAATCTGAGTGTGTCATGTCCCCCCCGTCTCTAGTGCCATCTGCGAGCCTGGTCCTCCATGCAAACAGATGAATCCCAACATCATACAGTTACTGCTGGACATGAGTGAAATTTACAGAAATGCTGAAAAAGCAAAGATTCTGGAGGACATGGATGATTTTTCTGTAGATCAGTGGACAGTTTAATGACTCACGACAAACAAGAAACCCTTAAACAACGATGAAAAAACATAGAAACTGTCATTGATGGTGTTGATAACATCATACAGTATTAATAATCAGGGGATGTCAACTTTTGACCTGGGCTATTTTTAGTAATTTTGTTGTTTTCTTGGGTGTGAACTTTATGTTAACATTTCTTCGTGAAATAACTTGCTCGGGCCGGAATACATTAAAAATAAACATCAATTCCTCTTCTTTTTCCCTAAATTTCCGCCTTTTCCAGATTATACAAGGATGATGCACAGCGGGAGTAATATAAGGTTTGCCCTAAAGTGCTTTGACAGTTCTGCAAAGAGAATACTGATGCACAAGCTTTAGATTTATGCCACTGAATTAGGCAGCATCTAATGCAGAAATGCATAATAAATTGAATTAGGATTTTAAGATAAACATTTTATTTATTCATGGTGCAGGAATGGGCTTCCCATTTTGATTTGCCTTTTGAAAGTGTCTCTAACGGACGCTTCCATTTCCATGAATTCAGCCTGATTTTGGAGAAATTCTCGTGTCGTGGGGTGTTGTAGTATTTTCGTAAATGACGTGAGGCGTTGGTGCGCAAGATCGTTTTGTCCACTATAGTTTCTGGTTCAACAGGTTCTGTCACAGCTAATAGGAGTACAAATGCTCTTTTGTAAAGGGAGATTCTGTAATCTCTACATTATTTCTGATAACAAGCAAAAGAAAAAAGTAAACTATAGCTGCAATGATTGGCTCAAAATGAGGCAGAGCTGGTGCAATCTGATCTTGTTCACACACGTGTAGACCTACTGTGCCTTTAAGAGTTTAATCAAGCACTTTACAAACAACATATAAAAGTTACAAACATTAGTTAAAAATGACAATTAATAAGTTATATAAAACATTACTTCAACCAGTACCCACATATATTATGGAAAGAACTTTTATTCTGCAAATGATTAGTTGCGATTAATCGTTAGGCAGTTGAATACAAGCTTTTTATCCTTTCCAACTAACAATTAAGCCCAAATAGCCAACTGAATGAACCAGTCTTACTAAATGAGCAAAGCTCATTCACAACCTTTGAATGTTACACTTATCTCGTATGTACGGTTTAAACAAATCTGTTCAAATGAGTCTTTCGTTTGCGAGTCGTTCTGGTCATTATGTGCATTCACACTGGCGAACTAGCTGTGTACAGTATAATGCTAAAATACAGCTAATACACTTCCTAATATAACCCTTTAGGAGGAAATTCAGCTGTAGTAGTAATGCAAACACTTATGTGTTTAATGGACCCTTGTTCCTGATATTGCAGGCGCAGGCATCGCTCTAGCAGTAGCTCCTCCAAAGACGTGAGCCACAGGAGGCGGAGCCATAGCAGAGACAGGGGGCGGAGCAATAGGTCCCATAGATCTTGCAGTCGAAAAAGAAGGTAAGAACGAGCAAACTGACAACATGTTTTAATTAAAATGTAATTGTTCCTTAGCACTGGTTGTCTGAATACAAAAGGCCTAATCCACACACGTACACGGGTATTTTTATAAACATGAATATAAGTGTGAAAAAAGGTTCCGGTAGGATAAAACAATTCTCCAACCAGAGTTTCCAAAAATGTTCGGCTTCAGTGACCTGAAACTACGTTTGAGTGTGGACAAACGGCCAAAACCACATAGAAACAGCAGCCATTTTGAAAATACCTGTGTTCGTGTGGACATGGCCTTAATGTAATCTTGATTCTTGGAATTATCAAGTATTTTTACACCGTACATGGTTTATGTACAATCCATATACATTCCACACTAGTGTTGTAACAATACAAAAATGACTTTGTGAAACCATTACTGAATTTACACCATGGCAAAACTTAAACAACAGCATAAGTTCAAAATCAGACCATTTCCATGACGCCACTAAGCATAGTTATTACTACTGCTCATACTTAGTATAGTGTATGTTCTAAACCTTAAACATTTAGCCCTGACAAATAATTAGTCTCAAGATTTGTGCTCCAGTCATGAATGAAACGTCTTGCTAAGAAGCGTGCTATTACTTTTCTAAGTGATCGGTCTAATGATTTTCATCTGTTGGACAATAAATAAGACAAAAATCCTACATTGAAGAGAATCAGACAAGTCTAGGTTTCTAGAATATCATGGGACTCTGGAGGTGTTCTCGGCTTAATAAATGCCCATTCATGTCACATGTTCTTTTGCACACAAAATGTCCTTGTTTTATATGTAGACACTGCAAGCGCATTCACAGTCATAGAGAGCGAGACACTCTTTTTTCCAAAAGTAGCTGCAGCAGGATAAAAATATTGTCGTTTGGTTAAAAACATTGGATTAATCACACATTTTTAAATATACTTTTAAACAGAGAGCTGCAGAGATGACACATTTTTGTATGCAAATCCCAGAAGGGAGTTAGTATTTTAAGACTTCCGGATCCACTACCCCAAAGTCTGTGGCTAACAAAACCTCAACTTAATTTTATATGTGTAAAATTGTTGGGGATTCATTCACGGAGTAATCACTTACCTGGAAACAAGTTTGAGAAAGTTGTCGGAGGCTTGGTGGTGATGACTTTGATATCGAGCGACCGTATTGTAGTCTGTTTATATTTTATATATGAAAATATATATTTGAACAACATTTGCATGTTTATTTAAATGTTTTTTTTATTTATCCGTTTGAAGGTTTCATTGCAATTTAACTTTTTGTTAACTAATGGAAACAACACTGGTAGAGATACAGTGTACTGTATCAACACACAAACCCCCTGCGGTTCCTTCACGAACCCCAGTTTGGGAAACCCTGATCCATAGGGTCGCTTTTGTAGGACATTCTCAAATAACTAGAAAATATTAACTTTTTCTCTCACAAACATACAATTTAGCGTCAGAACAATTTTTTTGCCCCACTAGTCATTTGGATTCGACTGCAGTGACAGCCGAATGTGCTTCTTAAAGCAACACTATAGAAATTGTGCTCACGGTTCCCTGTGTGGTTGATAAGCACGATTGTCTGTTACCGGTGTAGTAACTAATGTCGCTGAAGAAGCTTCCCCGTGGGCATCGCATTACACGTGAATTTGAAACTACGAAGTGTTGCTTTAAATCAGTTTTGAGCCCCATGTAAGAAGATGCACGACAGCATTAAAATACGAATTTATTCATTTGTGTTTCAACTCAAGAAAGGTAGTCATATACATGTACGTCCAGGCTGGTATGAAGGAGAGTAAATTATGGTATTTTTAAAATTGATGAATGATTATTTTAAGGGTCTTAGATGGGCAAGCATCACTTACTCAGTCAGGACGAACTAAATATGTGGTATCTGTTCAATTATTTTCAAAGAAACTGTGACTCTAATTTGTCATTTATAAAACAAACACTTAACATGTTGGCCACATCATCGGCAACAGAATAATTTTCCTCTATAATTGGACTCAAATGATAATGAGTGCTCAGCTAATTAGCGTATGACAGGTCACCGTTTAAGACCTTCTGTTCACAGAGCCACTCAATCTCACAGCTGCTTGTCCTGTGCATATGCACACTTATGCTCATTACAGGGGTTATTTGTTGGGATTATTGATATTTTTGTATGTTTTAATTAAATACTGGCATATACACCCTTGGGTCAATCCACATTATATCTGTCCTCGATCCTGTTTGGTGCTTGGAAGAAAAATGTTAGGTTGGTGAATTAATTCAATTAAAATAAGAACTAGTAGAATTTTTGTACCTGTAAGACATGATGCTATAAACATCGTGAATCAGGAAGATGAACTTGAGGACTTTTCTTTTAAAGGGCTGTTTGATTACCATTGCAAATGTGTGTTAATGAGTGTGTTAAATGCTTCAGAAGTGTCGAGACGGTTTTTATAATATATGCATGCTAAAGACTCTATTTACTTGAGTTTCACAGTAGGAGATCACTCAAATATGGGTGGAAGTCATTCATTTAAATCGGCACTGAATCGACGCAGATAAACAAGGCTAATAGCATCTCTCCCACACTGTGTTATTAGTATTCTTGTGTTTTTCTTCGGCAAGTGTGTTGTGCATCCTTCCCCATAGTAATGCTATAATTCATTTCTGCTGGTTCATTGAGGTTTGGCTTAAAAATAAACTTTAGAGTCTGTTTGATTTCAGCTTTTCATTTTGTGTTGGTGTTGTGAAACTGCAGTGTTGTTTTCTGAATATATATATCAGAACCAGCATTCATTTCTTCAGTGTTCTGAGGCTCATCACCACAGAGGCCAGCACTCGCTTCCCACGTGTATCAATGATATACCTGTCGCCGGATCACTAATGTTCCTTCCTTGGACCACTAGATACTGACCGCTGCAAACTGGAAACACCCCACAAGAGCTGCAGTTTTGGAGATGCTCATAATTTGGGCCTTGTCAAACTCGCTCTAATCCTGACTCTTGACTATTTGTCATGCTTCTAACACATGAAGTTCTGGGTTTTTATAAGGTGCCTAATAACAGCCACATCCTAATGACAGCGACAAGTTAATACTATAAAGAGGATCCATGATGTTGTCGATTTAAAGAAAAAATCTCTTTCTTACCTTTTTATATTCTGAAGAACCTTTTTTCACCACAAAGAACCTTTTGAGAAACAGAAAGATGCTTCAGATGCTAAAGGTTCTTTATGGAACCAAAAGGTTCTTCTATGGCAGCCCTTCCCCAAGTCCGGACTCCGGGGAAGACCCCTTCCGGACCCGCCAAGGTCCAAACTAACACGCCTGCAGGCACGCCACGCGCACAAACCAGTGTAAGGGACCGATCAAGTGAAAAACGTTTATTGCTGTTAGACGCGCCTGTTTTGAATTGTTCTCAGTTGGCAGAGAGCGTTTTGCGCTTTGCTCATGCGCGCCGGGCGTCTGTAGTAGTGTTTACCAACCTCTTCAGATAAAGCGCGTAGATAAAATGTCGCCTTTCTCTTGGTCCATCTGTGCAGCGACCGGCAGAAAATAGAAGCACATTCAACTGACAGAACAAAATGGCGTTTCCAATACTCTCTCATGAAAATATGAAAATGGAAGTAGTTTGTATGTAAATATTTGCATAGTTCGTTGCCCAGATGGACATTTGTGCTGCATGATTCACTAAACATTACATTAAAGTACTATTTCATAAACAGAAAAGATGTAAATGAGAGCGGATTTTTGCATTTTGTTGTATAAAAATGCAGCACTGTAACAGTTGAGACCGTAAACGCAAGTACGACTAGATGACGCCATGAATATGATGATTAGCATATGAAGTGTGATTTGCAAAAAATGACTTGGAAACAAGATGTTCAAAAACTATGTTTTTAGTGTGCATTCAAATTAATATCAAAATATATTTTTCAAAATAAACACTTCACATAGAGTTGATTTGTTTCTTTAATTTATTTAAAGGCTTATTAAAGGTTTGTAAATGTAAACTTTGAGAACCACTGAACTATGGCATCCAAGAACCTTTTTTTTGAGAGTGTATTAAGACCATTTTAAATGTGATTATCTGTGCATGTGAAAAAATGCTAAATAAGAAATAATTATGTAATAATGCAAAATATTCTCTGTGATCACAAAAGTTTTCAGATACTGTATATGCTTGGGGAAATTCAGAAGTTTTCCAAAAGAACGTAATGTTTCTCTGAGAACGTCTCAAGCCTTAAGTCTTTCCCTTTTCATATTATTTCATGTGTTGACCAGTTATTTCTTAACGTGTTATTTATAAATGTGGTTAACTTAATCCAGAGTCACCCTTATTAGTGACGATAGGCTTATTTGAACTATGTGACTGTGGGCTAAACAGAGTGAAACCGGTTGCCTGTCTTGGACCTACTATCTGTCACTGTCGTGTTAAAAAGGTTTGGGTCCAGTAATGGCGCTTGGGATGAGGCAGACTGATAAATCAGGTGTGCATTGAGTGGACAGCTCTGTTTGATTGATACGCTGACAGGATTTGAGCAAGTGCCATGCCAGAATACAAGAATGGGAAAAGAGAATAAACAAACAAAAAAAAGCTATGGAAGATATTATTTACAGGGATGAGAAGAATAACTGCCGAATGGAAATATTCCAGGGAAAAAGATTAGGTCAGTTCAACAGGGAATATTACTCTCATTGGCCCTGATAAATATATAAACAAATAATACAACAGGAAAGAAATGGAATTTGAATGTTGTTGATTCTAGTGTGCTGTTTACCACTCCACTTTTCTCTTTTGTTTTTATAGCAGTCAGAAAATAAGAAGAAAAAAACAGGCTCTCTTCAGAAAGTCAACCTAAAGGACTTCTGTGTGATCCTGGCTTTATTCCTCAATTGCAGAACTTGTGTTATAAAAATATGGAATGTACATAAAAACATTTTTAGCGTGAACAACAGTGTACACTTTCATATGTGGACCTGTGCGATCCAGCGGTGGAGCGGTCCATTGGTTCATATCTTCCACATGTCTCGTAGCTGTAAGACTGTGATGACACGTAGCTCAGTCAAATGTTTACAAGGGTGACCATACACAACTCCATTGGCTCTTCCTCTTCTCTAAGGAAGGCCTCGCCCCCTTTTTTGTGTATTCCTGTGGGAGGAGATTATTCAAAAATTTGGAATAGTGACATCACGTACCCGGGAAGTAGAGAGTTGTAGTCCAGCCGTTCTCTGTAGTCCTTGAAAAGCGATTTCTGGTAAAGACAATATCTCGCTTGGCATTGATCTTTATCATTTTGCAGGTATCATTTATGCTCTAAGAGCAAACATTACAAACTAACCTAAACTAAAGTTTGAAATAAAGAAAAAAAGGGAATAATGCGCAGGTTTTATAAATCTGAAAACTTTTGTGCTTGCGCAAAGTCTTCGCTTCCTTTTGCACGTGCGCACACTTTAAGGATATAAATGAGGCCCCTGGTCATTAAAATCTTTACTGTAAGGTTTATTGCTGGAGTTTAGTACTTGGCTGGGAGTTTTATATTAGATATCATATAAGGAAATACTGAAATAGCCGTTAGTTTTTCATCAGCATCATGACTTTGTTTTTATTTACCACCTCAGCCAATGCAAGCAGGTTGTTTGAGATCTCTCATGTGCTTTTATTGTTAAAGCTCACAGTAGGGAAGCCTTAACATCTCTCCTTAACCCCTCCAAAATATACCAGCTAAGCTTCATAAAGCGACTGGACCATTCTGTGTGTGTGTGTATTAACTGACTTAATTCAAACTCCAAGCTTGACCTGCTTTTGGCATGTGTTTTCTGCTGTGGTTCAGGTGTGTGTTCTGTGTTTCATCAAACCGACATGCTTCAGTATTCTCGATCTGAGAGACAGCTCTCCTCTCCTTCGTCTTTCTTCTCTCCTCACATCTCGAGTGTGTATTGCTCTTTATTTATTATCTTCTCTTAAGACTCGTCAAACACTGCTGGTCTTTGTTGTCAGAAAATGTTATTTACCAGAGAGGCAAGTTAGTGAGTGACATGGCAGGGGTCTTTTATCCCCAGCTAGCCTCAAGCGCAGCTTCTCCTTGCTGCCAAAAGCAGCCCAGCCCCCTCACATCCACCGGTCCAACTCTTTTAGGGCATCCAGGAGTAGCAATCTCCTTTGGATAGGAAGAACCAGAAAACTGCCTGTCAATACTATACCTGGACACAACATTCAGGACACCAGTTCAAACCTGTGCATTTAAAGTCACCATGAAGTGTTTTACACAGTGTTGCAGTGACAACTATAAATGATTTATCCGTGTACACCATTATTGATTGTTTAATTCATTTATCAAAAACCTTATGGTCCTCTCCTCCACTCAACAACAACTCATCAAATGACGTAAGCAACAAAAAAGAGGTGGGACTACACTGACTGTCCAATGGCCAGGCATTTTTGCCCCCTCCACCAGGCCCAACTTGCAACAGACCAATCAAAATGGGAAGGGCAAAATAAAGCCCCGCCCTACATTTTGTCTAATTTCAGAAGCTGTTTCACTCGGATATACGTCACGATACGGTACAATCGCAACTTCCGTTTCATGGGGACTTTAAGCAATTGGGACTTGTATTCACATATACTCACAAGACTGAAATAAAAAAAACATTTTAAAAGCAAAATTAAAACATGAATTGTGATAATTGTTTCTACTCAGTGTTTAAAAATAATGTTTGAAATGATTGTTAAAACCGTTTTTTTTATTAGTATTAGTACTGTATTTGAATATTAGAGCTCATAAAAACCAACATTTGTTTTTTAAACATTTATATGTTTTTAAGCATCATTTTGTCAGCACGTCTGTGCAAACGTAAGATAAGCGACACAGATAATAATGTGCTCATCATGTTTGTTTTAGCACTTTGTATTTTCTTAAATAAATAGCACAGGATAGTTAATAATGCGCTTCACCTGCAGAAAGCAAAAACGTTAGTTATTTTAATGCGCTATAAGGGCGCTTACAATATAGCAATGGCATATTTTTAGCAGGTGCATCTATGCCACAGGGAGATAAAAAAGTCCCACATTTTCACAATGCGCAAACGCATTGCAATCGCGAGCTCTCCGGGGCTTTAAAATGTTAATTGAGTTTTCCATATTACACTCAAACTCTTAAAGTTCCAGTGTGTTGTTTTTTGAAGGATCTATTGAAAGACATGCAATATAATATCTATGCATAACTATGTCTTCAGAGATGTATAAGGATTGATTTTGACAGCAAATTTTGATTTAGTTATTTAGTTATTGATTTAGTAACAATTTTTTTTAAACTTTATATTAAGTCTACAAAAATCGAACTGCGTTAACTAATTAACTTAGTGTAATTAAACATTTCAAACAAAGATTTAACTGTTTTGACGTAATTCACTTAAAATAAGATTCAATTAAATTAAAATAAGACCAAATAATAAGCTTTGTAAAGCACGTGAAGACACACTCAAATCCAAAACAGGCTAGATATGTCTGCGCCCAAGCTGATGTCTGCCGGGTTGAACACAAATATTTTATGTCCTTTTTATAAGCTGCTGAATATGTGAGTATATATTTAGTCATGAATACATTTTAATATAGTTATCTTCTCGTTTTTGAATTATTTTCATCATAGTTTTCGTCAATGAAATGAACATGGGCTACAGTATCCCTAAACGGACAAACTGCTCTACAGGGTGTGTTTTCTAAATATGTTATCTCCATCAGCAAAAAAGCAAAAACCAGACGACATCTTAGCCCCCTTAGTCCTCCACCCCTCCCTTTCGAAGCACTTTTCGAAGGTTGCAATTTTTTTGACCTCGCGTCACCGCTAGATGCCGCTGAAATCTCCACATATTTATTTGGTTGATGACCATTTTATATATTTGTCACCATATTAGTCAGTTCACAAGAGGATGAACTTCTAAAACTATTGCGTCTTAGCCCCTCCCGGTCATTTTGTGCCCTTGGCAAGCGTATTTCATTGTTTTTTTGGGAATGTCTCATACTATTTGTTTTAACAGATGGGTTTAAAATAATTGTATTTTTTGTACACTTATTTGTACGTATTATTTTGCAGATGTTAAGAAGACATTGAATGTGATTTTGCCGTTTCTTTCATTAGATTAATTGTTTTTAATTTGTCGGCTAAACTTATCCTTGTACAATAACTTAACAAACACTTGGTTCTGTTTACTCACTCCTGTATGGTAAGACCTTGCAATTTCACATGGCATTGGGCCTCCCCATATCCCAGCTCTAGTGACATCAGCTTTTGTCTATATACTTTGTGCCAGCACTTTGAGCCCCATTAAGAGCATTGTGACGCGGCCGGTCACTAATTCATTGTAAGCTCTGTTTAGTTGAGTCCTTTTTACAGTTATTTAGTGGTTGTCTCTTTTCAAACATCCATTATTGGAAAACAAATATAAAATGAATCTGTATCTTTCCAAACCTCCATTTAATTCCTTGAAGTTCTTCCAAATTAGTTTTTAAATGCCAATTAGGAGGTTGAATGTAGTCAAATAAAAGCCAGTACTAGCAGAATAGCCTCACCTTCTGGCTGACCAGGCTTCTGAGAGCACATGCCGAAACTTTGGCTCTAGGCACCGCTTTGAGAGAAAATATCCTGCCTAATGAACACATTAATTAAAAGCATAACTATTTATAAGATGATAATTAGAAACGAAGCGAGGTAAACTGGGCTCTTCCTGCAATTAATGGTGGATTAATTACAGCCCATAATGAAGTGGAGTTTTGAAATGCATTAAGGTGAAGTACAGAGGCGCACGGCAGCTTTGTGATCACTGGCATAATTATTTGCTGGCCGTTTGAGCCACTGCTCACTCTGAGCCCACTAATCAGCATCACTGCGTTGTTATATATGCACTTAAAAAGACTTGCCACTGCAATGACTGCCTAATTATTTCTAATTGGCAGGCTCAAGCATGGTGTCTGCACTGAAGGCATGAGCCGTGCTTAGCGGATATACAGGGGACTTTAAAAGGAGAGGAGACTGGGGATATTGCTTGATCAAGCGTTCGCCTCCACACAAATGTACAAAATACAATCACTGACCTCTGCCGAGCCCAATCTCCTTACCTTGAAGGCCCAGAAATTCTTCCACGTTCTTCATCTGAAGAATATTTGAGCCAAGAACCGGAGAAGGAAAGCGGATGAAAAACCAAATACTAACATTGAAAAATGGTAAAATGATGTTGAATTCCATCACCACAAGAACAGTAACCCAATGAAACAAAGAATTAAATGCCCTCTGTGGGGAAAATCAAGTTTTTAATGCTGGTTACACAAAAAAAATGTGCTTCAAAAGGTTCTTCGGTGCCATAGAAACTTTAACATCTTGAATTATAAAAAACTGAGAAAGAGATGATTCTTTAAAGAACGGTTCTTCTATGGCATCACAGTGAACAACATTTGAGGCACCTTTATTTTTAAGAGTGTATGTGTATGTGGTGTTTTTAATATGCTTTAACACAAACCATGTGCACATTATTTGTTCAAAACTATTTTTGAACCTCGTAAACTAGTAGCTAAATGAATTTGACTGCGTGGATCTGTATTCTGAGTCATGGATATGTATAGATGGCGCATAGACTCGGTGTGAAATGATGGTGGCACTGTTGTTTTAGCTGTGCTTCTCTAACGCGAGCAAGCTGTTGCGAATAAGTGGAGTTGGGGACTAACTCGCATATTCCTGTAAATGGTTTGAACGTGTGCAATTGAGCGGTTTATACTAATCGAGCTATGGGTGTTTAAGGCATTTTAAGAAATTATTGTCACAGGAAAAAAAACATGCTATTTTGTTGCTCAAATATTAGTTGTAAAGTGGCCGGATAGGAAGACAGTTTCTGCAAATCGCATGTTAGTCTTGAGTACTTACAGAAGAGTATTGCGTCTTTAGTTTGATCATATTTTTAAAAGATGGATACAGCAGTACGATTATTCCCAAAAACATCCTGCAAGCACATGCGCACCCTTTGCCAACCAAACACAGACATATGACTCAGTTTCCCTTACCGTGTGAACTTCCTGTCTGGCATCTTGTAGCGCTGGGACCATATCTAGCCTATTCTGCATCACTGAAATGCAGTGAATAAACAAACACAGCTGAACACAGCTGTGCTCTCTCTCTCTCTTGCTCCAGCTGGTTGATGTGTGCGCGTGCTCCGGGAGAATTGTCCAAAATGGTTGTTACGAAACCAATTTTCATGTTCAATTTTTGCCTTGCGAAACCTATACAACGCTGGTGGAGTGAATCGAGCACAGAAACACTATGTCTTGCGTCCAATTGGTTTTTTGACAAGTTGACCGATGTCAAGCACGAGAAGACAGCAAGTTTTACTTTGTAAAGAAGCCAGAATGCATGAAACACCATTGCATCCTCTTTAGGTGCTAAAATGATCAAATGCAGTGGGACCTTTTTGCCCCATATACTTTTAAAGGGATTTAGTGAACTATTCATGGTACTATATAGAATTGCTGGAGCTATAGAGGGTTATGTGGGGTTCAAAGGGCTGCCATTGACTTCCAGCAATAATAATTAGTAATAATAAATTAAACTCACCTGCAGGGGAGCTGTTTAGCTGGATACTTCGATAATTAGCAAGTGGTACAAATCTAACGTTGGGACACATAAAGGTCAAAGTATTCAGCTGCATGTTTAAGCTTGTTACAGGAAGAGGAGGTGGGGGAGGTCAAGAGTCCATAGACCTGTAAAGGTTCTCATGCAGTGTAGCCGTGTCTCTGCCATCACCATCTTTTTCTACAATGCACTTTAGCAAATTGTTCTTTGAGTAAGTCCACAGCGGACCTTGGTGTTTTTTTCCTGCACCCCCTGACGAAAGCCTGACTATGGATACAGTTACAGGCTCCATATTCCAGTGAAAGGGATAATGGGAATACTAATAAAAGTCAGGGCTGAATTATGTGTTTTTTGACTCAAATTGTGACGCCCCTCTGAAAATAATGAAACACTTTCCTCTGTCCTGATATTGGAAGTCATTTTTCAAAGGCTGTGTATTGCTTTGTAACAGAGGTGCACTGGGCCAAGACTATGGCCGTTTCCCAATATACGTACTTCAGAGGTCTTGTGTCCTCGCTCTACTACATCAATAACCGTCAACGTCTGGTTCCAATACTCAAGAACAGAGAACGCATGAAAGTATGCAGATGTGTTCTCGATTTCAAGGACGCATCGAATGCAGCCTTGCGCACCTACTGCTTGAAGTCCCAAAGTCCAAGTTCGTTCTTCCAAGGCTTCCTTGCAAGAACAGTCTCCACGCGAACACAAGTCCGTTCTTTGCGTTCTTGGAAACGGCCTGTGACTCCAAATGTGATAATTGATTACTGTACATCGTACGATTGGTATATTAAGAGGACTTAACCGGCCGGATTTAAGATAATGAATGTGCCAGTAAACATGAATTGTTTTGGCTTTGTCAGAAAGAGAGTGGTGATTTTAAACACCTCTGTCTTAATGCTTTTTCGTATTTGGAAACTTATTTCTTGACCCTTTCTGTTGCTCTAAAAGACACGTATGTTTGTAGGCATGGCACGCTATCGACCCCATGGAACTTCACGTGCCCGTTTAGTGTTTAATTAAGTGTAGTTTTATGTTTAGTAGCGGAGTGAATGTCTGCTCTCTGTCACAGATTCTGTGCTGTAGTTTAACCGTTTGCCCACATGCTTTCTCTCAACTTTTATGATTTTTCTTGTGCAAGTTCTTAAATCAGGACATAACCCTCCACTCTGTAGGGACCAGCCTTCAGATCTCCCATCACTTCATAAATACACTGTCATAAAAAGCACAGGAAAACTTCATCTTACTCTTCTAGAGAACACCTACTAATTAAAAACACATGCCTTAAACATTACATTTGAATTCTGAGGTTTACCTACAGGTTTATCTATGAAATGCTGTTCTAAAAATAGTAAAAGACTTTCCCTCACCGTCATGCAGTCATCAGACGTTCTTCAGCTCAATCAAAAAGAATTGTTTTTTAATAAGTGTGCATATTAATGCTCATTAAAGATAATCTAATGTAATAAAGCTGCTGTATATTTTAGCAAGGAAACATGTGTATTTCAGAGTGTAAAAAACGACCAACAGCATCAATGGTGTAGTAAGAATGACGCGTGACCAGTACTTTTGACACTATCGCGATGTTGGTTCGAATCCCCCCTTCCTTTATCTACATTTTCACAACACGTGTTAGATCAAACAGGAAACTATTTAAAAAACGTGTAACAGCTGTTTAATGATAAAGTGTTTGGTAAGTTAAAGGGTAGTAGGGAGTTCTTTGTTGTTGACATATGCCAATACATTGGCAATTATATTTTTTTATTTTTAACAGTCACACTACAATCTCATCTGCCCAAGCCAGATCTATATGGGTCAAAGACGTTAAGATGTTCCTATCAAAAGAAAATGTACAAAAGGGATTTTGTGTCCATAGAAAGAACATGAAATGTACCGCAATATTTATGTACAAATTCAAATGATATGCTTATTCTGACTTCTAGTCAAAACCTAGAATATTGGCAAATGTAAAAAACTATTAGCATTTGTAGTGAAAGTAGTTAGTCTTTGAATATGTCATAATTGATTTTTGTTGTAAATATGGCTGAAAAGATTGTTAAACTGGATCACATTTCAGTGGGCGTCTTCTGTAAATCAGGGGAAATGTATAATGTTCACTTTTTGCTCACAAAAACAAAAATGCAATTAAATTAAACACAAAACTTGTCATTTTTTCTAACATTGAACAACAACAATTGAAAGGGTCCAGTGTTTCATTTTTGGGATGATCTATTGATAGAAATGCAATATAATATAATATAATATACAAAACCATGTCTTCAGAGGTGTATAAAGAGCTTACACAATGAAGCGTTATGTTTTTATTACCTTAGAATGAGCTATTTCTATCTATCTACACCGCGGGCCCCGTACATAATTCGTCATGTTCTGTCAGCCGTCGTAGTGTTTGGAAAGGGAGGGGTGGAGTTAGCTGTTTCACCGCTAGATTTCACTGACTGGACCTTTAACGCAGTATTACACTGATTGCTTTTATGCTTAAACCCTTTCTCGTCTTTGACTCATGCGTATTGCAAGATGAATAATATTTGTAACATTATATGTGAATAATAAAAAAATGTACTACATGTGCTGGTGTTGCACAGTCGCAGTTTATTGCACTAAGTATCCGCGCTTCTTTTGGATTAGCTGTGTTTTAATTTGGATGAACCCATTTTAGATTTTGCAATGGTTGATCCTCGGCACTACATATGCAATAAACTGCACTGCGACAAGGTAAAACAGGTTTTATATTTAATCCTGTTTGCTGTTCATTTAATTTCATTTTTGGCCTATATTTTAGCCTGCCGATTCCGATTGACGTAGTCGTTGGTGGTTGCTACGACAACATCTGGCTGTGGTTCGAAGCGTTTGTCTCTCACAGTATAAATGGCAGATGGTTTAGTAGATATTTAGTTGGAGTCGCCCTTTTGCTGCAGACATGAGAGTCAATGGGGGGCGAGATCTGTTTGGTTATAAGCATTCTTCCAAATATCTTTCTCTGTGTTCAACAGAACACTTTTCATTTTTAGGTAAAGCATCCCTTTAATCTTTCATTGACTTCTGTGTTGGCTGTGTGACAGCGGTTACATGCTTCAGGCAAAACAAGTCTTCATGTATATATGTATAAGTAACCACACTTAATATGCGATCAAATGCAATATGTATTGTCCCCGAACTTTAAAAACACAGCTTTTCTAGATCAGAGCACTTTCAGAGGTCTTTGAACTTAATAACACAAGCTTTTCAGGTGGGTGGGCCGAGTGTAAGCTGATGTCTTTTCACCTTTGACTGAGAGGCACAGGGATTTACATTTGATCCCAAAAAAAGCTTTTTGACGCAAACTCATGCACCCAACATACAGAGTTGCACTTATTTATAACTGTAATAAAAAACAAGAGTTGCCCCACATTTGCGCTTATTTACATTCAATTGTTGCGATGTGTCATTTCCTTTTTAACTTTGTAATAATGTGATGTGTGTAGTTCACACGTGCAGAAAGCAGCAGCCTGGGAAATGTTCTCTTCAGCTCTGGTGATTAGTGGAATGTCGTAAATGAAATGGATTGCACATCATTTGAAGAGCGCTGTAAATAAGACGTGCTGAGCGGTGAATATTTTTTAATAAGTGGACCAGCAGTTTCTATATCAAGCCTCCATCACTCATTTAAGATCCTGAGTGCTGTGGAATGATATAAAGGGAACGATCCAGTCGGCTGTAATTAAGTGCTTGTTGTTTGGTGTTTTTCTCTTTAGGTGACTAGAAGTACATCATTTAATTCCTTGCTTTGTTTTCACCTGGGACACATTTTGTAGTAAACGGCAATCGAAGAAACAAAACAACTGTAGGAGTGGTCAATGTGATCTCATGAGAATTCGTATGCATTTCGTGTAAAATGTGGCTCTACAAAACGCACATTTACTTACGTTTGCACAAACACTAAAACGCTAAATACTGACATATTAGCAGCATCTAAACGCACAATACTGACATATTGACGACACATAAAATGTTCATTATTTACATATGAACAACTTACATTTACATTTAGTCATTTAGCAGACGCTTTTATTCGAAGCGACTTACAAAGAGTTCAGGGAGCAATAAGCGATATGTCATAAAAGAGCAATTGGTGCTAATACAAAGTTACTACAAAGTTAAATTAATCCTTATGAATACCGCGATAGAGGCATTAACATTTTATTTAATTGTATTCATTATTTGTCATATCAATCCCATTAAGTTTTCAATTGCATTTCTTAAAGTTTACTTGTTATGAAATAATATTCAATTCTGTGTGAATTCAGCTGTTAACTCGTTTACAAGAAACAAGACTTTAAAGTTCCGGTGAAATTAAAAACGACAATCATTATTTTTTTAGTAAAATATTGCAGCGTTTATTGTACATTGCTTATCAATGTGGGTCATTTTCTTTTTCAAATTATGTGTGCCCTCATAATCGTCAATAAAAATCTGCAAATGCACTTCCGTCCAGTAATGAATATCCATCTCAAATGACGTAAATTATACGTGAAAATACACAAGTAAAAACAATAGTATACTTGTATATTATGTTAAATGTGTCAATTGTATTCTGCTGTCCACTTACCACGGCTCATAGTGATGTGACAATAAAAGTGATTTGATTTGACATTTCTGTGATCGTTTAACGTTTACTTATCATGTCATATTTGCTTTGTTTGTCGTGGTACACAAAAGCGTTTTCTCTGACAGGCTGTGACAAAATATTTTCAAAAGCAATACATTTTATTCGTACAATATCTTCAAAATCCATTTGACTGCGAGGAACCGAACGCTCATTGGCTCTCGCTTGCTTCGTCACAGATTGCGACATGCTGTGTGTTTGAATGAGAAATGTGCTCTTTCACAGAGTGTATCAGGATAATAATATGGATAATAAACACAAAACTGTTGAAGAGTCGTCATTTGGACTTCTTTTTTGCTTTATTTGAAACATGCCATATCGGCATGGGCTATAACCCCCAAGCCAAGAGTCTTTAATTCTCATCATCTAATTTTGAATCCAGTTATCAATGTTTCATTTATTTAACTTCTTGGAAGCTGGTGGTTGAAGAAAAGAACAGGGACAAGATTTTGTATTTTTCCCTTTAAGACGGGCTGTGGTTGTAATACGTAGATGACCATATGCCGTGTAGCCGTGCTACATCATGGACTTGGTGTGTTTGGCAATGATATGAGGTTGCAGGAGAGAGAGGAAGGGTCACAGCAGGAATAAATAATCATTTTGCCGGGTTAGGATTCCAGTGGAGTAAATTGTGTTTGTTAGCTACACTGGTGCTGTCATTTGCCACCATTAATGTACAATTTTCCATGTAGCGAAAAAGCTTGTTTAGTATGGTCCGATAACAGCAGGGCACCGTCCCACTCACATAATTACCCAAATGGGATGCGGGGAGGGATCTGTTTCACAGTCGGGCAGGGGCATTGGTGATAAGCGCCCGGCTTGCTCCCACACGCTGGTAATTACTTTATTGATAATTCGCAGGAAAATTGCCTGCGCCAGTAGCTGGGCTGCTAGATTGAATGGATTGGAGGAAAGACAGAAACAGTGAGGCTCCTTTCAAAAGAAATGAAAATGTGTTTAGGCCATTGGACTTTACCTTCTGAGATAATAACTGAAAGTCATGTAAAATAGCAACTCTTGGCATGGGGCTTCTGGATGTGTGTTTGTTGTGGGGGATGTTTATCTGGTGGCTCTGCATTAATGCTTTTACCCCTCACCTCAACTCGGCTAATAATTCTCTAAGGGTAAGGCCTTGGTAATGAAATTGACATTTAGCAGCCGTACCACAGTCTATTAACTACAATAAATTTAATTTGCAACAGGCCCAGAAGTGAGCTGGGCTAGAGAGAGAGAGAATAACATGAAAACTAAGCTGTGGCATTTATTACATGCGCTGCCCACAAATGCATTTGTTAAAATAAGACCAAAAAGCCAAACAGATTAGCCATCTACCTACGACTAACTTTGCAAGGCTTCATTTGACATCATTGTTAACATTGTCTTTGTTTTGGCTGGACAATCGGCTGGTGCTTATTCTAACGGTTCCTCGCCAGAGTAGTATTTGCCCACGAATACTTCAGGTTACAATAGTATTCACTTATAAACTATGTTAAAAAAAAACTAGCGTGGATACTTTGAGCCACGCAGGAAAATAATCTGTCAAAATAAGGTATGATAAGGGCTGTACGAAATTTGCACATAGCAATGGTGCGTCAGAGGTTTAACATTATGTAGTACAGTCCAAACTGTTGTAGCACAAATCAAATATTTTGTTTTAGTTTATCACATAAATAGGCAGGTAACAGACGAAGGACATTCATGTCGCAGTTGGGTAAATTAGGGCCATAAAATTAAGGTTTTCCACAAGTTCCCTTTTCGATTTCTGTGTTTTCAATTCTTTCACTTTACAATAATTATTTATTCGTCCACATACTGCAGAATACTATTATAAAATTTCTCCTTTTGCAGATACAATCGTGTTTTTGATATATTATTTTATATATGTATATTTAATATTAGTTGAGTAAATACAAGTATACTGTAGTGTTTGTAGTTTATCAATTTACTGCTCGAATACTACGGTTTACTATAGTAAAAACTATAATACAATACACGTTTTTAATCTGGATGAACTACACAAGATAAAGAAATCCTCAATGATGAAATATATAGTGGAACATTTTATTTAATTCACCTTAACACAAATTTAAAAAATGTAGGCCTTATAAAATCAACTTCTACTTTATGAAACAAATTACAAATTAAACTTCCATTTTATTGAATTATATCATGTAGTAAAAAAATATGTAAACACTGCAAAATCACAAACTCAAATGAAAGGCGATAATTGCACAAAACCCTCATAGTTAATCCCTTGGATTGAAACCGTGACCTTGGCGTTGCTAACACCATGCTCTAACCACTGATCTATAGGAAAGCTAGCAGGAAAGCATCTTGTTGTGCGTCGGCGTCTTCAGTCTTAAGTGATCACGTTGGAAAGGTGACCCGTGACATAGGCAGAAGTACCGACCCCATGTTCACAAATGTGAAGGAGGATGACCGTTTAATATTTCGTAGATGTTCAATGACACATATTAGATACTGTATCTTTGTTCAAGATTATTGTTTAAATGGTCTGTTCATCCAGTGTGGACAAAATGTAAAACTCGAATGGGTTCTGTTGTCGTGCCAAGTTGTGTCCGTTGTAGACACGGTGTATGTGCTACATCACTATTTCTAACAGTGTTTATTTGACCTAACATGACTGTAAAATATGACAGATACCTACCTATTCGCCATTAAAATCATATGCACGTGGGCCTTAGCAGGTTAGCGTTGTTTAAATCTTAAGAAGTTTGATATCTCTTTATAACCCGGTTTCACAGAAAAGGCTTAAAGCTAATACCAGACTAAAATGAATGATCCGTCTTATCTTAGAGCCGAACGCACAGCCGTGCAAGTATACTTCTTTCGACGCATATGCGCTCACACTGGTTTACATTTATGTTAAACTGCTTTAAAGTATTTTACATTGTGGATGAAGCCATGAGAACTTAATGGTCTCGGTTGTCTTTTTATTAGTTTTTAAAATGAGATTTAACATGTGTATTTTTGTGTTTGTCTTTTAAAGGTCTCGCTCCCGTCACCGGAGGTCTCGGAGTCACAGCAGAGACAGGGACCACAGCCAGCGCAAAACTAGAGAAAAAGACAGGACACGTGACAAAAATAGGGACAAAGTCCGGGAAACCGAAAAAGGCAAAGAAAAAGAGAAACAAAGGTAATTGTGTGTGCGTGTTGTCATTTGAATTTCTATTTACCAGACTCTGTCAATCTATCATTCCATCGGGCTCATGTTTGACTATGAAGTTTATGTTGTTTATGAGACATTCGGTCAGCTCCATCAATCCAACCTTCAAATTGCGTGTCCACACCATCCAGCTAAGAGTGTAATGCATTTTCTTTCTTTCTTACTGTTGAAACAGCTTTATCTGTTGTCTTGATGTGATTTAGCCTCTCTTCCTTGATTCCTGTGCAGGTGTAATATGTGTGAGCACGAGCTAACTGCATTTTCATGCTCTCTCCATCCTCCGTGCCCCTCGAGAGGCACTGTCTTAACTCCGCCCTCATGTGACATAGACTAATCTGATTGGGGGAGCTTCTGTATGGTTCTGTGCTGTCAGTTTTATTGAGTGGCTTGTCCCAATGACATGCAAGTGCTTACAGAAGTCTGAACAGACTAAAAGTGTGTCTGTGTGTGTGTTTGTGTACACGTCTCTCGTTTCTAGATTCCAAAACCAAATGTTCAACCTGTTCAGTCCGTGTTATTGAGATATTGAGTTTGAGATATGCTTAAAATCCGTAACCCCCTGTATTTTCGTGTATGTGTCGGTATACTTTGCCTAGGGCACATCATTATACCCAGACATTATTTTGGTGTGGTAAACGGTAGGCTATCAACTGGTTACATAAGCTATAGTCACATTTTTAAATGGTTGAGGACTCACACCATCATAACAATATAGATTCACACCATCATAACAAAGTACTGGTAACAGTTGAAAATATGTTGTAGCACAAGTACAAAACATCTGTTGTCATTTAAAAAAAAAAATGCAGTTCATTGCATGAATAGGCAGGTAACAGAAAAATCCATCTGCATGTAAGTTGTTGTTTTTTACTATACAATAATGGTATATTTGTCCACATAAAATACTGTAGTAGCTATTTACTATAGTAAACTGCAGAAAAATTACTGGATACTAAAGGTGTTTTTAAACCTTACTAGAATAACTAAAATGTGTTCTATAGTTTATCAATTTATTACAAGAGGACTGCATTTTTCTATAGCAAATACTAAAGTACAGTTCATTTACATTAAGGCATTTGGCAGACGCTTTTATCCAAAGCGACTTATATTGCATTGTCCTTTACGTTTTACATAGGTATCTGCAATCCTCTGGGATCCAACACCTTGAGTTGTTAACACAATGCTCATACCACTGAGATACAGGAAAGCAGTTCAGTATTTCGAGTGTTTTGACAGGTCGTCGGGAAGACGCTTGAGGTTTAGTGTGTGTTTGACAATTGCTTTATTCAAACAGTAAAATGCTCGTGAAATAAAATCTCAGAGCAACTCTGGAGAGGAAGTTCATGTGTTTATATCCTCAGACAGTGCAGACGCAGACAAATCCACCAGCGTGCGTATAGCACGTTAAACTGTGCTGCTCATTCACTCAGACATGCAGACAAGCCAGATGAGGTATTTAAATAACAGGATTCTGCATCCGCGAGTCCTCATCTAGTTGTTATGGACTCAATGCAGCTCGGAAACGACAAAGTAATATAGAGCTGCGCCATTGATTGATGTCACGGACAAACAAGCACGACGACAAACACACTTCACACAAACACCCAGCTCTGTTTAATGCACTTGCTAAACTGTATCGCACGCGTGCTCCACTCGCTAATTTACTCTTAAGCACAGACCGATTTTTTTGGAGCATTGTACAGCCCTGTGTATATAAGGCAGGCACTGATGAAATGGATCTACAAGATCCCAGTTAATTAGTTTTTGTTAAAAACGCCCTGTAAAAATAAGTAGATAAAATATTGATGCAGACTAAAACAATAAGGCAACCTGTCACAAACGCAAAGTTGTCTTGAGAGATGGAGTGTCTATTAAACACATTATTATTATACACAATTATTATTATTATTAACGATGAGTCAAATCGTGCATGTCCTTGTTACTACCTTTGTATGTGCTTGTCTTTTTTCTCTACACACTCTTTGCTTTTAAAATCTTAAGGGAGCGTAAAGAAAACCCTTAAGCCCACACACTCAATATTTTCTTGCTGATTGTTTGGACAAAACTGATGCAGAACATTGGTGGGTAAAGAGAATGACCCCGATTACCAGAGGCAATACGCACACACACTTTGCCTAAGGAAGATTTCTCCTGTGTTCTTATTAAAACATTTGGGACTTCAGGATCCTCGGCTCAACCTCAGGTTATCCGGTGAATCTGCTGTTCTCTAACAAAGGACTAGTGTTGAATCAGTGTAAACCATTTTTATCATCAGATTACTGGCTGCTTTTTTATTTTATTATTTCCACCAAGTAGCAGGTTCTTCTATTGGAACACCGTTTTCCACCGTGCAAAACGCTCCTGGTCGTGACCAAACAACAATCTTACATTTACGTTAAGTAATTTAGCAAACGCTAAGTATGCATGTACGTATGCAAATACCCCATTGCCCCTCATTCACTCTTTTCCTACTTTATTTGTCCACTAGAAGGAGCGAATGAAAATGGTGAAAGTATTGTGCATGCCATCTTCTGTCGAGATGCTACAATTCATGTTATAGATGGCTAACGGTTGGCCCCGAGTGTACATCGATTATACACTCGTTATTGCGGTGCATCATGGGATTGTATAAGTGCACTTAATAATTTACACTATGAATTCGGACACCACTAAAAATGGATGTCCCCTCAAATAGTGCACTGTTTTAGGGTATAGGGGGGCTGTTTCAGCCTCTGACTCTATTCATCACTGATATTAAAAGCTGAATTGTTTAGGATTCTACAACATTGGCCGGGTGCATAGGTAACAACTTACTGTTGCCGAGTTTTGGCGTAAATGTGCACTACGTATTTATTACAGTTACATTTAGGCATTTAGCAGATGCTTTTATCCAAAGCGACTTACATTGCATTATCCTATACATTTATACACAGGTATCTGCAATCCCCTGAGATCAAACACACAACCTTGAGTTGTTAACGCAATGCTCTTAACACTGAGATACAGGAAAGCTTTTTAAACAAAATATTTATAACTGATCTTAATAAATTAATTGATGAAGCTCTTGTTTCATTTGACATACTTCAATACTTTACACGTATGATAATGCTGACATTTACACTTAGTGACCTTAAATAAAAACATTGTAATTCAATTTCTTTTCAATAAGAACCCGTCCTAAACAGCACACCTCCGTATGCATCCTGTAAAAACAGTATTTTTTTGTTCCGAGACCCTTTTATCCTTCCCTGTTCTGAAACCTGGGCTCAGGGTATCGGCCGATACATACTTATTTTATAGTGTGCTTCAGACTTTTGCTTAATAAAACATAAACAAATACACACAGTAAACTAGAGTATTTTAGTACTAGTATGTTTTATCCAAAGCGACTTGCATTGCATTATACACGTTTGATTCTAAGTATGTGCAGTCCCCTGGGATAGACCCCACGACCTTTGCGTTGCTGGTGCAATGCTCGAACCACTGAGCTACTGGAAAGGTTTCGGATCGGTACATGGATTCAAGTACTCGCTGCTACCAACGCTAGAATTTTATGTGGTATCGGTGTCATTTCCGATAATAGTATCAGTATCGGAACAACCCTATAGTCGTATTACATGTTTTATCGTTTTTTCAGTATTTATTTATTAATCTGCGTTAATATATAATACAGTTGAATAAAACAGCTATAATCTTATTTATGATTGTAGTTTATGTAGTAATATATTTAATAGTTATTATGTGAGGTAAATTAGTTTAAAACTAATTGAAATACATGATCTTTGCTCATGAATTTGAATGATAAAGGATTGTATTGTCAAAGGTAAACGTACAAGAACAAGCTATACGTTCGACTAAATTGTGCAAATGAATTGTCGTAGTTACAACCTAGCAAGTTACTAAGCCTTTAGTGTGGACTTTACTCACTTCATTTGGCAGACTACTCTTAAATGTATTCCTCCCATTAGTAGATTAATTAGTTACTAGATTAACGTTTATTTTTATTCCCTTAAAGAGACATAAATTACAGTTTAATGACAATAGAGAAAGCAGTGAGGATTATGATAATGCGGTTGAATCATCCCTAGGTATTTTTACACATATGTCAGTCACTCTTTCAGTTTAAACCCTGCCGTGCTACACTCAGGGGTATACACGCATTCAAAAGCTCTTCCTTGATACCTCCTGTTGGATTTCTGCTCAGATATTCTCTCTTTCCTTTTTTTGCCAGTGGTTTGTTAAACCGCTGCATGCACTCTATCACACTTGTACACTTTTGAAGCCATTTATGAGTTATTTGCATCCAGGTTGCAAAGTGAGTGTTTGTGTGAGGATTAAAGGGGCAGCGGGCGTAGCGGGGGGTGACACTGCTACGTGCGGTGTTGTTTTCATGAAAGATTAATTGCACCTCTAGGATGACAGCAGGATTCTCGACACCCAGCACAACATGTTTTCATGCAACATTTATTTTTAAAACGAGACGTTGTAAAGTGATCTTGTCCCCTTTCACTAGTGCCAAAGGCTAAACTGGTTAAGATGGCGTGTGGATATTGGTGTGATGAAAAAGGAATTGAATTAACGTTGTGGTTTTCAGGATTGAGATCGATTTAAGAGATTCTGGTCCTTCTCCTTCTAGTTGCTTGTTAGTTAAATATTAGGTTTGGCTGTGGAGTAGAAGCTCGATTTTAAAAGCAACACGTTACAGTTTCGCTTTATACTTTGTGCGCCTACTACAAATGTCTATTATGTTACACCATTTTCACTAAACCTTTAAAATCTTGAACTAATTCATCATGATAATTAATATTAGAATTTATCCCCTAAAAAACAATTAACCCTGCGAAAAGCGTTGTGGTTGTCGGGAAAAGAAAAGAACAGGTGAGAGGAAGGTGGAGTCGGATTTGGGAGCGTGTGTATTAGGTTCGTTTGGATTGACATGATGGAATTGCTTTGAACTCAAGTTAACCTTGTGGATATTACTTCCCGAATTCATTGGATTTATATATTCAGCGCAAGGAGAGTTAAAGAACAACACACGACACTCCCAGGAAACGGTGGCACGCAAAACGGTTTGACGACTTACTTCCCGTCAGTTTCTAGAAAGAATTCTGCACGTTCCCATGCTCTTAAAGTCCCAGTGAAATAAAAAATGACAAAAATTATTGCAGCGTTTATTGTAAATATTTCATTGTGAGCCATTCATAATCTTCAGTTCAAATCTGAAAATGCATTCTGTATTGACGGTCTATTTTAAATGATGCGTGTTAGACGGCTCATCCGTTAACTCCTCCCCTTCGACTGTCTGCCTGCTGCCGACTCCATTTTAAGATGCAACAGCTGCTTTTATACATCCAATTAAATCGCAGAGAAAGAGGAAAGCCACACTCACTATATATTTGAAATCACATTTCACTTTGAAATGCTTCAAAATATGGAATTTTTCCATACAGTTAACAGGGACTTTAAACTTCCCTGAATTTTCCCATCTCCTTTACTACATTTCAAACCACTCCAGCCAAACGCAAAGAACCACAATTGCCATACTGCCCTATAAATCCCTAGCAATCATTCTTTTTGGTTTCTATTACTGTTTGGGTTGTTATTCCCTCTGTTTGCTTGCATATTATTTTTATTGAAGTCATTCGTTTGTTACTCTCCTAAGCACTCTCCAAAGTTTGTCTTATTACAAAGTGAATAATACTTTAGCCTTTACATTTCTGAGCTTTGGAGTATTTGGTTGTTTAATTGCTGAGTGGGGTCAAAGTTCATAGTTTATTCAAACTTTTCCAGTGTTTCCGCCGGGACTTTGTGAAACTGTGGTGCTTTGACTTCAACGCAGTACAAAAATGACGTGATGATGTCACAAATATGTGAATTAGCACGTGACGGCATCACTTAATTTTAATACTGCGTTCAAGACACCTCGGAAGTGGGATATTGCCCACCACAAACACGAAAGTAACATCTGGATTTACTAACTGTTAAACATTAATGTTTCTAATGATTTAGCGTTTAAGCATTACAAGTATGTTTTAACATTAAATGAGCACCGTTCATGATGAAAGAATGGATTTTTTTTCTGCCCGCCACGGTAAAATGAATTTAGTGGAAACACTGTAGTCCAGAGTGACCACACTACACACTCCTATTAAAAATATGTTTTCAGTAGTTATTCAGTTACTTTGTATCAAAATGTTTTGTATGTTTTATCTTGTTTAAAGAATTGGAGTTTAGAGAAGGGTATTGAGTTTGGGGATGTTCCTTGGATCATCTTCTGTGATACGACCTGAGAGGATTTATTATATGAGACTGATTAGCCAAGTCCTCATCTAACGCTATTATCAAATGTTCATTTTAATAACAAATGTCCACACACCTGCGAGAATAACATTTGCATTATGGCAAAATGTGGTCATGTTCTACATTGAGGCAGCATTTGCACAATTTCGTTTTTCTCCAAAAAAGTGCAGTTGTGAGGTTTTTTTGAGCCAAGTGCGTCAGTGACTTTATTTCAGAATGTTTATTTGTTTTTGCTGTTGGTAAATAAGTGAATTCATAGAATGCAGTGCTGTTGGATAAATGAATTCATACAGTGTTCCTGAAGGCGTATTACAGAAAGTCTACATCTACCTGACATACATGGAAAGGCAACATATGCTTCCTATCTTTAATAAAACTCTTTGGATCACAAGCGTGTCATACCTTATTTTAACCCAAGAGCTTTGTTATCCTCAGTGTGAATGTTTTTTTTTTAACGTAGGCTAATGCAGCAAAAAGAATCATTAAAACTCCATTTTATGTATTTCAATCATAGTTTATTGCTAAAGTGTGTTATTTGCGCATGGACACATTGTCTTTGTATGT
Source organism: Barbatula barbatula (assembly GCF_947034865.1). Taxonomy (NCBI): domain Eukaryota; kingdom Metazoa; phylum Chordata; class Actinopteri; order Cypriniformes; family Nemacheilidae; genus Barbatula; species Barbatula barbatula. The sequence goes on from NC_136782.1 coordinate 21,502,028, forward strand.
GTCTGAGAAGCAATCTGGCCACTGCTAATCGCAATAGAAACACCCCATGTGAGGGATAGAAAGCTGGAACAATCCAATTACAGGCCTCTGTAATCTGGTTAACCATTAGGTGGTAGTTAAATCATGTTTACACACACGGCTGGAGTTTCTTATGGACAGAGCTTGGACTCGCTTGTGTCCAGGGCTTTAACTTGAGCATTTTATCATTGCAGTCAGAAGTGTTGTTTTACGGCCTTGTTAAGTTTTATTAGTTTATTGGTGTGTGTGACTTACCTTGTCATAACCACAATCACCCATGCACACCCATATCTAGCCCCGAAGCGTGATGATGGAGCTCAGGAAAAATCAAATGAAATCCTGCAATCCAATTAGAATGATCTGCCCCTCACGCTGAGCTGTGTAGTCGCCACCCAAAACAAACTCATATCTAATCACCGCCGCCTCGATATAGCCCACTTTACAACTTATTCACAGGAGGGCATGCACACGCAGAGCTGCGCCTGATGGGCTTGAAATGTGTCTGCGCTTTTTATGGTCCAGACAAGCAAAGGAAACACTGATTGGAACCGGATCTTCTTTCTGGATTTAGGAGCGTTATGGAAATGTGCTTGTCGAAATGTTCACATCCCCTTTTGGCCAATCTATCTTGCGAACACTCAACGGATGCTAAACAGGTTTTTAGGGAGGGTAGGTAAGAATTAAAGAAAAAAATGAATAACAGAAGTTAAATTTACTCAATTAAATTAAAGTGATCGTTCACCAAAATATTAGAACTCTTCATTTACCCAACCTCGTGCCGGTCCAAACATGCATTACTTTCTTCTGCAAAATACAAAAGAAGATGAAGAAGGTTTCGACTTAAAAACAAGCGTTACTGCTCATGCACACTTTCGTGACCCCGACTGAACTTCCAGTACACATTCAGAAACTATAAATCGCCTGTAGATTATTTCTGATAACAAGCAAAAGAAAACCAGAAGAAGCGTTACTTGGCTAAACTTGTCTCTCCAATATTTTGAATTTAGACTCTGCGATACCGAGCTCGACCATTAGATGTCAATGTGACATACGTTTCTTTTTAAACCGACGAACTACAGGACTCACTCAACAAATTGTTTATTTAATAAAATGAACACACAGCAAATTTCAACAAATCTTTTATTTAATACAATTATTATACAGTAAAAGAATAATAGATATTAAGAGAAATAAATTAAATATAAATAGTTATATTATTAGAGACTAGCCACACAACAACGGGAAGTAAACTAGGCGTTTGGTGTCTATGATTTTATATTTCATGATGACAAAAGACTAACTCTTCCTATAAATCATGTTTATCTTTAAATATTGCCCAGACATCCTTCTTATGATAATTATTGATTACCAATTTATTTTCATTCACACATTCATGTTTAGTGCTTACATTAAAGGTTTTTATTAAAAAACAGTGATCTCTTGATCTCGTATTCTTTCTCTTTAATCTGCACATTTGTGCTCTAATACAGACTTTCGTTGCTTGAAAAAAAAGACATCGACATGATGCTTTGACATCAAACAATTCTGTTTTTGTGAAATCAGGTAGATTTTTCAACACACTAGTACTTGCATAAATCGCAGTTATGTACATTCAGTCATAAAGTTAAATTTTCCTTCATGCCTGTTTTTCTTCCAATCGTGCAAGAATCCATTCCTCGATCAGCCATTGTGTAAACGTCTTGCATGCACACAGGCAATTTTTAAACTTACACACAAATGGTTGACACAGACAGATTGTTGATATCACTCACTGTATAAAATGTTTTTCACATAGACGATGCCAAGTTTACCATTCAGACTGAGGTCAATCAATTATGAAGGAGTTTCACAGCACTCACCAAACTGCAGTGTTGATGTTAACTTTTGAAAGACCTATTCTAAATAATTCAAATAGTATGTTTGTATGATTCCAATAGATATATTATGTTCAGTTTGTTATTGTTCATTAATAAGAATATAAATATGCTTGGACCAAATAATTGTATTACATACAACAAATGTGTTTAGACAAAAGAGAACTTGAATGATGATGTTTTCTAAAGCATCAAAATATGTTATATAACATGTTTAATATGAATAATAATTATACATGATGATACATTATACATAATAAAGTTATGTATCACTTACATTTTCAGTAACGTACAATTGGTGTTTTACTAACAAGCTTCTTTAGGTCTTAACCTGGGATACTTTTAATGTTTTTTTTCTGTATCATTTCTGTATCAAACGGATCTTCAATGACACAAACAGACGTAAACCATTGAAAGCATGATGGACATTTCAGATGCTTATGCCAAGTTCTGCTCCCTACCAATTTTCCCCCAATTTCCTCTGGTCCAAATACAGCTTAAGTAAATCAGATGAAATGACTTTCACGTCCATTTTAGGTACCTTGACATGAAACTAGCAAAAGAAACACTTGCGTCGTGCCTGGTGCCGCATTGCCTTGGTGTATAATAGCGCATTCAGTCTTAAAGGGACAGTTCACCCAAAAATGAAAGTTCGGACATGATTTACTCGCCCTCACGTTGTTCCAAACCTGAATAAATGTATTTGTTCTGTTAAGCACAAAGAAAGATGTTAGAATATTAGAAACTGCGATTTTTGGGCATCATTGACTGCCATAGTAGAAAAAAACATTGTACAATTATTTTGTTCTGTTGAATACAGAATGAGATATTTTGAAGAATTTAGGAAAACCAACTGTTCTGGAGCACATTTGACTACTATGGTAGTCAAAACATTTTTGAATACAACTTTTGTAAAGGTTAAGAACAACTTTAGGGTGAGTAATAAGTATTATCTTTTGGTGAACTGTCCCTTTAAGGGGACACATGACGTTAAACATGTTTAGAGAACTTCCGGCGTCTTTGGAGCACAAATGAAGATATTTCGGTGACATTCACGATTGCACTTCTTCTTTGTCTTCTTCTTGGACTAGAGCACTTTGATGAATGCTTATTAGGTTTATGCCCCTATTGAAAGCCGGTGCTCTGACTCACTACGTGGAAAAGTGCTCTCGTCCAAGAAGAAGACGAAGAAGAAGTGCTCTTGTGAGCGCGCGCCATACATTGACAAGAACGAGGGGAATATATTGATTAAAGTCAGTATTCGCACATAAATCATTCTCATCGCTTCAAAACCATTCAACTGATCCACTATGAGCAGATGGACCAATGTAACCATGTCTTTAGTGCTTCTCTGGACGCTGACAACAACTGACACCATGATGTCTATGAGGAGGCCTTGAAATCTCTCGGCTGTCACCTAAATATCTTCATTTGTGCTTCATTTGTGCTCCGAAGACGCCAGGAGTTCTCCAAACATGTTAAGCATCATGTGAGTGAGTAAAAACACACACCAAGTAGATCTTTAGGTGAACTTCCCCTTTAAATGTCACTAAATGTAATCTAATGAGTTTAACAAAAGCCTTTTACAGTATATTTGCACATCCTGACCTCATATGTGAGAAGTCAGAATCCATATGAAAGCGTCTGGCGTGGTTACAGATAGGGATGGATGTTTGATCTCTGCTCTTTGTAAAGATTACGACTGTTTTTTACTTGGTGCACTGTCGAAAAGTTGCAATGTTGTTCTGAATCTCAAATAAGTTAAAAAACTCTGATCTGAAGTTTTATATAGTGAGGAACGACCAGAGCGGTGTAGTCCTGTGATCGTGTCCCAGCACCGCATCCCAGAGACTTTCTATAACGTTTATCGTGTAAAACATGTATTCATTCAGTTATTCTGGGATCTGGTCAATTGTTCCCCGAGTTTAGGATAGTTTGTGTGACTGATCTTACACACTTTCATGAGTTACACTGGTTCTGTAGTTATTTTATCATAGATTATTTATATAATATAGTAAAATATTAACGCTTATATGGCCCTTAATTGCAATACTGAACCGTTATTAGATTATTTGACTGACATTACAGAAACACACATAACTGTGTTCTAAGCATAGAGGACATTCTCTTGTTAAATAAAACCATCAGTGCAATGTGTTTAGTTGTCATACATTCACTGTATTTACAGAAATTAAAATTGAAAAACTATTTTTGAATAATTGTATATTGCTTACTTAAGTAGTGACCTGCACCTGTTTACAGGCGTTATATACAGCTGGTGTGAGCGCAGGGAAAGAGCCTATCTCTCTGTTCTTTCTTCACGCTGACAGCACTCAAGCTAGGATTGTATAGTAGAGTAAGTTGTGGTATAAACAGGGTATTTTGAGGCAAATTCAAAAAGAGCGACTTCAGTAATGCACCTTATAAACTATACGTGTAAGTCAGACAAACAGAGACTTTCTCACCCTAGCAAATGCAAAGCAGCCCAGAAAACATAACTCATTGGACATAAACAGAAGTCAGGTTGTGTGGACAGAAGTACAGTCAAAATATTTTCAAGTCGGATCACGTGACCGTCTTACTTTTCAATCAACTGAAAGCCTTAAAAATGCACAAATGTTTTGTCATCTGAACGGCCGAAAGCCAGGCCTATTTTCATCATGCAACTCAACCTTTTAAATATCGTATCTACTGTGATATATGGGTCAAAGACAAAGTGTAATACTGCTTTAAATTGTTGATGTACAAAAAAAATTTTTTATTGCACTTTTGTTTTTCCGAGCAAAGAAATTAATATCGTCCATTTTTCCATGATTTATAGAAGTCAATACAGTTGTTCATGATAGTTCAAGGTGCATCAACTAATGTTAACCGTGATGCCGCTTGATTTGAATGAATGTAATAATAAATGCTGTATTAGTAATGCTGTTCATTGTTAATTCATTTTAGCTAATGTATAACTTATTGTTAATAAATAGCAGCTTATTGTAAAGTGTTACCGAATTTATTACTCATTTAAAGCCCAAGATAAATGTATGCTCCCTTATTCCTTTATATGAAGAGTTTGTTTCCAAAATGAGATAACTGCGTTTTAGAAATAGATCATGTTTTTATTGTTTTATTGTGTGTGTTAGCTGTATTTAGTTTTGTTATTATGGCTTAAATCAAAACAAACCAACTGCAGTTTGATTGATATTAATTGGAATGCACAATAAATAAAACCATGATTTTTGTTATCTCATTTTGGGACCATATATTTCATATATTCATATATTTAAGTTAGAATAAGCATGTTGTTTGAATTTGTACATGCATATTGTGTTATATACAATGTAACATTATTTCAACCAAGTTTTGACATTTTATTCTCCAAAACTTTGTTGAAACCACAAAGTAGACATTTGACTGACATTTAAAGTGCTTTCTTTGGACATAAAATCACTTTTGTTCGTTTATTTTGATGTGGTCATCTTTACCCGTATACATTTACACATGACTTTCTGAATGCAGAATTTAAACCTGACTATTTCATCTGTTTATGGTCAAGCGTGCCATCATGTATAAACCCCCTAGAACAGATGACACATGGCTGCCCAGTTAGTTTCTCCTGTGGAAAGAGAGTGAGGGTCTTACTGTTCCTTCAAGCAGTGGACCGGGAGAGATGTTTATAAAGACAGGTTTAGATATGAATAAGAATCACACGTCCAGCCTTGATAACCCACAGGCGGCCAAGCTCCCCTCGGCCCAGTGTTCGGCTTCTGACAAAGACGGCTTTGTGACCACTTATCCTGTCTGTACAGCGGTGGGCGTGTGGGAAGATAATCGTTCTAATCTAGTTAAGGTTAAAGAGGGCCATGACTGAGAGCTGGCCTTACACACACACAGACTCTCTCTGCACACAGATCCCTTTTAGGCCCAGACAAGCAAGGTGTCATATTGATTATTCAAATGAGAAGCTGGCAGGCCTGTCTACTTCTAGTCAGCTTCGTCGGACTGACAGGAAGAGAGAGACACAGAGACATAATGAGGGGAAAGACATTGATAGACACGTGATGTACGTTTTAAGATTCATTTCTATATCTATACATTTACATTCACTACATAGCAGAGGCTTTTATAAAAAAAGCATCTTATATCTCATTTAAACAAACACAGGCTTTAAGGTTTGGAAAATTCTAAAGTTGTAATACACTGAAAATAATGATTTGATCGCATGCTGATTTTGTTAGTTTGCCCGATTACAAAGACATGAAGTGTCTATCATTTCTATAAGAGACAGAACAACCACCCGGAGAAATAAAACATTAGGCCTATATAGACGTGTCATCTTAAGAACATAAACAAACGTTACACTTTTGTGACCCCGACTGAACTTTGCACATTGACTCTATTGACAAACAATAAAGCGCCTGTAGATTATTTCTGATAACAAGCAAAATAAACCCAGAAGAAGCGTTATTTGGCTAAACTTGTCTCTCCAATATTTTGAATTTAGACTGCGATACCAGGATCAACCACTAGATGTCAATGTACCGTACGCTTTCTTTAAGTGCGTCCAAACCATAGGACCAATTCAACAAATTGTTTATTTAATAAAATAAATCGTTTATTTAATACAATTATTAAACAATAAAATAATAATACAAAAGAATACTAACATAAATTTAATAAAATATAAATGCTTATATTAGTAGCAAAACACAAACCAGAAGTTAACTGGAGGCCAGACGCGCACGCATCCGATGAAACGGTATAAAAATTTTATAAATTGATTTGCATTTCAGTCAGTGAAATAAATATTTGATCCCCAAGCAACCAACAGGAATTCATGCTCCACAGATTGGTTTTGTGCCTACATGAAACATGTGCCTCCTGTCACTTTAAGAAAGTACTCCTGAGTCAGCTTGTTATGTATATAAAACCATGTACCATGTCAACAAACTTTGATTCAAAGACCCAGTGAAATAAAAAATGACAACGCCTATTTGTTCATGAAGTATTGCAGCGTTTATTTCAAATGTCAGTGTTGGTCGTTCTCTTTTAAAATTAGTGTTCCCTTATATTCTTCAATTATAATCTGAAAATGTACTTCCGTCCTGTAATGCTAATCTTAGATGATGACAGTTAGGCGGCTTGGGCGGAGCATCTGTTAACTCCTCCCCTTCAACTGTATGTCTGCTGCTAGTTCCATTTCAAACTGCAACGGCTGTTTTAATACATCCATCCCATCAAATCACAGAGAAAGACAAAAGCCACGCCCTCAATTTTTCTAATTGTTAACTCAGAATTGTGTCAAAATACGCCAGTAGAAACGATTGCAACTTCCGGTTCATGGGGACTTTAAAATATTCAAATTATGAAAATGAATTAAATTTTGTTTATCATAAAAACTGATTCTGCCGGAAAATAAGTAAAGTGGGAAAACAATATGTACGTAAGATTTTGATGACTTTTGGATTTTTTTTTGTCCTCTTTGAACCTAAGTGTGAGTGTTTTAAATTGATGCTGGGTTAAATACGTGTTGGTGACAGAGATGTGTGTTTTGTATTTTGCAATACAAAAATGGTTTTCAATTACAAAAAATATTGTTTGAAATAAACTTTTGTTAAAGTGCCCGCTCACTTTTGCCACAGGCCCAGCCAAAACTAAAATGATGCCTTCTGTACGCCACTGTTTGTGGTTCTTTGGCTATTAACTTGACAGAACCGACATGCTTCGTACGTGCATTTGCTTTCCCCTCCTTTCTAAACACTTTAACAGTCACATCGAAAAGGCCAACACCGCTATACACACACTGGAACACAATTTCAATTCTCTGCTAGTGTGAATGCGTGATATGCAGATGACAATCAACTTCCTTGTCCTCCGTTTCATTGCGCGGCCGAGTCTACTTCTCTGCTGTGCTCCTTATAGCTCTCCAGTCATCTCTCTGTCGGAGAGAAAGGAAGAGACATTGACGAGTGGATCAAATGGTTGAAAGACGTTTCATTATCATCTTCTGTTTTCATAAACCCATCCTCGTTTTTAATCAAGCACCAGACAATATTTCAGCACTTCCCTACTACAAAACAACAACTTTTATAACCAGTCTAACGCCCCATTCACATTTAGCATCTAAAACCATGTGGAGAACCTGAGCTTTCTCTCTTCAATTGACCATCGCGATGCACACGACACTCTGAAAAGTTGAACTATTTCCATCTCGATGCGGCGCCGACGTGCCTAGATGCGACCGCGTCGCCCCCTATTTGTGTGCGCTTGCCATGCATTCATTTAAAATAACTAATATGCGTGTGGAAAAGACGCTAAATGTGGTCAGGCTGAAACACACCAGCTAAAACTAGCTGAACACTTGGCCGGACTGGTCACACTGGTTGGCTGGTTTTAGATGGATGTAGCTGGTTTGAGCTGGTCAGGCTGGAACCTAGGTTGGTTTTAGCTGTGCTTTTCAGTAGGGTTGCCAAACGCCAAAACTGATCACTTTTGTTTGTATAGCACTTTGTGCATTAGTCAATATTTGCAAAGCAACATCATTAAAAAAGTTCACATTGTTGAATAGTGTTTAAACTTGCCATGCATACTGACATACAAATGTGTGTACATTATTCTGGTTGAGCTGGAAAATGCTTTAGATTCTTAGCTGTAGAGTTTTTTTGCACATTTTGTTGGATGCAGTGAAATCTTTGCTGATATTCTTTAGATGTGGTACAAATCAGTGCTTCCCTCACGTGATATGACTTACTGATTATTGATATTTTCTTAATACAACAATAAATACAATGAAAGTCCACCGAAGTATAATTTTCAACGGATTTGTGCAATTTTTATCCCTAGAATCAGTGCTTTTGTGTCCTTTCTCCCTCCTAACGAATTGAGAGCGTTCTCTGAGTTCATTGTGTCCGTGTCCTCTTGCCTTTAGTTCACTCTGTGTGTGCGTCAGGTGAATGGTGTCGGCCTATTCTCACACATTTCTAAACCTGGAACGATGTGATAAAACTACAACATTTCAAATCAGAAAAAGCGTGTGCGACTTGTAATTGTTATCAGTCAGAAGCGAGCTGAAAGAGAGAAGCACCAGTGACGTTTATAAGTCGCTCTCTAGAGACCTGTTTGTAATACAGCGCTGCGTGTTTATGCATATAGCCTATTCATACTTATTCTTTATGCATATTGTCTATCTTTAATGGATATTTTACACATGATTATCTTCAGTCTAGCCATGTAGCCTTATTTACAAGTGTTATGTTAATAAACCCCCTGAAACGAATGAATCCCTCCTAACCGTTTACAGTGCATTAGGTTTATAGTTAGCAAATTGATTCACTTTGTTAAGGTACGTCAGATATTGACAGTGACTGAGATATTAATTACCCTGGTTATTGATATTGTGTTAGTACCACACTTTTGTTAAGATGGTAAATAATCCAGTGTCAGCATCTCAGACAGTATTCTAACATTTTAACTCTCGCTTCCTCCCTACAATTGTATTTTGAATGTGGAAAAAGTAAAAGATGAATTTGATTAATGGTATTATTATCATTTTTCCAGATTTCATACACACAAAAAAGTTGTTGAATGAACTTAATTAGATTAAGGAAAACTTTTCCACAAAATTGAATTACGTGTCTCCAACAAAATCTGATTTGTTTGAGACCATTCTTTATAATCTTGTTGTATGAACTACATTTTTTTAGTAGTCTTGCTTAAATTCATTTGTGTCGTATACATGCATATTTGACATAAAATCTGTTTTTTATATTGGTTTTATCGATTAGATTATTTAATGAAAGCACATTTTTAACATTAATTCAACATGACTTCATTTAACATCAATAAGAAGATATTACTATAATAGGGATCAACAGAATAGCAAATAAAGGATGTTAACCGCCCTCGACCTAACCAAAGGCAACGCTTTTCTGAACAATGGTACCACACAACTAAAAAGTATAATGAACTATTCAAAACCATAAAGATAAATGAACATTCAACACTGAAAAGTGTTTCTTTTTACTGAATAGTGCATAAAATAACACTTATTGAATTACTCTCAAAAAAGCATGCTGGGAAATATAAGTCCTCTGCCCAATTGTAACTTTATGTTAACGCAACACAACTGTCGTGACCAAATCTCCCAAAAGTTGTGTTGATTTAAGTAAATTGACGAAGCCGCAGAAATCTTTTCTTCGAGTGAGAAACTGTATTGCAATAATATCAAAACTGTTGTGGATGCATGTAGTGAAAATCTGATATTCTGACACCATAACTCTGTTGTATTTTCAGAGCTTTGGTGCGTCTTTTGTATACTTTGGTGTTTTAATAATTTTATGGTCGAGCAAGATTTTGAACATCATGTGCACGCGCTTGTGTTTTGTTATTCCTGTTGCACAGGATAAAATCACTTTCTACAGATATTGAAAAGCTCTAATTCATTTGCCAAAGATATAAATGTTGACAATCATGGATATATATATATAACATGAGCACATCCGTATTCATCAGTTCATTTGTCGTACATGTTGCAGAGAACAAGATGAAGGAGAGAAGGAGAACGGGATCGCACGCATCAGTCAGGGCTTCCTTCAATTGACAGATTAGTCGGACATTTCCAATTTGCTACTATTGACTAGTAAGCAAATGGCTCCCATTGCATCAGACTCTTTTAACACTTTGACTTGTTTGTCCTCTTTTACTTAATTAAGTACAGATAAATAATGACCTCCTTACGGGAAGCCAGGGAGAAGGAAATCTTTTTTCCCGTCCTCCGTGCTGACCCCATCCATTAACTGATTTATTTCTTCATTTGCTTTGTTAGTTTGAAAGATGTTTTTCTCTTAATTATTTGAATAATAAAAGCATTGTTCAGCCAAAACTGATTATTTTGTCATTTACAGTATTCAAGGAAGTAATACAAAATCCAAAGTATTGATACTAATTATTATCATTATCATCATCGTAACATTTAAATAAACGACTTTATGTCTAATGCACAGCATTCTACTACAAACTGCAATATTGATCTTTTTCCTCGTACCATGATATATTTTGGTCTGTTCAAAGGTGTCTGGCTGTCTGTTGTTTTTGCTCCTTTACAGGGATGTGATAAACAAAACTAAAATAAATAAAAGCAGGATCACAATCCACATTGTTTCCCACTGATTAAGAAAGTAGAATGACAGAGCATTTAAGCCCAAGCAAGGCTGGCGTTGGGATTCAATTTCATTTTTTCTCTTAATTAAAAACAATACGACAAATACATTATGAGAAAGATTCAAATGAATAAAATTGAAATGAGCATTTTAAGAGAGGAAATGAATCAGGTAAAAATCAATCACTCTCTTTACTGTACGAATTAAATATGCACTTATGAGAAAATGAAGGATGGTCTATGAGGATATAATGCACTGATACACGTTCTGTTTACATTCACTTAAGATGTAAACAACTGTATTTATGTGAACCATATTGAGTTTGGTTCCAAATTGAAATCTCAAAATCATGTTTTTTTACTGCAGTTTGTTTTCATTTAAAGCCATAATAACTAAAAAAATACAGCTAAATAACGCATGATTTTTGAAGAAAAGGAAATGAAGTTCAAGAGAAGTCAGTTGCAGCTCCTGCTGTACATTTGTGATTTACTGCTGCGACACGCATCCTGAACAGTCACAGAAAATCACTCGCTATACTTGAACGCCAAACCCAGGAGAATTCTTTTTGTATTTGAACCATTCTTCCCCCGTCCATTAAAACAATATACAGCCAAGACATCCATCTCTCTGACTTTCTCTCTCTCTGTCTCTCACTCTCTATAGTGTCACCATTATCTGCACTGACAGAACTGTAAACTGTAAAACAGCCCAACAACCGCAACACATTTTCAATATTATTACATTAAACCAGAGTTGATTGATAATCTAATATTGGGCTCATGCAAAACATCAATCATGGCGAGTATATTAATTATTTCATATTGCGGCATAATTCAGAAATCGTTTTGGTGTTCAGGGAGAACCAATAGACGGAGGGGATGGGGGGGGGAGGAAATCTGTGATCCACCTCATTCTTACTAAGCATTTTTGTCCATCTATATTATATCTAAACTTCTGAAATCAATATACAATTACTTGACGAGAAAAGTGACACAAGATATTGATTCTTGTTTTATGAAAAATAATTTAAGAATTAAGTAAGTTTGGTAAAAATCTGCCAATAGGGTGAGAATAATAATACATTTACCTAATTCAAGTTTCATTTTCTCACCCCATTGGGAGGTTTTTTGCTTCTTCTTTTACCATGAAGTTGTTGTATTTTTATATTTGTATCCTTAAAAAGAACCTAAATATCTTTGGGCACTTTGTTTTTTTTATAATTCTTAATTATTTGTAGTACAAAACAACACAAAAACACTTAGTAAGTGTTTCCCAGAAAAGGATAGCGTCAGTAAAGAAAAAACAAGAAAGGATGGAGTGTGAACCAAATGAAGATGTGAACATGTACTCGCTGATGTCAGTTCAATGCAGTTTTATATTGATTTGTCAAAACTGTTGTCCTGTTTCTACATTCAGCAGCGTTGTGATACGGTTTGAAAGATCGGATTAAATCGGACCATTTTCAGCCCAGAAATGTGCCACAGAGACACCAACACAATTAGAAAATACAATCATGTACAAATAGACAGTAGTAGCGAGAGGGGATTGAAGTTATGAGGTGAAGAGAGAGAGAAACCTCACCACTTGTGAGTAATTCCTTCCTGCTAACTGTTCTTCATTAAAGGATTAAGAAGCTTAACTCCTCAGAGTCAGAGACTCGTCCCAGTTTGGGTTTCTGGATACCTGTCCTGTTTGTGTTCAACATTATACGTAATATGTTAAGATGCTTACAAACGTCTCTCTGTTTTCAAGCGCACAAGCGATCATCATCTTTATTATCAGTATATTTACAGTTATGCATTTGGCAGGTGCTTTTCTTCAAACTTACAGTACAGAGGTTTAGAGGAGAACAAACTATAATGTGAACAAATATGATAAATCTGATAAATGATGGCTCGCACTTTAGAATAGGGACCAATTCTCACTCTTTATATTGGCATTGATATGTGCTTTATACATACTAACATACGACCAATATGCATTGTAATAAGCACGTTCATGATGAATTTGTGAACCTTAATATAAAAGGAAACCAAATGATCATTCGGATGCGGCAGACTAACTATATTCTGTATTCAAACATATGTATTGTTTCTTTTGTTTTATCTGCTCTGCCACCTTTTATTTGACATGAATCCAGCTCGGTGGTTGTTTTTGTACAGTGACCATTTTATAATTTTTTACTTGGCCTTTATGCTCTTCCAAAAAAGACACTGTTAAAAAGAAAACTTGAAAAACAGAAATATACCATAAAAACAAATTTCCCCTGAAAAATGAAAGGATATATGGATATATATTAATTTTTTTAATTTTATACCTGTTGACCGCATTTTTAAAACATTAAAAAAAAAAATCTTGTTGAAAAAATCTTTCTTGTAAATTTGCTATCTTTTTCTGTAATTTTACGATTTTTTACTGTATTAAATTTTTTTTGTAAACAAAAAAGTACAATTCAGGGCTTTTTCACCAGGAAAAAAATAACCACAAAATTCTGTAAATGCAGGAAATTGTTCCTGTTTCCATGTTTGCGGTATACATTTTTAGATTTACACACAAAGCAAAAACCAACAAACATAAATAAAAAAGAAAGGTTTGATGTGACAGTTAGTGAATGTGTTTACCAGTATTTCAATAATAATAATTGTGTTCTTTATTTGCAGGGGAAAAGGAAGCAAATCTGGATCAGATCATCTGGTACGTCTGCTTCTTTCTCCTTTCAGTTTTTGCTTAATTCTTTTCTATTTGTATCCAAGTTGGTTGTTAAGTAATTTAACCTGTTACTCTTTTGATTCAATATTATAACGTCGTGGGAATGAAATGTGTGTAAAATATACCAACGAGTAGTGCAGTTGACAAATAAGCCAGTGTATTTTCAAACAGTTTAATATCCAGCACACATTACCTCCAGACACATGTAGAAAGATCACTGTGTCTTCAATACGCTTCCTTCCTGTAATATCTCTGGATGTAAGGTGCGCCTGTGGCGCTTGAAATGAGCCCAAGGGAGTGTTTAAAAATGGACCGTCCGACATTCCCTCGGTCTTTTTAATATGAGGTCAGAGTGCCATGCACTGGAATTAAAGGGTGCTTTTTTCCTCCTGTCGTGGAAGGGTGGTTTCCACTTTTTTTCTTTGGGATGAATAATGGAGAGGGGTCACAGTGGGGTCCTGACTTTTTGAATGTACACCGACCTTCCTGAGCCATTACCGCTTCAAACTGTGAATATTAAAGACATGTCCAGCACTTTCCAGACCACTCTACACGCCTGACCTCGATCCAGACCTCCATAATCAACTATATCATGCTTATATTCTGATATCAGATCATTATCACAGAGTTCTTCTCATTTATTTCCAACAATGTTTGAAACTTTTCAAATGTTCCATCATGACTATATAACCGATCAACATTTTGCCCCCAAATTCTGACCATGTCTAGTAAGTAATGTCTGGTAGTTTATTTCTAATGTGACTTGTAATAAATCACAAAGTTTACAAAGAAATACAAAGAAAAATGTAAATCAAAACATGTTTTATCTAACTTTCAGAAATGTAATGTACAGTTTGTCTCTAATATACATTTACACTTATGCATTTGGCAGATGCTTTTATCCCATGCGACGTACGTTGCATTATCTTTTACATTTATTTCTAAGTATGTGCAATCTCTGAGATCAAACCCACGACCTTGGCATTGTTAGCATCATGCTCTTACCACTGAGCTACAGGAAATCTTTAATATGTCCTTCTTCTTCTGCGTCTTGATATATTTGTACACTTTTGCACATTATCTTGAACAAACCTATCTAATTTTGGCGCTTATCTTATCTCTGTACAGCGTACATTCTGTACCTGTACCAACGTGATCTCATGAGAATTATTTTGTGTAAAATGTGGCTCTACAAAACGCACATTTACCTGCATTTGCACAAACTGTTAAACGCACAATACTGACGTATTGACGACACATAAACTTGATTTACGTATGAACAACTTACTGACTTACAAATGAATCCTTATGAATATCGTGATCGCGGCATTAACATTTTATTCTATTGTACTTATTTGTCATATCAATGGCATTATGTTTTCAGGTGCATTTCTTTAAGTTTGCTTGATATGAAATAACATTTAGTTCTGTGTGAATTCAGCTGCCAACTCATTTAGAAGAAACAAGAAAATAAATGACATCTCTGCGATCGTTTAACATTTACTTATTATTTAACATTTGCTTTGTTTGTCGTGGGACAAGAAGTAGAACCATTAAATAAGCACCAAAAATGCTAAATAATTACAAATATAATAAATTTTATACGTCAGATGTAATCCATATCTTCAGAATCCATTCGACTGTGAGGAACAGAACCAAATCGAAACCTTCATTCTGGGATCTCCATCTCCATCCTGCGCACGCAGTCACCTTTAGCAGCAACACCGACGCTGATGCGCTCCTTAAACACTCAAAATATACACTTCACAACAGGTTTTTAAAATAAATAATTGATACAAAGTTTACAAAATAAAATAACTCAGTTTTTAACATTTTATCATTATATTTTTATTGTGTTAGTAAGCTGTATTTTTTATTTATTATGGCTTAGATCAAAACAAACCAACTGTAGTTTGATTGATATTAATTGGAATGCACAATAAAAAAACATGATTTCATCTCATTTTGGAATTAAAATTTCACTTACGACTTCATGTTTTTATACTGTACATATTTTAAAGAAATTGTCATGGTTAGGTTTAGAGGCAGGAGTGGATTTGAGACCATAAAATATATATTTAATACTATATTACTTCAAAAAATGTCTACACACATTGGTTTTCATCAATTGAGATGAGGGCAGTAGCTCCAGTAAAATATGCAGGTGTGTGATATGTTTGCCTATGATCAACTCCAAATTGCCAGAAAAATTTCCATATGCGAATATTGAGCCTAGAATTTATTGTTGATTTGATAAAAGGCGTTAGATTACATGCCACTTGTCAGACACCAGGTGATGAAATATTTTATTAGAATTCAAGCTGATGAACTGTAAATAAAAGCAGTCTCTTTTTTAGGCGTTTGTGCCCCCTAGTTTCCCTTAAATATTCACCCGTTCCCTAGTAAACATGAGCCATAAACGCCTTCAAATTACAAGCTGTCTGGATGTTCGGAAATAGTTTTTAGCCTGTAAAAGCAGCATGCTGTTTTTCTTCTGTTCTTCTTTATCTGTCTTTTTCTCAGAAAGATCTAAATCCCAGTTGAGGTGTAACAGGCTGCAGTACGACGGTGTGAAAAAAACACACGATACAAAAGACAATCATCAGGGCGGCGATAAGACTTCATATTAGTGCAGATTTGTGCCATCACACCAGTTGATCTTTACGCATGTTTTACCCTCTCAAAGGATAGTTCAGGTATTTCAAGTTAAAAAAATAATTTGCCGGTAGGGATGTAAAAACATGATATTCCTGGGTATACTGTTTATTGCAGTATTAAAAATGATGATTGGGAAACGTGCCTCTTTTCTTGATCCTCGAAATTTTGCTTAGAGGTTTGAGTTACAGTACGAGACGGGTCAAATGGCCTAAAATCCTTATTTTTATAAAATAAAATAGATGAACCAGATCTATTCTTTTTTCTAATTTAATCAATGTTAGGCCCGGAAGACCTATCGTCATGTGACCACGGTAATATCGAGACAATTTTGCTATTGGGCAATTCCAACCTTATTGACGTGACATTTTGCATTATGGACTTGACATAAAAAGGTTTTTTTTAGGAAGGATTTCTGTGAAATAAAACGCACAATACTGAAGCAATAATACCCGATGAATGGAGAAGAGATGCCTCTTTAGAGAACATCAAATAGTGACTTTATTTTAATTTTTATGTGTCTCTTTATGAGGATCTTGAAAATGGCTCTTTCCTTACTATGAAAAATCATGCACTAAAATAAAACAAATGCTTTCAAAATGTAAGGAGAGATCTCAAATGGATATTTGAACCACCGCATGTTAATATCTGTGCTGTTACCGTAGTAAAAACCGTTGGAAAACCTTTATTTTAAAGAAATGGAATTGCCCTATTGCGATAACACGATATCGATCATATAGTTACATCCCTATTTTCAGGACGTTTTCTTTTTTTTGCTTTGTCAGTTTCATTTATTATTTATTGTTGATATTAGTAAACTGTTGTTGAGAGTAAACGCTCTGGTGAAAGATATTTTGGTGTTAAATTATAGATATCTTATCACGTCATCAAGTTGTTTGGCAGAACACGTGAATATCAGGGGTTTAGAAATCAATAGAGTCTAGGCATCGCCTTCAGCGTTCATCTGAAGCTCCTGTTTTACGCTCTCACTCCTCCCTCCCTCTCTCCGGATCTTTTGCCGATAACGGTTTGCAGTCTGTCAGCTAAATGAAAGCAGAGGAGCTATGCGAATATCATTTGAGAACTGATTAACATGCTTATTACGCTAATGATTTCTTCAGATTGGACATGTCTTGGGGTGCAGGGGATGTTTGCCATGGGCCTTTGTCTTCCTCGGTTTATTGATGGTAAAATCACACCCCAAATCTGCTCAGACATTGTGTTATTGCATGAAAAAACAAATGCCTGCTTTTGAGATCCCGGCCTTTTATCTCTTCGATTATCTCCTTTTTGCATAGGTCACGCAACTGGAATGTACAAAAAATTAAAAACAACATTATTTAGTTATTACATTTAGTCCGAGAGCCTTGTACATCGAGTCGAGTGAAATGGTCCTTTACTGCATATACGCATAATCTAAATGGTATCTCCAAATGTCAAGGGCATAAAGGAAATTAAATCGGAAAGTGCAGATAGAGCAAAGGCGATTGTATCTCCTGATGATTGCAGTTTTGATAGGTATTTCAGTGAATTTCATTTTCTCGGGATGGCGAGGAGATGAGTTAGCTGGCACATTTTCTCATTTTTCTTCTATATGATTTATGTGTGTTGAGTGCAACCCAACCCTCAGTCCCCCCCCACGAAACACACACACATTTACGAGTACATAAACGTGTGTGTCAGACCGTTCAATTAATGCAACCGCTTTCCATTCTAGCCTCGCTCGTATGTGGGTTTCTTTCTGTGGATTGTGTGTTTGAAGGAGAGTGTGGCGGCGGTTAATCCTCTGCTGTCATCACTCAAGCTTGTTTACATTTTAAATACATAATGAAATCTCGTTGGCAATAATGAAGGAAATAAAAGTTTTGGAAATTGTAAAACCGGTGAAGTTTGAGAAATGAGCGTTAGACAGCTAAATAACATTTTGGAGCAGGAAAGCTTATTATTATGCAGCGGCAATGCCTGCTGGAGACACGAAGATGAACAGCCTTCGCTTTCCCAAATGCTGTTAGCGCCATCTTGAAGTATGGCACATTGTAAAAGGCCTCAGATTTCGTATTGAGATTATATATAAAAAAGTATATCCATACACAACATTATGTTTTATAGACGCTCAACCCAGGCCTCCTGATATGCAGGATTTGTTATAAATATATAAATAAACTTATTGCACTGGAGCCCATCTCTGCCCTGATCTTATAGACCCAGATATTAAAAACAGAATATTGCATTTTCTAAAAGGAAATATTTATTTATTTACTTATTTTGGTTAAAGAGAAGGGCAGTGGTTGAAATAAAAAATGTAACAAATGAAAAATTGTTATTGAGGTTGAAGAAGTCCAATGAGATGTGAAATGCGCTTGTAATGCATGCACTCTGCTGTGAGTTTATTGTTGCTTTATTTAGATGAAAAAATAACTTACAACTTTTCTCGTTTCCACCATACCTCCTTAGGAAAAAGCAATATATAAAAGATATTGATAAAGGGGTTGGCTGGAAGAATAACCTGTCACTGTGAAAATCCAAGTGATATTTGGTAATGTGATAATTTTACATACCAATATTGCCGTTGTACTGTGTTATTTAAAAATTATTCCTTGTTTTAAGTATTGCTTTGTATCTTGTCGTTTTGCAGACACTATAACTAAGTCCACACTATCCATGCAGTTTATAATGCGCTCAAATGCTTAAAAATAACCCTTTGCAACCTGGCATTCGGAGTTATAATATCATGTACCATTTGACTTCCAAGGATAGAATGGGAGTGAATGGGCATCGACTTTTTGAAGCTCCAAAAAGTGCCTCCAATGATCAAATAACTGCTCGACGAGGCTCTGTGGTCTTAACAAAGGTCTTCTGAAGTGAATCGATGCATTTGTTAAAGAGAAATTATCCTTCAGATCAAGGTGAACGAATGGCTTGTTTTTCCGGCAAATGACGCAGGCGTAAGTTCCCAAGACGAACACAGCATTTTTCCTTTTCATCCAATAGGACACTGCCTCCTCTGGGTGGGAGCTTTCGTCACCGTGATTTGCTGAAAAACAAGCCTCTCGTTCACCTGGATCTGTCTAACTGGTAGGAAATATGCAGAAAACAAATAAAGTTTTCAAACATTTTACAGTCTTTACTGCTAAATACACAAAATACAGAAGAATCCTCATTAGAGCTACTTTTCTTTTGTTCGGTGATTTACATCAGTGACAGCAGCACGTTTGAGCCGTGTTCCACAGCAAGAAGCTGTCAATCTATACTAGACGTGTCAATCTATACAACATGTCAATATTGCTCTTTAGTTGCACAAATTGCTTCTATTGTTTTCCCCTACTTAATAAGTCGCTTTGGATAATAGCGTCTGCTATTATAGCGCCTAAATAGTTTAAAGTAGGGGTGCACCGATATGTCATTTTTGTCCGATAACAGTAATTCTGAAACTTTGGAAGCCGATAACCGATATATTGGGACGATATACAGTGTCTAAATATTAATATAACATTTTCTGAGACTGAAAATGTATTATTTTCCTTGAAAATCATGTACCGAGCTTACTTTACACTAATTAAAGATTCTTTAACTTTTAAAATGTCTACTCTGCTGTGCGAAGACAAAAACAATATAACTTGCATATACAAATACTTCAAAAAACAACTACAACTCTAAAATCAATTCAAGATTTCAATTCTTTTGTATCATCATATTCATATTTTTCCTTGCCGTGGGGCCCCATCGTGGGCGGGGCCTGGTGCAGTCGCCTGTCCCAGTTTTCGGACTGGGAAGTTTGGCCGCCAAGAGGCCATATGACTTCCAGGTAAAGCAACCAATCATGTTTAGTTTTGTGCCACGTCTAGTTTAAAGGCGTGGAAATGACCCCAAAGTAACAGACCGTGTACATTTACGAACGTGTCAAAAGTTAACAGCAACAACATTTATGAGTTTATGCTGTGAATCTCGCGAAATTTTTTGAATTTAGCGTTTAGTCGATCATGATGAATACTTATTGCAAAATATGTAGACACGACATCTTACTTCTTCGATCAGACGGCTTCGTGTTCCAGGCGGACCATTAATGAATGTGACAAGCACGTCTCCTGAAAAATGCTTTGGAATTTAACCAATCAGATGATGACTTTGAAAAGTGCGACTTATGCATCAACGCATCCTAAGACACAGCAGAGTGTCAGTTTTCCTTTAAAACAATCATTATATTTCTCCACTGTCACCCGAGATTACATTTTTACAAAGTGATATCTTTCAAGTTTGATCGAAGAACTGTAAAGTTCTGTCCTCATGCGTGGTTTACACTCATGCTGATCGTTGTGTGACTGAAGATGTGATTGTGTCATAAAAGTGCTCAAACCTTTTTTACCCTCCATCTTATGTTCAAACGATTAAATGTTAAGCAGTTTGTGAATACTTTTACTCTCATTTCAGACACCTGCGGAACATGCCAAAACGCGACTCCAGCAAGTGCTTCAAGCGGCAGGTAAGGGTCACATTTTGTTATAATGCGTTCAAAATCACCATGTTACCGAAGAGCTTAAAGTCCCCGTGAACCGGAAGTTGCAATTGTTTTTACTTCCGTACTTTGATGCATTTCTGAGTGAAATGGAATTTTGTGTGAGAAAAATAGTGGGCGTGACTTTCAGCTTACAACGGATGCTCCACCCATCCCACCTAACATACGTCATTTAAGATGAATAGTCATTACAGGACGGATGTAGATTTTCAGATTTTAAATAAAGATAAAGTGTACATTAATTTTAAAAAGATAATGACCCACACTGGTAAACTATTTACAATAAATGCCGCAATATTTCATTAAAAAAATAGATGTTGTCATTTTTCATTTCACTGGGACTTTAAAGTGGCCGTAACCCAGAAAGTTTCTGCATATCTCATGATAATCTTTAGTACTTACAGAACAGTATTGTACCCTTCAAATATCAGTAGACTCTTTAGTTTGATCACATTTATAAAAGACAGACATATGACTCAGTTTCACCTACTGAGAATTGTCCAATAAGGGACTAAGAAAATTTGTCACAAAACGGAATCGAGCACAGAAATACTACGTCACACGTCCAACTCGTTTTTTGACAAGTTGACCATGTTATACTAGCTAATGTAATTGACTTTTGTTTATGATGTTGCTTTGAAACCATAATAAACCGTATAGTAATGATCTGTGTTTGTGTTCCTGGCCATCGACATTTTCTCGGCATAGCTCGGCCTTTGCTATTATTTCTACTATCACATTTAATGTTTCAAAATCAAACACATCAACTTAAATAATTTAAAGATAATAAATGGGCTGGAGGAGCACTGACCTCCACGCTATATCTCAGTTTTTCTCACCCTTTGTGTCTGTAATAGAACAGATGTTGGTCGTTTTGGAATGGTAATGTTCTCTGACTGAGATCTGTGCTATGCTGTAAGCCCCCGTTCCTCTGTACGCCCGCCAATCGCTTCTTTCCAGCTTTTTCTATTCCCCGCTTTCCTTTCTCGTCAAAATCTCCTGAGATCTCTAAATCCTGCCCCAGCGCTCCGTGCTAAGCTGCCCCCACCTCCTGTCCATGTGTGGGAGTGTATGTGTGGGGAACAGATCATCCTCACGTAAGCTGCTCAAACTCAATAGTAGAGGGGACATGGGAGACCTGTAATGAGGTCCCTTCTCTCACTCTTTTCCTTTTATACGGTTGCCTTGTCCTCCAGGGTCCCTGACCCCCCGCAGACAGACCCTCTAAGCGCTTACATCATTGTATTGATTTGCTTCCCTCTCTACCTAAATCCACTCTCAGTAATATCATTTTTACCACATTAAGGGGCGATTCACATTTCGTGTGTTTGGTGTGGGCTAGTTCATTATTTTAAATGTAAAAACACGGCAGAAGTGCGCAAATAGGGAGCGATCTGGACACACATACGGTCACAGAAATCTAGATGGAAATATTTCTACTTTTCAGAGTGAGACGGCAGCGTGGCTCTCGTTTCCCGCACGGTTTTATCTGAATCGCCACTAATGCTGGGTTCACACCAAACGCAGAGTCAATAACATGCAGTCAATGCAAAGACGCAACTAGATGCAAACTCGAGCGTCAATCTCATCTTCCGTGCTAGTTGAAAATATTTGTCAGTTTGGGTCACTCACGCGAAAAAAACGAACTTTCCCCACGAGTTATAAAAAGTGTGGAACATGATTGTACGCGTTTGGTGTGAACCCAGCATCAGGCATTTTCTGGTTTTCAGAAATGTGTTGGATTTAGGTCTTTAAGCATTCACATTCTTCTTAAAAAAAGATTTAAAATATCCATGTAGCCACACGCATATATCACAAAAGTTTTGTCTGTAATATTTGCATACGTAGACAAGAGTAAATTCAAATGACTTTTTAGGTCCTAAATTGCCCAACATTCCAGATTTGGTTTTATTCGGTTGAAAACAAACTGGAAATCCACAATGCATTTGTTTCTTGTACATACAAGGTTATGCTATTTATCTAAACTGGAACACTTTGATTGAATTTCCTTTTTAATCAAAAACACACGTTAACTTCAACTGAGAATAATTAATAAAGAGTTTGTTTCCAAAATGAGAGAACTTTTCAGAAATCATGTGTTTTATTATGTTATCATGTTTTTATTGTGTAAGTTCGCTGTATTTTTGGATTTGTTATGGCTTAAATCAAAACACACCAGCTGCAGTTTGATTAACATTCATTGAAATGCACAATATTTTTCCGTGAAAATGTCAACCTTACCATGACAAAATTAGATTTTACTAACGGTTTTTACTACGGTAACAGCACAGATATTAACATTTGATGTTTCAAATCCCCATGTGAGATCTCTCTTCACATTTGTAAAGGATTTGTTTTATTTTTAGAGCATGATTTTTCACAGTCAGGTAAGAGCCATTTTCAGGATTGTCACATCCGTAACGCCTCATATTCCTCATAAATGGACACATGAAAATTTTAACAAAGGCACGTTTTGATGTTCTATAAAGAGGCATCACTTCTCCAATCATCGGGTATTATTGCTTCAGGATTGTGCATTTGATTTCCAATAAAAAGGCGTCCTTTTTTGTCACATGTTTATTTCCCTTTTTAACATAGCAGATTTGTTCACAGACTGACATTTTCCTGACGTTTAGACTCCACCAACAAGAGTTTAGTCAAATATAAACAGATGGTTCAATATATTCGTAACAAATTCGTTCTCTGAGCATGTTTATGTCACGTCCATAACGTTGGAATTGCCCATCTCGGCACTTTTCTCCCATTTTGAAATATCAGGCTGTCAAACAATGTTCTTAATTTTGTCGTCGAGCAGATGCTGGTATGTTCAAAGTACATTAAAACCTAATTACCAACATCTGTTTGTGTTCCTCATTGAATAGTCCTGTTGGTCACTTCGAATGACACACGGTCATGCTGGGGAAGCATCAAATCTTTCAATTGGTCTTTTTTTGCTCCTCTTTGATTTGTTGGTGGGTTTTTTATTGGTACTCGACAGGCCCCTGGTGAGAGAGACCAGAACATGAACACTGAAAGCTCGGCAGTTTAGCGTCACTAAAGGGAGTCGCTCATACAGCTTGTGAATTCACTGAAGTTTGCTGTTAGGAAGTAACAGAAGTTTAGACTGTTGAAGCAGATGTGAGGCCAGCAGACCACATACACACCGCGGGTATCACCTTTCCTTACACACACACTTTAGCTGGAATTTATAGGCTGAAGTTGAGTCTGTTGTTTTGAACACATTTATTCTCTCTTTTTTTGACATTTGTTCCCATGATCTGCTTTATTTCACATTGTCTCTCTCATTGGACACCCACTCAATCTGGAGAAGAATACATGGCCTTGATGTGTTCTCCAACATCTGTTCTAATGTTAGTGCGAGGGGCGTGGCAATTTAATAATGTTTTGCTTTATTACATCACACATGTTGTTCCGAGTGAATCCCTATAAATCTTAATCCAGTGAGTTGTGTGTGAGGAATCGGACACAACTGCAGTTTGCGGGTTCAAGAGGAGAGGGCTTTCT
Organism: Barbatula barbatula; assembly: GCF_947034865.1. NCBI lineage: Eukaryota > Metazoa > Chordata > Actinopteri > Cypriniformes > Nemacheilidae > Barbatula > Barbatula barbatula. The sequence goes on from NC_136782.1 coordinate 21,526,471, forward strand.
CTTGGCTGTTGGCAGATTTCAAACAGCATCTGGTGGGCTTTTGAAACGAAACCTTGTACACTGGTACCCAAATGGAATAATTTCTTCTCCTGCTCCCGTCTCTCTCCTCCTCAGTGGTCTTGGGTTTTAAAACCACCTGGTGATCTGCCGTTTAAATCTCTCTATCTTGCTTTCTCCTTCCACAGCCTTAACGTGCACATTTGCATAACAGATAAAGGAGAATATTTTCACCGTGCGGTTTCCGTCGTTTCTTCAACATATGGTGTAAATGATTTTGATGCAAATATATGCACTAATTATTTGCAGACGAATTTCAAACAGGCCTGTCACTGTAGCGAAATGAAAGAAAATGTGCAGGCACCTTACGTTTTGCTTACCAGTTAAGTAAACTTTGCGAAGTAATTTAATTAGCCCGGTGTCTACTTTCTGGGGTTTGTGAGGTAGTGTGCGAATATGAAACGGAATTCTGCAGCGAGAAATCTTGATTTCTGTGACATCAGCTGTGTTTATTTACTCATGACCTACCAGTTGCAGTCAATGGTTTAACTTGGACTGTATCAAGTTAACCATAAAGGGACACTTCACCCCAAAATTAAAGTTTTGTCAACATTTTCTCTCCTTCGAGTTGTTCCAAATCTGTATAAATGTCTTTGTTGTGTTGAAAGCAAAAGAAGATATTTAGAAGAATGTTGGACAGCAAACAGTTCTGGGGCACCATTGACCGCCATTGTATCTGTTCCTACTATGGGAGTCAACGGGGGGCAAAATCTGTCTGGATACAAGCATTTTTTCCAAATATATTTCTCTGTGTTCATCAGAACAAAGACATTTAAACAGATTTGGAAGAACTCGAAGGCGATGAAATGATGACAGAATTGTCATTTTCAGGTGAAGTGTCCCTTTAAGTAAAGTGTTACCCATTTTTCTGTTAGCTTATTAGGTTGGAAGCTTTTGTTTTGGTGTCATGCTCTGCACATTTTAACATGTAATCTTCTCCGCCCATTTAAGAAATATGTTTCTGATTAAACGGCCAGACTCTGAGCGTGTACTGTATCTGTTATGATGGGGGGCAGGACACGCTGATGGCGAGTCGCGAATGATGAAACCAGACTATTCGCTCAAGCCACTTTGGGGTTGTTGACAGTTTCACTGACAGCCCTAACTAGCACACCCACTGACTTGGGTTTAAAACAAGTCCGTAAGTTTGAGTGTAATGTGAGACGAGAGTGAAAAACAACTTTGACATTGGCATGCATTATCACATTATCTCTCTCTTGCCCCTGGCTCATTTAGTAAACATTTTAAAATACACTTTCACACCCACATCATTATTTACACTGGGATCAGAGATTGAAGGGGAGAGTTCAAATTGAAGTAATAAAAATGTCTTTGTTTTAGTTTTTATTGGCTCATTCATCATTGCTTAATTTAATACGAGGAAATAATTGTGCCGTCCGCGGCCACTGCTAATGGCAGTGCGCGCTTGTATTTTCTTTGTTGATCGCAATGAATGAAATTAGGATAAACAACCTTCCTCGTCGTCTATAATCAAGAGCTGATTAATGGATGTGTCGTTTCAGCACCGCTCCCTATTCCAGAACACCTGATATCTTTCCCATAAACAAGTGCCGTTTGTCTAAATACATAGATGAAATGACGCATTTGATGAGTTTCTGATTGACCCTGTCCCACAGGCAGCTCATTCCTCTCTGTCTGTTAAGGAACACTTTGCCGTGACTGATGCTCTGTCAGAGAAGCGGCATGAGGATTTATTTGACGTGCTGATTAATGAAGAAGCCACCCCACCCTTTCAACTAGGCCCAAACTACATTTTCATAATGACATGAGCTGGCGTCAACCAACAGCCAGAGAAAGTGAGCCAACGCGGACCAAAGGGACAAAGAAGAGGGCTAAACGAAGAAAACGTTTGAGGTCGGGTGGGCACAAAGTTTCATAGCCATCAATTGTTTTGGGGTCATCATTTAAATTTTTGGACACCTATTCACTTTTGACTGGCTTACGTTGTAAAAAAAACTTTTATTTTACTGTTATTTTTACATATTTTCCTGTTAAGTAAAAAGTGAATTTTAAAGTTTTCTTTACAGATTCTAGGTGTCTTTTTGAACTATAGTCAAAAACTGTAAAATGATAGAAAAAGACAACAAGAAAATGGGGAAAACAATTGACTATATATCTTTATATAGGTTTATATCTGTTTTTCCAGTTTACAGAAAAATCAAGTTTCTTTAGGTCTGTTTTTGTCTTACTGACTTGCGGCTTCATTTGGTTTTTATCCCATATAAACATATATCCCATTCCCATTCTCTCTTTCTGGATTTGTTAGGCTAGGGCGTTGGGGTTAAAGAAAAATAAACATTTGGTTTATTTCTCCTTATTACTGTAGTTGCTTATTTCTGTCTAATCAGAAAAGTTCCTTACTTTAAAGGCCCTCTAATATAGCCCTTTTACAACATGTGATATAAATCCACAGAATGTGTCTGTGAAGTTTCAGCTCAAAATACACCACAGATCTTTTACTATACTGCGCCCTACAAGTCCATTTTTGCCTGTGAGGAAAAACAGGCTGTTTTGGTGTGTGTGTCTCTTTAAATGCAAATGCGCCGCTGGCCTTCGCCCCTTTCAAGCAGAAAGCACAGGGCTGTGAGACCCCCTGCGTCCAGTAACAACAAAATAAGAAAAAAGAGAATGTTCATTTAGCCAATGAGAAACACTGAATCATCTTTAAATACCAAACACATTATTTTGTATAAGAGAGAGTACATAAGACAAACATATCATTTGTTTAAAAGTTTTTAAGTGAATGCATTACGTCTTAAATCCGGCACATTTCCCTTTTTTAAATGAAAGTTATAAACGCATCATATCTATGAAAACTGAAAACATGCTCCATAAGTGAATGAACTTTCGTTATGTCTTTACAACGTGCACATTGTTTTTATATGTGACAATACATGGGACAAACGCTTCATATGTTTAAAAGCTGAAAACATGACCCATTATGAATTCAGCATTTTACTAACGTTCCTTCGTGAAGCATCCCGGTGTAAAGTGACTGGTGCCTGGATTTGCTTTGCATCAGCACTCAAATCTTATCCGTGTAAGTTCAAATGCGGCCGGTCTATAAAATATCTGAAAGCAATCCCATTGATAGGCGTACTAACTTAAGCAATAACTATATTACCCTATATTACACACTGACGGATGAGAATGGTATGTTTCTTCTCAAGTGCTGTAGTTTTACATTTTATTCGTTTAAGCCTTTTTACATTAGAATGGATTTTGCTTGACCGTCAAAGTTTTATCATTCGTTAGCTGGAAAAAGAGCTAATGAGTTATTTAATATATATTTAATTATCATACACTTATATGTATTAGTACATTTGAAGTTTGCAAGCGTGTGGATTTTCTTCTCTCCCGTAAACACAACAGTTACACCTTCTTGAATCCTTCAGTGCAGGTGCACAAATCACAAACTATTGCTGGGTTCACACCAAACACGAATTAAGCGATTTGTGCAAGTTAATTACATTAAAAGTCAATGCAAAGTCGCGGGTGATGTGAATGACGTGAATCGGCTGGCGTTATTGCCGCGGACGGGCGTTAATCTCGTCTTCTGCGCAAAATGAAAATATTTGTCAGCTCGCGTCACTCACGTGAAAATAACTAACTTTGCCTGCGAGTATTACAGATTGTGGAAAGTGACTGTTCGCTTTTGGAGTCTGTTTAAAGGGGTCTTTATTGTTGACCATTATGTCAACTAAGATTCCACAATAACATGACTTTAAGATGGGATCATGTTCATACAGCGTGACGGCCAGCAACAATGGTAAAGGACTTCTTAAAACCACATAATGCACAGCCGGATAAACTCTACGGTTTGATTGTCGGACGAAATGGCGAAAAGCAACAGGGGGCTCGTAATATTGGCGGTAAATATGGTGTAAAACTCCTGAACCAAAAGCCGTGAGTTCACAGACGAGTTTTGCACATCTGCAAGTCAGTAGGATGTTTCTTTGCTGTCTATGGGTGGGAGTCAGAAAGCTCCCGGATCTCATTCATTAGGTCCTTGAGTTCTCGTACAACTTCTTGAAGATTTATTTATGACAGATTTTCCTTTTGCGGTGGAGTATCCTTTAAACTTATGAAAGTATCATTTCAAATACGGTAGAACTTCTAAATACCGCTGCTGTGTTTCAGTGAACAGCATCTGCTTAATGTGTCTCTTTCCTCAGTTTCCCATTTCTCTGCTTTAAGTATCGCCAACCGGAAGCTGAAGAGGGTTATTATATACGTCTTGTGGTGCCATCCCTAAAAAATCCCTCTCACGTACCTTCTCTGGGACGGTTCCACGTTTGTGGGATGATCTGCCCGCTACTACAAGATCAGCAGATTGTGTGGCCATCTTTAAGAATCGGCTCTTCCGTCAACTTCTGACTTTTATCTCCTTTTTGTAAAAAAAAGCTTGGCTCTGTATACTGTGGTTGGCTTTATGAGATCGGTTTTACTGCACTTGTGTTTTTTGTTGTCCTTGTGTTGTTTCAATTTCTTTACATTGTTTACCTCATTTGTAAGTGGCTTTGGATAAAAGCATCTGCTAAATGTAAATATTCAAGCCCTATAGGTTTGTAAAAGTTATATTTTACATACATGTAAGTATCTGTATTTTTTATATTTGTATGCACCATGGGTCTGACAGTATCGCATTTCAATCCTCCATATATATCCATATTTTGTATTCCATAAAAAAGGCGGCTTTTCCTTGGTTCACCCTTTGATGTGACTTTTTGTACTGGCAATAGTATTCACGTTTCCGATTCTTTATTTACATTTACGCATTTGGCAGATGCTTTTATCCAAAGCGACTTGCATTGCATTATCCTATACAATTTTTCTCATTTATTAATAGTATTTTATTATCCATTTATTAATAGTATTTTATTATCCATTTATTAATAGTATTTTATTATCCATTTATTAATAGTATTTTATTATCCATTTATTAATAGTATTTATCAATAACACCCCATAGGAAAAGCAGCATTATGGTCTGAGGAGGAGGAGGAGGGAGCAACAAAGCTTCATACTGTACATCGTTCTAACGCAATGGGAAATCTTTAAGAATTCATCAATCAATAGTTTATATATACATGTTTACCTGCTATTCATTATTTTGACTCATTTACTTCTCAGATTCTGTCATTTTATCAGCTTTTCCTTCATTCACTCTGCAACCAGTAGATGAGCATCTTAAAGATAAATGGTATCATCTCTATAAAAATGTACCCATAATCCCCCTGGATTACAGCCCAAAGGGAATTACCAGTGGATTTGAACGCCTTCCTTTTCTTTCCCGCCTTGTCTGCCTGCCCTCACCTTGTAAACAACTGCACTTGGCCCTGCTTCCCAATACCCAGTTTTGATAAGACTGTATTAGCTGCTTCCTTTGGCTGCCCAAAACGGATTACTCAATACAGGGTGAAGGCCATTATTGAATACGCGGAGGAGAAACTATTTATGATTGTGTAAGTAATCTGTAATCCATCCCTGGGTCTCCTTATTATCTTGTCTGCCTCGCTCTCCTCTGCTGTGCTTTATCTTCTACCCACAGACATCTTTAGCTTGAGCTGCACCTAATTTTTGATGCAATCGCTTATTTTGAGATCATCCGATAGCATTTTCTAGCGCAAGACTCGAAAATTCATCAATTCTGGGCGCTCAGACAATATGCATTAAAACCCATTGGAACGTTTAAAGCCACATTTAGTCTGCTCTGTTTGATGTTATATTTGGAGGTTAAGTGATTTTGTATGTTTGTTTAATTGCTAGGAAGTGAAATATCGAATCATTGTAATGCAGGCAACTAACTGATGCATTAAATAGGGATGTTACAATACGATCGTATCGTGTTATCGCAATAGCAATATTGTCTCGATATTATCATGGTCACATGACTGTATGAAGCGATCTGTCTGCCGGCCTAACATAGAGATAGTTCGATTAAAAAATAGTAGATCTGGTTCCTTTTATTTTATAGTAATTATTTTAGGCCATTTGACCCATCTCGTACTATAACTCGTACCTCTAAGCAACAGTTATGATGAGAGGATCAAGAATAGAGGACTCTTATGGTACGTTTTCAAGTCATTATGGACGGTATACAGAGGTATTTCCGTACAGTGAGATTTTGATATTGTTAAATCCCTAGCATTACCTAGCATAGACACAATCATAAATTCAGAGATACAGGTGCTTGTCTGTTTAGGATGAGTCTCTATGCACAGAACCTTATATTTGGATGGAGATTTAACTTTTGATTCATATGTTCTTTCTTTTTCTGAGCCATTGAAGAACTGCTGATGACTTTTATTATTTATCTCACCACACGTTCACTAAGGGATAACGCCATTGACACTGTTAAAAGTGAGCACTTGTGTTATTTTATTAAGATTTCTGTAAAACACTCATTACGTGCTTCACGATGCCATAGAACATAGAACAGTTAACATCCAAAGCGCCTTTCTGTTTCACAACAGGTTATTTGTGGCAAAAAAGGTTCTTCAGGTTATAAAAACGTAAGAAAGAGATGATTCATTAAAGAACATTTGGCTAAATGGTTTTTCTATGGCATCACCATGAACAACCTTCTAAGCACCTTTATTTTTAAGAGTGAAAGGGAACAACTTCAGAGAGTTTAGCTGTTTCCTATTTAAGTGTCCAAGAGTGATAATTGTGCCTTCCAATTAAAATCATTCATACTGCAGTTGGTTGGTTTTGATTTTAGACAAAATTAAAAAAAACCCACCTAATAATCACAATAAAAACATGATTTTTGACAGTCATCTCATTTTGGAACAACACTCTTCATATGTAACCATGATGTTTCCCATGTTTACCTGAAGTGATTTGTAACCCGGAGTGTTTTTCATCAGCTGAGACAATTGTGTGATCATACTGTCAGTGACATTCTCACAGCCACTTGCTTAACAAAACTCTTGTTAAATAGCTTCATTATTATCTATTAGCTATTACACTATTGTGTGTCTCTGATGTGTGTAACAAAAAGGAACGTTAGATTAAGAACAGTTTCACACTTTGAATGCACTTATGCAGACACTTGTATTCTTGTAGTGAGATCTCAGGGGATGAGGAGGAAGTGATCCCCATCTATAGTGAGAATCGTGTACCAACTTAAGAAAACAAAACGATCTGTACATTTGTTGGCTTCATACCTCTCCTCTCACCCGTTTAACACCAAGACAAAAGAAAGCAGTAATGGGGGTTTTTAAGCAGGGCACTGTTCAGGTTAACAATTGTGTAACGTACTGTGTGGGCGTCTAGAGAGGGAAGCTCAGCCGAGATCGAGTGGGCGAACTCATGCAACAACAGCCCTGCGATTGGGCACATGGAGACACTTAGCACATAGCTGGGAAACAAACCACAGTGCTAATTGCTTTCATGCATTGTGAAAAGAGAGGAAATGTAACAAATGGGGATAAAGATTTATTTTATACTTCGTCCTCCTCACTTGGGTGAGATACAGTGAAAGATCTGAGAGCAGGAGTATTACATGCCTGAACTTAAAGTCTTTATTATGTAGGCGTCACCTTTCAGATAGACTGCCCTATATAAAGTGTTGGCTCAATACAGTTTTGTTTATCGTACAAATGTCCGTCAAAAACCTTGAATGTACTTGTATTACTATGCACTGCAACATGCAAAAAAATCATCACGCGTGCCTGACCCCCATTTAACTTCCTGTGTTTGGATAATGTCTAATAATATAAGTATTTATATTTGATTTAACTTATGTTGATATCAATTTGCATGATTATTTTATTGTATAATAATTGTATTAAATAAACGATTTGTTGAATTTAGTTGTGTGTTAATTTTATTAAATAAATGATTTGTTGAATTGGTTCTGTAGTCTGGGCACATTTAAAGAAAGCGTATTGTACATTGACGTCCAGTGGTTGATCTTGGTATCGCAGTCTACATTCTAAATATTGGAGAGACAAGTTTAGCCAAGTAACGTCTCTTCTGGGTTTCTATTGATAGTTATCAGAAATCATCTACAGGCGCTTTATTGTTTGTGAATGTGCACCGGAAGTTCAGTCGGGGTCACAAAAGTGCGTAACGTTTGTTTATGTCATAAGATGAAACTTTGTACTTTGTGTGTACAGCCATCATCAGCAGAAGTCAACCAGCCAGATTGTATTTTTCTTTTTTCCCTTTCTCAATAAACCCGGTTCAGAAGTCTGGACTGTGCTTGATGTGCTCTCTCCTGTAGGAGAGACAGTTCTGTTCTCAGCAGCACACTGTTTGCTTCTCACTTATGAGTCAGGATGAGGGGAGGTTAAAATAATAGCCCTCAGCCAGAGACAAACAGAGATGTTCTGATTCTGAGTGGGATGGAGTGGAGTGATAAGAAGGAGGAGGGCGCAAGGAGGACACGGAGAAGAGGCAGTGTTATTGTTGTTGTTGTTTTTCTTTGTTTTCTGATAGCTTATCTAACGTCTTCTGACACGTTACCTTTGCATCCAGCTTGTCGATGGCACTGTGTTTACAGAGATTTCTCCTTAAATTTACTTTTTGTATTTTGACGAACATCTGTCATACATGAGTATCTTTCCCTTTTTTCGCAAAATATATGGTTTCTTTTTTCCTGAAGAGACACTCAGAGTTTGGTAGATAAAAGGCCTGGAATCGAGCAGAATCTCTGCTCTGCCATTGAAAATCCTCCAACGCACTGACAAAGCTGTCAGGCATCATTTAGCTTTTAACGGCTATGGTAAACTTCGCCCGCCACTGTCAATTAAGAAGGGCCTTAGTCCAGTGCTTTCAGGTGCTGTCAAAAACCTTTCCCCTGTAAGATAAACTACACCATTCAGCTCATTTGCCACATGATAACAGTAGATGAACGGAAGACAAACACAAAGCAAACTGGTGATCTTCTGAACTCAGCATCGTTTTTAAAGGGCAATACTCACAAAATGTAGATGAAAAACAGAAGCCCTTTTTGACTACATTATATATATTCATATAAGCCATAGATTTATATTCAATGGCTTAATTTTAGTCCATGTGAACTAGAAGTTTCTGTTGTTTTTACTTGCGTATTTTGACGCATTTCCAAATGAAATGGAATTTCAAATGAGAACAATAGTGAGCTTGGCTTTCGTCTCTGCAAATTTATTGGATATCAAAAACAGCCATTCCATTTAGAAACGGAAGTGGCAGCAGACTGACAATTGAAGGGGAGGAGTTAACGGATGCTCCTCCCAAGCCGTCTAACATACGTCATTTAAAAGTGCATTTTCATATTTTAACTGATGAAGATTATATGGGCACGTGAACTTTAAAAAGAGAATGACCCACATGGATAAACTATTTACAATAAACACTGCAATATTTCATGAAAGAATAAACATTGTCATTTTTTATTTCACTGGGACTTTAAATAGCCTATGAGGAGCAGAGAAGTTACCGCTGTTGTTCCAGAAGGCAACATTTATTTGAGCTCTATATAACATCTAAATAAAGCTGTGAATGCATGATAGATCCTGAACACCAACATTTAAAGGTGTAGCGACAGACCATCATGTCATTTCAGTGTTAGCCTTTATATCCAGTCCTGGGTTTTGAAAACACCATTATAGCAAAATGTGTCATTACCAAATATAAAGTCCTGTGCAGTGTTGACAAAGTTACTTTGGACATTTCTTGAATGTTGTTTTTTTAAATATAAAGTTATATTCCACCTAAAATATTGTTTAGACTTAATAACCTTTTGTTGTGTTTTAGTAGTTAAAGAGCTATTTTGCAAATTCAAAATGTGATAAACAACAAACTGATATTATAATTTGTACGGTGGCAGCCAGTTGACGGTGAAACTTTGGAATGTCACGTTTTCCATGACTTTGCACTCAAGGTCCCCCCCAACAAAAAACAACAATATGCGCCACATATGTTTAAGCTTACTAAAAATTATAATCTTATTTAGATTGAAGTATTGTATTTATATAATGTCTAGTTGAATCGCTATATTGCCAAATCTCATTATAACTACTCATAATAAAAACTCATTGTTAATGGTACTTTAGAAAAGAGCGTTCATAAACTCTATATCTTCATCTATTCGTGATCCCAACATTTTTATGGTCACCATTTTGTGCATTGATTCCAGTGGCAGCATGCCACTTGGTAGAGAATATTCACCATGCTGCAGATGTTCATGAATAATGTCCATCTCCATCCCCTGCCGCACCCAGTGAAAAGCCGCCTGGAGAATTGGGATTGCTGGGGGTGTGGTGGGGAGGACACAGGCTAGATGAATTACACTTAGGGGGGATCTGACAGCCTGTGCTGAGCTTTGTGATCATTCCAAACTTCTAATAATCTCCCTTACCTACCTCATCTCAGCTGTAATGAAAGAGAATTGGTGATTTCACCCCGGGCTATGTTTCCCGCCTAATGACTTCTCCAAAGGCAAAGCACACCGCAGATAAAATCAACTTTGAAAAAGCTGTGAATTGGGTTTGACAATGCGATAGACTGTGACACCGGTTCTGTAGCAAAACAGACGCGCTGCTAATTGATGATCAATATTTTAAGCAATGTGATGAGCATAAGGAGATGAGAAGGCAGGCAGAAGTGAGCTCTTCCGTGGTGTGGGGTCTCTTATCTCTGTTGCCATTCTTTATAGCAACCTGCAGCTTATGTTTCCCCTTCTCAGCACATCTCCTGTTCTTCTGATTTGCATCTCTCAGTGTAGGTACAGCTCTCTGGCCTCAATAGCCCGGATTGACAGCTTACCCAGGAACTTGACACTGCAATTAGGATGCAATATAACATAAAAAGAAAAAGACCTTCACCCGGTCCCTCTCCCACCCCAGCTTAGTTGCTGAAGCTTGGCTGAGCACAATATCATGAACCAGTCCCTTTGTGTGGGGTGTTGGGTAAGTTTCAGGCCCGGTCCCGCTGTGACCCACTGAGCCATACAAGGCTTATACCTTCAAGTGAGAATAGAATACATCATTCACGGTTTTCTTTCACTTCTCTTTGACGTGCATCCTTCTCTCTTTCTCTCCTAAGTGCAGAGGTTAAATTGGGCCGGGGCCGTCCGGGGCAGAGCCCCGGCACTTAGGCTGACCGTCTCCCAGCATGTGTGCGCCTCTTTTGGTGGTATAGAGCGGCACTCCGTCGTCCCCAGAATAAATCTGCTTTGCCCCAGTATAAATCTGAAGTTTAAGTAACAATTTACCTTTCTGTCATTGTATAACCTTAAAAACTGGACTACATGCAACGTAGTAACCCAAGTTGCAGTCGTGCATTAACGGCGTGCGCGCAGAAATCATTCACTGCGTTCATTCCAAAGTGATCATCCCTATGCCCTACGCTCTTCCTAGAGTAAAGCTCTTGATGTGTAAGCTCTGAAGGGAAAAACTCAGTTGTCCATTTAAAATTCACTTGGCAAGAGCAATAAAAACAACGTCATTTTCTCTTTATTTGGGCTAAGTGACGTTTTCTATGGTGTCCCATTCCCGAAGGGCCCTTCAGATGGAGATATATTCTGTTTGGAATGCACCGCTTCTCCGCACGCTTGTGTTTCCTTTCTGCAGCGCTGATCTTGTCTGGTGCGCACTGTTGTTTTGACGTAGGATCGACTCCCAAAGGATGTCATTTTATTCAAATTCAAGCATTTAAAGCGGTTTGTTCATGGTGCCTGCGACGGCAACGGTGCACAAGTTAATGGCTCATCTGAAACATTGTGAACTACTGGAAATACACAGGTCATACACACAATTCTGCGGACGTTAATGATGAAAATATTTGATATTGACACAAGGAAACGGCACAAGCCTACAGAATGATTTTATTCTTATCACATGTAGCTTTGTAAACTGCTGGCATCTAGAATGAGTTTGATCAGCGTGTTATTGTTCATAGCAAAGGACTCTCTCAACTTATATTTTACAGTTTGTCAATGAATAAGATTATATGCTTCATATACGCACCCCTCAAAATCCCACACAGAGACCCCCCACCCGGCACATACTGTAACAATGCCCATTTAACCCCCGCTTAAGAGCATTTGTTCAGGATATGATCATGAGGTGTCAAAAAAACTGCGCTTCGAGTAAGGACATACTGACATGAAGAGCTTTGCTTTGACTTTCCTTGTTGCAACTCTGCCAAAAAGTATTTGTTTCTGGGTACAAATATTTGTTTCTCTTCAACAAAGTATATCTTTCAGTTAGACTTGCGAAACTGCTGCGCTCATTCAGCTGTTAGAGGCTTTAAGCGACATTGACTTAGAGTTTGAACTCGCAGCAGATGCAGTGAAGAAAGAGACAGACAGGCCTACGCACATATCTCTAAACCGCTCATGAATAAAACAGCCCCGTTCAACCAAAGTCTCATTTGGACATGATGAAAACCCAAACTCTCTGACTGCTTTGTTTCTGCGTCGATATATCATTATTTCTCTGTGTAAATTAAAGAAACCTTTTTAAATGATTCCCAGATTGAGGCTGTCGGATTTTAGGCAAAGCCCTGTTACTAGACCGCAGTGGTGCGTGTGTTAAAGTGAAATATTTCATCTTTGTTCGGGGTTTATCGCAAACGCTCTTTCCCTCTCCGCTCCCGGGTCCCTCGGGTCTAATTCCCAAATAACACAACCTTCTACACATGTTATTAATTAATGACTCCTCGTGATTGTACTTTTCATATCTTGGTCGAGCCTGTCGTTCATATATTTATGTATTTATTTTTGTCAGTGGATTTCAACGCAGCAGAAGATCTGATTATATGAAGCCATTGATCTCTAACACTGGCCCCACAGTCAGCATCTAAAACAGAAATGCAACGAGACAACTTTTAGTGAATAATTGATCATATTGATACGGTATATCTCCGTTTCTAATTGTTTGGGTTGTTCATATTTTATGAATATCATTTAAATCGTGTGTGAAGGTTTTTTTTCCTCTATTTGGCAAGAAGTGTATGTAAAGTCATATGTAAAGTGTGGTTTATTTGTGAATTCTGTTTGTATACTGTTTGTCCATGCGAAGTTACTTTGTACATAGAATCGATGGTTTAAAGATCATTTAAGCGTATCTAAGGATTATTTTCTCCAGTATGATTTGAAGCTATTTGCAGCTTGCTTAATTTCGCTGCTGTTCCCGTTTCTCATTGTACAAATTAAATTCATGCCAGGGTCTAATTTCCCTCATGCAAATTATGCCTAACAAGATGTACACAGACTGGTTTTAATCGTGCTGCTCGCTGTCACTGGAGTTTCTGCATAAAGTGATGGAGAAATGCTACCTGCCATCTAGTGGGTATGTGAGGTACTGCCCCTTGCCAGTACCATGTGACCTATTGCCCTCATTAGTCCAATCCCCTGTGACAGAGAGCATCTGTGTTACATTTCTTTAAATACGTTATTGTATTCTCCTTTTTTCTTTTCTATTCAGATCAGCATGTGACGGATACAAACAAATATTCGGATTATTATGCAATCATTTGTTGTACATTTCCGTACATTATTGTTTGTAGTCTACATCTAACACACATAATTGAGTAAGTAATAGGGGGGCTTGTAGATCCTTAGCGGACTAGTTAAGTTTTTAAACTACCGCTACATGGTGAATCTCAGAACACAATGCACTGTGGGAAAGCGCATTTAAGTGCTCAAGCCACTAAACTTGTGCTGCAGATACGAGACACTTCCTGCTTCGTTTTTTTGCCGTAAAATGATTGCATCACCATGGCAACATCATTTGAGATTTCGGAAAAGTGTTTTGCAATTTAGGATCTTCGCCTCTTTTTTCATCCCCTCTCTGTCCATGCCTCTGCCTCTCAACTGAACTGTTGTGTGAACCACATTTCATGACGTTTTAAGAATACTGAGAGCCTCAAATAAATCAAAATATAGTCATAGAATTTTACACATTCACATAGCAACACTATTCATGCTATTACAAAGTATTTCACAATTGTATATCAGCTATGTTTCTCCGTTATTCTGACCAAGACTGAAGTGACTGGGGTAAATATTTGTGGACTATTTTAATGCCTGTTGTGAGTAGGGATGTAGCGATACCACATTTCTTTTACCGATTGGATTCTGACACCTTAATTCTGCCGATATTAATCCCAATCTGATACCAGCACTGTTTTGACTTTATCAATCTAGAATTGCATATATTTGTATATTTTATTAAGAAGTGGATAGTGGCGTTTGTCTTTACTCATCAAGGTTGCGATGTCTGATCTCTATAACACACAACAAACTGTAGACTTGAAATGGGTCAGATCCGATTTGTGCATGGGATCTGCGCATATGATCTGATTTTTTCTGTCGTGTCTCTAAACACGTGCATCCGCTCGCGTGACATTAAAGTTCAATTAGACTTCATTTGTCCCAATGGACAACATGTTTACACTGTCTGAATCATACCCTAACCTAGCGTAGTGCTCTACGCGTCATTCACCATGAAGGACATAATAAATATGTGAACAAGAGACTCATATGACGCGCCGCTTTAGTCTTTAGTAGCACTGGGAAATTTGTGGCAAAAGCCAACAAAACTTTGTATGGGTCAAAATGATACATTTTTATTAAATGCCAGAACTCATTAGAATATTAAGTAAAGATCATGTTCAATGAAGATATTTTGTTAGCAAAATCCCTAACAAAAATGACCAGAAACACGCCTACAAACTTCACCCCGCCTGTAAAGATTAGACGGCTTGGGCGGAGAAACCGTTAACTCCTCCCCCAAATAAAAATGATCAGCTGTTTTTACACAACCAATCAGTTCGCAGTAAAAATACAGGCCACGCCCACTACTAAGAATACGGAAGTAAAAACAATCGCAACTTTCATTTCACAGGGACTTTAATGTGAAGCCCTGCATTAACGGAAAGTGTATTTATTCAGCTTTCAGATTATGTATGAATAAAAATTTCCCCAAATTGGCCCCTTTGGGTTTCGTTGTCCAGTATCACATACAGTATGTGGTCCTAAATCGGATACAGTTTGCAACGCGACCTCGGCCTGGAAGATCATATCGTAATTTATGCGACTTTTGACTCGCCTCGTAAAAATTGTACGTATTAGATTGAACGTGTGGACATGAATCAGAACATCCGCTTTACTTTACACCTATTTTTACATCACAGCATTTATCGGAGCATGAGTTTGGTTATTCATGATCCATTATGTGAATTCATGGAGCATTTTCGTGCATCATTTTTTAATATACTCTTTCCGACTTTTTTTGAACAGCCAAGACAAACACAAACAAATAGGATCACATTCTTCAACGCCTCTCCCTTTCTGATTTTGCACGGTATCACTTACACTCTCACGGACGAATTTGTATTTTGCAAGCACACGCTTGCATTCAATAACCTCTCACATGTCTGCTTAATATAATTTGGGGGGCCGGTAACTTCCTTCAGCCTGCAGTATTACAAAAATGAATTGCTGCTGTCGAGCAGAAAAGGAAGTGGGTGAAGGTTGAGTAGGTGTTGCATGCAGCTCTGCTGTAGTGCTTTAATCAGATTGGGCTAAAGTGCTTTATTCAATCTAAATTGTGAGTCCCTCTGTGCTCGTGTTTGTGTGACACACTACCACTCCATCAATCATGTAATATTAATGGGTCTCACTGATTTCTTTCTGATTGTTTGCGCTATTGCGTTCAAATCTAACAAACCGCCGCTGCTAATTGACCCAGGAGGAAGGAGGGGCATGCATTTGTGTGAGCGCATACACATCCATATTTATCTGTGAAAGACTCATAAACAGACGAAGATCGTTTCATGAAACGTAGACATGCATGCCTACATGACTCCAGGGGCCCGAAGCTGCAATTACACACATAATCGCAATTGGATTTCAACGAAGGCTCCTTTATCGGTCCTGCCAGCCAAACTGGAATGAAGTGCAGATGAAGTGAGTCTTGAGCTTACTGCTGCAAGTAAGGGCTGTGCTATCTAATGCCATTAGGCTCAACTTCATGCCGTGAAATATATATCTTTAATAAGTCTTGGTATATCCAATGACATTACAGGGCATTTGTTTAAACATACTGCATGCACGCAAATCAAAGCCCTACACACCGTAACCGTTTGAATAAGGCTTTAGCCTGCACATGTCACGTTTGTTTGGGGAGAAAAACGTCATTCATTTGTAATCCAACTCGGATTAGCTTTTCGTCTCTGTCCTTTCAAAACCTCGGATCTCCGCAGTTTTTCAGGAATGGATTTTAAAAAAAATATTAAATATTGTGACGTCAAAGTGGACAAGCCCTTTTCAATACTTTTTATTGGTTAGATATTTGCAAAACCCAATGACCAACATAAGGGGTAACAAAGAGTACGTCTACGCGATGACAGCGCTATCAAAACGATCTGCATTTACACGGATCTTGGAAAACAAATAAAAATGCTGTATCATGCATGCCAGACCAGTGGATGGTGCTGTTGCGCGATAAAGAAACTATACGTGCCCGCGCACATACTGTTTTATGGTAAACGCTCTTTTAATACACTATGTCGGTGTGTACGGATGTTGGTGCAGTTAATCTACTTTTTGCTGGAGAAATGATAGTAAGTCAGTCACGCGTCACAAACATGCAGCATTGACGCCGCCATTAATGTTTGGGGAATACTCACGCATGCCTACAGACTGAAGGCGTAATACGCACGCGTATGACTTCATCGTTTTTGAAAACAGCGCCTTCAAAGTTTACACGGAGACGATAAAGCCTTCGTTTTCAAAAACCTGCACGTTGAGACGACGTTTGCGATTTCAATGCTCATAAATGCAGTTGTCGTGTAAATGAACAGCCAAAACGTTTTTGGTTGAAAACGGTCTCGTGTAAACAGCCTCCTATAGTAATGATTTATGGCAAAAGGTTTTAGAAGTTCAACAGCAATAGGGATGAAGAGACGGGGGGGACTGTCGTAGATATGTTAAGACACTCACGTAACCATGTGTAGAGAATTTCATTGAAACTAAATATCCTGTTAAATGTAAACATAAACTTCCGAGATGCTTGTTATTTATTCTTTTATGGTAACGCACACTGCTTCTACGGTTCCAGCTGCTTCTACGGGTCTCTTTGGCCGCATGTCTACACTAATCAAACTTAAACAATAGTGTTATTTACTCATTTCTTCTGTCAAACCGCCGTTTTACCTCTACGTGCATTTGTAACGGTTTACGTCTATGATCAAGCCCCACAACCAGCATTTAATGTTATTAAGGACTCAGTTTTGCGTGACTTCCTTCATCAGCGAGTAAAAACAGCAATAAAGCTAAATTGCTCCTGGGAGACATGAACGCTTTAGAATAAATGGTGTGCGGGAACAGAGGTGTAATTAATTTACCGGCTGTATTGATAGTTCCCCTCACCGCTCACTATATTTCTTCTTCTCTGCTAACATCTTCATTGTTTGGAGGGCAGGAAAGAGAAAAAATCAACAGACTAAATGAATTGCCGTAATACGCGCACACAAGCTGCTTCCACACTATACAAATGTATCTTAAGCTTTTAATTAAAGTGCAGAAAGATGTTCTGTTTTATATGCTGATAAAGATAAAGATGTATATTCTTGACTGGTTCTTGATTGTTAAATGAACTGCTCGTAACTTTGAACTACTGTTTTTCTGTTCTGTCTTTATTGCAGCAAAAGCTGATGAAGTACTGAAAGCAAAGGAAAAGGTGGACGAGCAAAAGAAAATAAAAGAGGAAGGTGAGTGCAGTGTTCCCGTAGACCAATTGAAGCACTGTTGCCTAAACACATTAAGATGCTGACACGTGAATTTTTTTTCACTTTTTTGGGTTTCTCAGCAGCGCAAAAAGTCATAGTTGAGTTTACAAATATATTTTTTTGCATTCTAATTTTTTTCACAAATAGCAAAAGAAACATTCAACAAAAGTGTTTTCACTACTTTAAACAGAACGACGAAACTAAAGTCTGATAACGGCGGTCAAAAGAGACAATGATGTCAAATTTACCATGACCTCCATAGAAACTCCCTCACATACAAAGTATAGTGTTATTCGTACATACATAAATAAAGAAAATATAAAATCAGCATTTACGATGCAGATGACCGTTGAACGCGTCATCTCAGTCTTGTGAAAAAGGCAGATATAATGATAATATTGAATACATAATATATACTAATAATAGAATACTAGAAAATACTTAATATATCATTTTTTTCAACTTTTTACTGGGGATGCAGAAAAGGATCATATTGTATTATTGACTTGTCATTGAGTTGTCTAAACAACTATTCAGAATAAAGCGAGCTGTGTCTGGTCCAGCAAACAAGATTCTCAAGGATGAGCTAAACGCAGTGTTTTAAAAGCAAATGTAGCCTAATGTACAGTAAATATTATTGTTTTATTGTTCACAACTGGGGCGGCACAGAGGCTCGGTGGTTAGCACACTGTTGTCTCGCAGCAAGAAGGTTCCCGGTTGGAGCCCCGGCTGGGATGGGAAGCCTTTCTGTGTTTGAATGTTCTCTCTGTGTCAGTGTGGGTTTACTCCGGGTGCTCCGGTTTCCTCCCACAGCCCAAAAACATGCAGGTTAGGTTGATTGAGAATTCTGATTTGTGCCTCCCCCAACTTGTGTATAGAACAGACTTGTGTATTGACTCGTTCTTGACATGAATACAGCCTTAGATGCTGAATTGGTGTTAAAGTCCCGGTTGAACGTAAGTTGCGATAATTTTTACGCATTTCCAAGTGAAATGCAATTTCGAATGAGACAAATTAGAAGCATGGCTATTGTCTTTCTCTGCGATTTGATGTATAACATCAGCCATTGCATTTTTAAATGGACTTGACATTTGAAGGGGAGGAGTTAGCGGATGCTCCGCCCAAGCCCTCTGAGATACGTCATTTGAGATGGATGGTCATTACAGGACGGAAGTTTATTTTCAGGTGTTATCAGAAGATTATGAGAGCACACGATTTTTTAAAAGAGAATGACCCAAATTGATAAACGATTTACAATAAACGCTGATATATTTCATGGAAAAATAGGCATTGAAACAATAAATACATTTGAATTATTCACAACCGGTTCAGAAGCGTAAAGTTACGGAGAAAATCAGAATTGGCTTTATTTGCCAAGTGTCATGGAAATGCCAAATGAAATGTTGTCCACAATCCTTTGTTTTGAGATGGACATAAACTGCTGCTCCAACAACCTGACCTGTTAAGTGTAAATGCATAATTCATAGACCAGCCATAGCATGTGAAGAAAAAGAATGCTTGCAGGTAGAGTGCCTTTGATTGTTTGTATTGCTTTTTACAATCACAGTGTAATGCTTTGTTGGTGAGTTATGGTAGTTGTGTTTCAGATTTTTGTAACATATGGCAGTTATAAAGACTTTCTGGTGAACCAGTGCAGGGTCCGTCTGCGTGTCCATGGGATGCCGCCGAAGACGTGCACACTATGATTGGCAGAAACTAATTACCATTAGATCCCGATTATTTAACACGATCACTCATTAACCTTTAAAACAACATAGAAAATAAAACAAACTTGGCTTTTAAACTCTGAATTCAACTGAAAACTAAACGTAAAGACATAACACTGCTGAACCGCTGTAAAGAATGATGCTCAGTCGCTCGAGTATATTCAAAACAATATGGCGACTGCCCGTACTGTGAGCTCTCGCTGCTCGACTACGTATTTACATTTACATTTGACTATGTATTAACATTCCCCCAGGAAAATGTGGATTTGCTGCACCAATAAAACCAGCGGAGATACTATTTACATTCGCCAGACGCTAAATTCAATTAAATAAAATATTATTTCACATAGCGCTTTTCACAATGTGCATTGTTCCAAAGCAGCTTGAAACACACTACATGGTGTTTTATATAATAAATTAAATAAATCTAGTAAATAATATCTAATAAATGCAGTCTCCCGCTCGTTTATTTAGCATATTTTATAACTGTGCATGTGTATTTCCCAAGGCACATCCTGTTTCTTCACACAACAACATCACCATCCATTGGCCCGGTCTGCATACTTCAGCTGTATTTTGCCTTTTCCTTGATCCGTCATGTGTACGTGAAACTTTTGAAAGACGGAAAAGAAAAACTTTTTTGTACACTCATTCTCATCAGTTAATAGACCAGTTCACACAACGTTCTGGTCCCTGAAGCACACACACAAAAGAGAAGAGTGTTGGGTTTGTTTTTTGTAACTCTTTCTCCTTCACACCAGATAACAACTCCAAACGTCATTGTATTCTCTGACACAGAACCCTTCTGTCTGTCTTCATATGTTCTGCTCTGTGTGTGAATATAAAGCAAACGTGTACCCTTCAGCGGCCAGATCATATATTTTAATGAGGCGTATAATAGCATTTAACCCGTATCATTAGAGCAGCCTGCTCTTTCACCGTGGAAAAGAGGGAAACTTTTCATAATTATACTGTGTGGAACTGGTCTTGGTTGAGGGGTGTATTCTTTCTGTGGAATGATATGACCATTAAACATTCGGATGAAATTAACCCCCTACGCACACACATAAACCCAAACAGCCTCCTAATCCATTAACTTCTGATCTGACGCTAACAAGCTGTGTTGTCAATCACACGAGCTGTCTGTTGTTAGTGCTTCGAGTACGATAGTTATTTTTAGAAACAGAAAGGTTTGATTTCAGCTCAACAAAAGTAGCTCCTGTTGTTAAATATTTAGTGCTGATCTATCATGAATATAAATGCTCCATAAATGAAGGTCTATAGGTGGCTGACACCGAGACTAATGCGTACTAATGCTGAGGGGGGCTCACACTGACCGCAATGATTTAATTGCACTGACACCCACCAGAACTTAAGGGACACTTGAGAAAAACACCCTGAGCTAAATATTTATTTTTCCAGACTGTCTTATTGTTTTTTGGGATGGAGATTTGCGCAGGCCCTTGTTTAGGGTAATGTTTGTAAACCGCGCACACACATTCTATTATATGGTAAGACAAAAGAAGAATGAAATATAATCATATGTGACCCTGAATCACAAACCAGTCCAAAAATACATTGTACGGGACAAAATTATTCATTTATGATATAAAGTAAAGATAATGTTCCATGAAGATATTTAGTACATTTTCTACCCTAAATATATCAAAACTTTATTTTTGTGAGTGGATGTCCTGCTACTGCGATCAACAACTTCAAAGGCAATTTTCTCAATATTTCGATTTTTGGCACTCTCAGATTCCAGAGTTTTAATCGGTTGTATCTCCACCATTTATTGTCATATTCTAACAACCCAAACATCAGTAGAAAGCTCAGATTTCAGATTATGTAAAAATGTCCATTTCAAAACATTGACTCATAAGACTGGGTTTTGTTGTCCAGGGTCACATATTGATGTCGTATACATCCTGAACAAATTATTTATGCACAGATTTGTGCATCTACGTCATACAGTATACAGCTGTATAAATATGCATACTGTATGTATTTGGGTCAATGACGTGACATTGTTTGTGTCCCTGTGGTTTAATTGTATTAGCAACTATTGTATTATTGCTCTTTGAACTCTTTGTAAGTCTCTTTGGATAAAAGCATCTGCTAAATGACAAAATGTAAATGTAATTAGATTTAAAAGGGTTAATATTTCAAAATAATTAGCATATTTCTTGCCTTCATTCTCTTTTCTGAGGACCAATTCTAGTTTTACTTCATTTTGAGAGAATATTCGAGGAATGATTGCAGAAATGTCTATGGGGTGTAACCGTAAAAACTTGAAATTCTCACTAAAACAACATATACGCTATCTTGGTATAATCTTACATTCATTTATTGAATTGGAAATATCTGATGCACGCTTTTGAAACATATTTTTAAAAGATTTTAGATTTTCTCTTCTTGCAAGCGTTTTGTCACTGACACATTTACATACTAACTCATTGAACTGTGGTTTACTGTGGCAGAGACCTTTTCCCTTAACAAGCCAACTGAACTTAAAAACCCAAATCCACCAGCTTTCTCTTCTCTAAACCAACACCATGAGAGCTTGTAGGTCATCGCTCCCTCATTTTCTCTAAGGTAAATTAGTCCTAATGATAACTTGACATTAAAGGAGTAGTTCACTCACCCACATGTCATACAAGCCGTCCGTGTGTTTATTTCTTTTGTCTCAAACAAATCGAGGCTTATGAGGAAGCTTTTCAGTATAATGAAGAAGCGCTTGTGGTTAAAGTCCAAATTTCAGTTTCATCTCTGCTTCAAAAGTCTCTATATGACACCGGCTGAAAAAAACTCATTTTCATTCAAACAAAGTTTGCACATTCAAAAGGTTTCAAGAAGAATGAGAAACATTATAGTCAAGTGACCCTGAACCTATTTTCAAGTAGAATGTAGTGTCATACAGGGTGTGCTGAACACATTTAAGATCCACAGGTTATACGTCCCATGATACAAGCTGCAGTGGATTCTACATTAGTAAGCTGCGTTTGAGATTGATTTAGTTGAATAGAAATACTACACTGCACATTACGATTGTTCTCTCAGGAGGCTCTTTGTTTCTGAGTGTCTGGACAGGGGCCTGACCACACCGTACAGGGTAAGGGTATCCTAACCACACACACACACACTGTTTTTTTAGAGTAACTTCAATAAAGTGTTCAGCGAAACCTTTAGATTGTCATACACTGTTATGTGAGACGTGTGTATTTGTTTATGGTCTAGAAAAGAGAGATCCTGAGAGTAGAGTGTGTGTGGTTGGGTCATTCACACCTCATAAACCCAGGCCTGGTGGTCTCTCACACACGCACACACATGGCCATAGCGTAGAGCCTCTCTGGTGGGGTGTGTGGAGGGTCACTTTGGGGCCAGTGAGGGCCATTGTATGTTTAGGAATCATCAAAATCTCCTTATTTAACAGATTTTGTTCTGTTGTTGTGAGTCGGGATCGTGGAAATTGGACAGGTTATCACGCTTTCCCCATCATCTTCTTCCAAACCCTGATGCTGTTATAAAGAAGTATTTATGCAGGTCTTTCTCTCTCAAAGTGATCGTGATGGTCATTGCAAGACCCCAAACACCACTGATTCTCCAGTGTAGAGCATTCCCCTTAGAAAGTCACTAAACGAAAATAAAACATTTTGATTTGACTATTTATCTTCTTGTGGGCTTATGCTGCCTTTTTCCTCAATAAAGTACACAAACTAAGTTGAAACAAGTTGTGAGACGGAGGGAACGGTCGGGCACTGTTCATCATCTTAATCATCTACACGAGTCAGCCCACATCATCACTGTCTATTATGTGAAAACATCCCGAGACCAGATAAACTGCAGCTCTGTGAGATTATGCTGATACACATATCTGTGAGTGAAATGCCTAGCAGAATAAATAAGAGACGCATTCAATCTTCAACCTGAAAAAAGACATCCCTCGGTCAGTAAATCTTCATGTTTTAAGCCGGATTACATCATTTCACTTTTAAAGTCTAACTCCAATTAGGTAATGACTTGATTTTGTGTTGAGAACTACTGCAAATATTGATTGAATCTTGTACGTGCAGGTCGCCACACTTTATATGCAGCTTTACACAACAGTTGAGCCATGCGGTATTCCAACAAACACACTCACACAAACACGTTTATCCTGTCCAGAATATTTACTTCTGTTATGCTTTCTCATTTATTTTTAAATTGACATACAATAAAGTATTTATGAAATGACTTACTGCACATTCATTCGTTTTGGTATACATTAAAACACGTACACTGCCATCTACACAGGGGTCTACATGTGATGCGTTAGGACTTTGATTATCATGTTATATCGATCACAGTTTAACTTCTAAGAATCAATATTATGGTGACACAGTCAGAAATACATTTACAGGCATCTCTTTATGAAAGTGAAACTGAACATTGTCGGTTTCTCTTTTATTCACATGGTTCATGGATAAAACATGACAGTGTGGGACACCAGGGTCTCGATTGCACGTTTGATAATAGAAATTGCTGTGTCAACAAACCTGTGTTTACATTAAAAAACTGTGGAAGGTGCCGCAGTGCAATGGGCTTTACATATTCTCTGTGAGTTGTCTTTTACAGTCTCTCTCTCTCTTATTCACATGCACGCCCTGCCTCGTTGTTTCTCACTTATAACTTCACTGAAAAAGCACAGAGCAAATTAAAATGGGTCCTATGATACGGCTAATATGAATACTATTGTTTGTTTTATATGTAATGTAATGTGTAAACACGATATAAGGTTCACAAACGCTGTATTTTCCACATACCGTGCATGTTTGTTTCTCCTCCTTGCTCCGCCTCTTTGAAACGACCTGATTTTTTACAAATCTCATGGCTCTGAACAGCGAGGTGTGCTGTGATTGGCCAGTTCACTAGTGCGTAGTGATTGGATGAATACTGCAAGCGTGTGATGTAATTGTAAACGCCTCTGACCATATTTGGAACATCAGGTTCCTCTTCAATTGTACTGACAGATACGCCCATCTTACTTGTGTTTACATGTGGGCGGTCTTAGTCAAATCATAGCACGAGCTGATGTAGATTTGTGGGGGTGTGGCTACACGAGGCGTTTCAGGCAGGTCTGGGTGAGCTTTCGCTTTAAGATAGAACGCATCTTTTGTTCCCACACTTACATTTTTGCAATTGTATGTGTCTAATACATGCATGTGCAATTTATAACAGAAAAACACGTATTCACGCCGTATCAAAACAGCCGTTGCATTTTTAAATGAAACTGGCAGCAGACTGACAGTTAAAGGGGAGGAGTTCATGGATGCTCCGCCCAAGCCGTCCAACATACGTCTTTTTAAGATGGATAGACATTACAGGAGGGAAGTGCATTTCCAGATTTGAACTGAAGATTATGAGGGCACACACATTTTAGAAAGATAATGACCCACACTGATAAAGTATTTACAATGAACGCTGCAATATTTCATGAAAAAATAGGCGTTGTCATTTTTCATTTCACTGGGACTTTAATGAGGATCACGTATTCCTGTCTGTCGTCTGTATTGGTTCCTGAAGTTTCTCTACTGCTGTCAAAACATGATTGGTTGACGAGAGACCCTTCTACGATCATTAAGACATGCTTTGGGGATGAGCCGACGGTTGCATAAACTGCTTAGACTAGTCTTAGAACTGGTAACAACTTCTTCTGCATAAAAAGGTATATTAGGCTCATTGACATCCGGAAAGTTAAACGGATGTGTCCAAACTAACTGCTATTCAGTGAGACTAAGTTTAACTGGGCCCCGGTGTGGCGTCTGCTAAGGACGCAAACTTTAATTCTCACAGCATAGTTCTGGAGATCTCTGTAGAGAATATGCAGTTTGGGAATTCAGATAATTAAAACCTTTGGTCATGTTCCTAATATTATTCCTAAACAAGAACCATTTTGGCACCACTGCACACCGAGAACATCCCAACAGACATGCATTTTGGAGATGCTCTGACCTTTTCATCTAGTCGTCACCTTGTGAAAATCACTCTGATGTTTTTTCCTGCACTGTAAACCCGGAGAAGTTGCCAAAAAATGAATCTTCTTTATTCTTTTGAGCACTTGGGTTTACAGTGGACTGGTCCTATTGTGACAATATAACACAGACGACGTGTGTATGTTCACGTTTACATGACTCGTATCAAGTCCTTCAATCACATTGCTGGTGAAGCTTTATTCGGTCTGTTTCTGGGTGCATTGATGTACGCCGTTTCCTCATCCAAATGTGCTTTTACACACTTGGCTAAACGTTGCTAGAGGAAGAGTTTGGCCGTGACGGCGGACACTCCACACCTCTCTCTTCATTGAGATCTCATTTGTCAAGGCTGAGAGCAGGGAGGTATTAGTTATGCAACTATTGACATGCCGTTTTGGCCTGGTAGCTATCAATTGAAGTCAGGAAATCGATGACCCTAATAGCTGCTTGTTACGCAATTGATGCATTTTCAGGGTTAGCATCAGCTTCTCCAATCAATGCCGTCAAAAACTATTATCTGACTGTCAGCCAGGAACCTTTTTTCTTCGCTGCTGCTTCGTTTATAGAATCCAACGATATCCTTTAACATTCTACGTCTGTGTCTTTCACGTTATCTGATATGGAAATACAGGTCAAGCTTTTTCATTGTGATGGCTGTTGGATGTTCTCTGGTGTAAACAAGATGTGACTGTCTCTTAACAATTGAGCTAAAAGAAAACGGATTCACTTGGCCTACATATACTGTCTGTAAAAATCCCTTCACACACTCGGCTTAGATTCATCAAGAGAGGATCTTCATTTAGACACCAGATCTCCGCAGATAAATAAGGGCATTGCTAATGGATGTGGGACGAGCCGGGTGGGTGTCAGAGGTTTGCCGTGATAAATCATTAGATGGAAGGTTATTGGAAATGCAGGGAGATAAAAGACTGAAGAAGCCAGTAATTGCCTTAAAGATCAGACTACAAAGCATTAGCCTGGCTTTTACAAGGCCAGTCGGCAACAAAAGAGCTGTAATTTATGAGCTCAGCGTAAAAGAATAGCATAATTGCATTAAAAATTAATGCTAATGAGGCCTTAAATGGGGAAGGTGGTTATTATGAAAGTTTGTATTCATCTTCTTTGGCCTGAATGATGGCTAGCGGCTTGATTAATGGCTTGTATTCGATCAATTAGCAGTGCCCAAAATAAATAAATCTATCTGCAGAGACGAGACTAAATTGAGTATTGAATGACTCGTCTTGTCCTGATACTAAGGCCTGTGTATCTACCCTTCAGTTAAACGTGCTGTGTCTGTTTATCCAATGCATTTGATGGGTTTCTTCACATGTGATGATGTGTTTGTTTATCGCGAGCTCTCCCAGATGTCATCGGGGGTCGTTTGGTTATCGGTCAGTGTCGTCGTTACGTCTTGTTTTGTGAGCTCTTTATATTCCCGTTTAATTTGTGGCCGTTTGTGACCGGATGGCTGATGATAACCAATTGCTTCTTTTTTGGGGTGTTTGTTTGCGTCAGTGATGAGAACGGTTGTTTTTCGTAGTTGATGGAAGTAAGGCATTCAATTATGGGAATTGGTTTCCCATCACTTGCTTTTGCTCGACGGATCACGAAACTGGTCTTGAGCAGTGCAATAATGCCCTCTTCTGGTTTTCTCTTCCCTGCCTGCTGAAAAGGGACAGTTTGTTGGATTTCACGAGGAATTCATTATTTCAATTGTTCTGTAGTTCAAACAAATTCTCAATTCCTTGCTTATGTACAAACATACACAGGCGCAGTCGTCAAGTGCCTGTTTAAGAACAATGGACACACAGTTCAGTCTACTTGCGTATAAATAGAGCGTGTCTCTGTGTGGTCAGAGATTGTTGTTAGTCTTGTGTAATGTGGCGACAATAGACTCTAAATTAATTTTGTGGATAATGTGCCAATATTAAATATCAACTTTGACCTGGCCTTGTGCTGTCTGCCCCGCAGGACTATTGATTTTCCACTATCTGCTTCGCTTGGGCTCCTCTTGCGAAGTCCATTATTTTTATTTTCCTATGAAATACATCTTCCCTCACTGACATCTGACAAACAGCATATGGAAGGCATTTTATCTACCAGTAACGTGTTTGTCAACGTATATAAGGTATAATGGAATCACGGGCTAAGGATAGTTATCACGGATACATCTGGGTTGGTTGGATGTCTGTGTATCAGTCATTGAGATGTCCAGTTTATATTACAGAGGAGTAATATGTGGGCGATTGGTGACCAGTTGACTCCTGTCGTGTAATGGAAAGGCGTGCCAGTGTTATTCAACTCCATACACGATAATGACAACAAATAATATGTGTGACAACTATATCTGTTTTTATGAAATATTTCAATTTGCAGGGACTGAAGTTCACCCGACTTAAAAAATGATGTTTAAATCATTAATTGTCACAACACAGTCAAGTTTACCAAGGAACAATAGAGCAGAATGTTTTTTGTTGGCTGAACATAAATGGGGAATATAGATAAAGGTTATTTATAAATAAACTAATGCATTTGTCTTTTACTAAAATGATACGTGTTTTGTGCCTCAAACAACTGTTTAAACAGTTTGTGTTGTTGCATTATTACCCTATGCACTTACACCTCAACACTGAACACACAAATCTCATCCACGGTATCACTCAAAAACCATCATCCAGCAAGAACTAAAACACTAATCTTTAAAAGAAAAACAAATAAGAATCACAGAATTGAACATAATGCAATGCATCTTGGGAACTTTAAAGCTATTGCAATATTGTTTGTTCAAAATACTCTGTTACTTACTCTGTAAGTTGGGCATGTTTGTAAGTTGTTGATGTTTCTACACGTCAACTGAAGTTGACCTGTGGCTAATTTATTTTTAAAATAAATTTTTCTTCCAAAAGTCTATGAGGTTTCGGTTGAGGCAACCACTGCAGCACTAACTTCAGGGTCGGCCTACAAAAACACGTCATCCCTGCGCCTCCATATTTGGCCTACTTTATATTTTTTCAAGATTTCTATAACTTATTTTATTTACTTGGTGTTTTTTTTAATGACATTCATAGTTTCAGATAGAAACACACACAGACTTTCTGCAACAAGTCCAGACTGAAAATCTGAGCAAAAGTCTTGTAGTGTATTTTAGACATAAGCTATAACTTTTATGACATATCGCTTATTACTCCCCGAACTCTTTGTAAGTCGCTTTGGATAAAAGCATCTGCTAAATGAGGTAATGTAAATGTTTATAAATCATTCTCGATGAAGGAGAATAGAGGAGTTCACATCACAACTATACAAATACAGATACGAGACACAATATTTTTGGAATCATTAATGTATGAAATACACACGGAAGCGTTCGGGAAGTGGTGTTTTAAGACTTATTGATATATAACGTACAGACACGTAGAGAAAGCTGGTAAGATCCCTGTGATGAGCGCACCTTCAGAGAGCAGAAACCTATCCGCAGTGACATTTCAATGGGAAGACATTTTCACTTGTAAAGCAACAGCTGTTTTTGTTGTATGTAACACAAATAAATATTAAGACATTGACGGACTGTTATTCTTTTCTGTACTAAACTAATATTTGAAGTTCACTTCCAGAAAGAAGGATCACGGCAGACCAAAACTCTGCCTGAAGTAACTCTCTCTAAAATTGTCATTACCACATATTTGGGAGTAGGTTAGCTATACATTGACTTGTGTGACAGTAACGTTAGCATACTGCATCGCGCGAGTTTAGCATTAGTCATTTTTGCAGATATTCTTCACTATTTCCAGAGGGAGCGCACACATTTACACCGGGAGCGCATGGCTGACGCCGACATAGCAACAAGAGAGAAGGGGGCGGGGTTAATTGACAGAAATGAACTTTGAGTGTCTTTAGTCACAGCTTATTCGTCCTGTTTCTATTATAAAAGACTTACTTCTTTTAGCATTTGTGGTATGCTCATGTATTCTGTTTTTATTCTTAAAGTATACTGACACTCAATGTGCGTGTCACTCGCTGCGGCACGGCTCTCGCTTGACCCTCGGTGGTCTCATACTGTTCATTTGCTTTATTCTGTAACTTGCGACCCCCCAGCTGACCTCTCATCCGTCCACTCCTTTCTCTTTTTCCAGTAGAGGAAGTCACTCTGGCGGAGCAGGTGAGGAGAATAAAGAACATCGAGGCCATCGAGAGTGACTCTTTTGTTCCTCAGGCTTTCAAATCATCTCGGGATACCAGCAAGGTGCGTCTCGCTCTCCATCTTTATTCTTCTGGAATCTTGGCCTTCCTTATCGTTTTCTTGATTTGATTTCTCGCCCCTGGGTTACGTTGGGTTTGTCTGCGAATTAAATGATTCCTATTCATTGTTGTTTGCTCCGTGCACCTGTCCATAAGAAGGCTTTTAAGAAGCATTTGCCCAGCGGTGCATGGGCCTGCGATGGTCCCTGTCCACTCTCCCCACCGGGAGCATTAGTGAATCTGGTCCAGGGCCAGCGTTCGCATCCACTGTCCAAATTGGATTACTAACAAATGCTCACTGATCTCTGCGGCCTGAGACAAAAGTGACAGTTGATATGGGCCCGTGTGATAGATTATAGCGCAGCAGGACCGGGCGGCTGTCCTGTGCTGATCTTAGATCTGTTATTAACAGTGGCCTAACTGTAGCTGGACCAGCATTTAAGCTTCACCTATAGACCCCCGAATCTGTCGATGGAGAAACAAAAGCATGCGTGGAGAATAACTACAAATACAACGTATGCATGTGTGTGATCTCCGCCAATGCTCTGAAAAACAGGTTACACACAAACAATTTACGTTTAACAACATACCTTACCTTTAACAAGTATTAACAAGTTTAAAAAACGTTTTATATAATAAAATAAATAATAAACGTTATATAAATAATATACATGATATATATATATATATATATATATATATATATATATATATATATATATGCATATTTGACGGTTTCTGAAAATACAACATAGCATTTATTTAATTAAAAATATAATAATATTTATAATTAGTTCAGTTTCATCTGTGTATATTTTATAGAGAAAGGCTTGCAGTAATATCATATCCCTCGTTTTTTATAACATATTAAAGTGTGTAAATCTGCTTTGCAACAATGGAAATTGTATATAAATAAAATTGAATTTAAATCTAGTAAGTCCTTATAAAATGAATTGACTGATGTCTGCTCAAGCCAGAAATGCCCCATTCTAAACCCAAGACCTAATTCAGCTCTTTTCCATCATCTTCAGACGGTGCTGTAGCATTTCAGAGAGGACAAAAAAATCAAAGATCAGCTTATCTGCCAAAAGCGAGTAATGTTTATACTGTCACAGCCATCATGTGTTTATATATAGAATGGCACCCGGCATCTATTTACAAGGACAACCCCCCTGAACGAGCAAACCCTGAGATAAGTGTGATTTCTGTAGATGTGATGGTGAGGGCTCAAGAATCCATCCATAAGTTTGTATCGCAAGCTACTTTTAAAGCAACGAAGAGAAGTTATGAAGTCATTAATATTTCTGGCTGTTATAAGATTTGTAAAATCTGATTTATTTGACAGACAGAAATAAATGTTTCCAGAACGAACTCTGGAAGCACGTTTTTGTACACAAGGGTCTACGGGTGTTGTATCTTAAATTCATCTGTGTTTTACAATAACGATCAATGTTCTGGTGTAAACCTTTATTTGATAATACCGTCACATTATCTACATATGTTCTGTATGAAGAAATGTGCACCACCCGGTCAAATCATGTTATTATTAAACATGAAGAACAAACAAAAAAACCACAATTTACTCCGAGTATGAATATATAGTGCATTAATATAAAAGGTGTATTTTTGAATCCCTTGTCTTACACACAGAGAGAGTATTTCTCAGTTAAATACACACACACCTCAAATATGTTTCTCACTTTGGCAAAGTTTTAGACACTAAAATGTACATTTATGCCAGTGTGCTGTTATTTCATTCATTCTTGATTTCTTCAAATGAATCAAAGTAAATATAAACAATGAAAACTGGCAATGACTTAGTAAGAGTGAGGCAACATCGGTCCTGGAGAGGGCCGGACTGACATTGCAGACCACTGGATTTGGTAATAAAAAAAACACTACTTGAAATGCAGACGTGGCTCAGGTCCTGTCAAATAAAAGAATATCTAGAATGGGTTTAGGGAAGGAACTTTGCTTCCATAACAAGGCGACTTCTGGAAAAACTATTTTATATAGTTTACAAAATATAAAGATAACTGTTATGTTTTTTTATTGTGCATTCCAATTCATATCAATCAAACTGCAGTTGGTTTGTTTTGATTTAACTCAGCTAACAGAATAAAACTAAATAAAAACATGATTACATAAATATTTTCATACATATATATATATATATATATATATATATATATATGCCGGCGTAATGATTTTTCCCTGCAAATTGAGGTGGATTTGAATGTGATGGATATAATATGTTTGATGACTGCTGTGTGATTTCTTTCGTATGGATGTGTTTCATCTTAGGCGGCTGAGACGTCTGAGATTAAGAGCGAGTCAGAGACCGTCGCTGTGACAGAAATGACCTCTCTGCCCACTGCCATCACATACAATGACAGCAACACCCTGGCTCACCCCAGTGTAAGTATTGTGATGCAAGACTCTCATTAATCCGTCCAACCTAATGAAAAATGCTTCACTTGATTTATTTCTTTGCAGTTTAGCAAATGGTAACACGTAACATGAATGTTCTCTTTAACTAAATGATGGTGAATAACAGCTTGTGTACTGTACTTTCTTTTAACTACATTCGTGGCATCCATGTTTAAGAGTACATTTCAGCACCCCGTCGACCCGCTCCAAGCTTCTGAAGGGTATGATATTGTCCGGTCTTTACCATTCCTCATTTTCTTAAAACCTGCGTGTCTGCGGCTGCAGGGATTGGCAGGACGGGTCCGGAGACAGGTTCAGGGCTGGGAATAAGTGGGTGTGGGAATTCTTCATTGGAGATTTGTGAGAAATAGACGCCCTGAGGGTCCCTGGTGGTCCTTGATGTGCATCACCTGGCTAAGGACTTGCGAGGCGGTAGATCTTGTTCACTCCTTCTAGTGTATCTGGTCATGGATTCGATCATGTTCTTCTCCGTACACGAGGTTGTTGCTGCAAGCAGAGCGGGACGTCTTTGGGGTGAAGGAATAAACTCGACATAGAGCAGTAGCCTCAGGTCTCAGAAGGCCGTGAGATGAGGGGGTCGCTTCATCTATTTCATATAATCACAACTGAATGAATGACTTGTATCATGAGACAGCCAGTCTAGATACTACAGGCAAAATAAAAGGTACCGTGTTTACACGCGTGTACTTTCAATTCTCTTGTTTAATGACATTGATGGCGTTCACATTAAAGATGATACCTTAAAGGGACAGTTCACCCCGAAACGAAAGTTCTGTCATCGTTTATTCACCTTCGAGTTGTTACAAATGTGTATAAATGTCTTTGTTCTGATCAACGCAGAGAAAGATATTTGGAAGAATGCTTGTAACCAAACAGATCTCGTCTCACATTGACTCCCATAGTAGGAAAAAATACAACGGTAGTCAATGGTGCCCCAGACGTCGTCTTTTGTGTTTAACAGAACAACAGAAAAATGATCAAGTATTTTTCCTACTATGTTACTCAATGGGGGCGAGATCTGTTTGGTGTACACTGTTTTATGATTAGGTCATAAATCAATCAAACATAATGATTGTCTAATATGCATTTACGACTGTTCTTAGTTCTTTACGAGCGTATATGGGTTTTGAGAAATCCAACACTCGCCGTGGCTGAACAGAGGACTGTAAAACACTCACAGACAAATATAATAATGACAAACACAAATGCAACATGTTTTGATCTACACACTATCGTGCATTTAAATATGAATATGTGTTTTTATAGCATCAATAACGTGCAAATTTAAAAACCACAAGCATCGTGTTAAAGCGATAATACATTTGTCAATTAGTTCATCGCGTGTTTTGTCTCTTCACTACTTTGGCTCTCCAGAAGGCCTGCGATCACTAGTTCTTATTGTCTAACCCCAATCCAAAGATGGTGAATTTTTACAGATCCACTACTTGACAACCCACTCAGGGTCCTTCCTGTGCACCCTCAGTAATATCGGCAGACAGAATTTCCTATGAAAGCGTGCTCCATCTCGCTCGCTCCGCAAACTGGGTTATGTGTGACGAATGCAGATGAGCTTGACAGGCTGATCTATGGCAGCAATATGCCCGAGGCGAGAAAGCTCTGATCACCAGTAATGATTCAATCATTTAGCCACTACTGTATCTACTGTAATTTCAAACTCGTTAGCCGCACGTCACCGGGCGCAATAAGAGTCAGAGGAGGCTCATTGTTTCATGTCGTGGAATCACCTACATACAAGGAACCCGGCGACAAACATATGCAGGCCATTAAAGCTACATGTGCATGCGTTTCCCATTCAAACAAAGACCCCGCAACACGCGCTACGGGGGGATCTTAACCTGATGTAAATGATACGCTTCTCCCCGTAAGATGCACACGCATGCACAGAAGCGTGCGGCGGGATGGAAGTGATCAGTCTTTCCAAAGTGCAGATTTGATTTTATGCCTCTTGTGTTGTTTGGATGAAGGAGATGAGTGATGAGTGTTGGAGAAGAATCCGTAACTTCCAAACTTAAGGAACTCATAAGCACAACTAATGTGGGAATCACTCAAATTCTTCCTTCACGCTGACATCCAAATCAGCCTCATGCATTTTCCTGTCTGATGTGTTTATGATGCAATACCATTTACACTTTCTCTCAATCGAATCACGGCCGTGATTGTCTTATATTAAGCTAACAATTAGAGACCGGGGTTGAAATCAATGGGAAAGATTTGTTTCAATGGGGTCGCTCGTTTCTGAAAGATAACCTCGGACTGGCCAAGATATGTAAATACGGAGTTCGTTTTAAATGGCATCCAGCAGATCGTCACACAAAAAGAAATAAAACCGCTCTAAATATAATACGTTGTACATCAGATATACTGTACATATCAACTGAAGCATGTTGGACTACTTCATTTCTTAAAGTATTATGTGAGTGCTTATAGTACGGTAGTTTACATACTTAATATAAACTTTTGTAAATTCATTGTAATGAAATGGCTCTTAACTTGCAGTTATTCTTGGACAAAGAGCAGGCGGAGAAGATGTGGGTAAGCAGACTGATTTCTCTTCGTCACGAGAGACTCATGGGAAGTCCGGTACCCTGATGACGCCCGACATCTCCTACAACCCCAAAACCGCTGTTGGCATAAATAGCATATTTGTGTCTATTGTAATGCTATCAGACTTCAGTCTTTTTTTCTGACAAACACTTTTTGGAGGCCGGCTGTTGCTTTCTAACTTTACATTGTTTGTAGGATTTGGTTTCTCTTCTGTCCCAATTCACATTTGGAGTGTGCTGGAATATAGCTAAAGAATAAAGTGCAACGACGCCACCTGCTGGTTTAAATGGGATATATGTACAGAAACTGTTCATGGATATACATCGAGAAGTCCTGTCCGGTTTCCAGATATTTTCTTTTTTTATATATTAAAATACGGTAGTATTATTCATAAGTAATTTTTAATTCACGTTTACTTTGCTTTTTAACTCTTTGGTTGATAAAAAGCTACAAATAATAATAAACCAATCGAAGGCAACTCTCCTTCCCATCAGCATGATTTTATGACAATTATGTGCACTTTTTTTCTTTAAAATCTCTTTAAAATTCTATTATCATTTTTGCAAAGAGTTTTTCCTGCTGTCCGTGGGCTCAGAATGTGACTAGTTCAGAGTGCTTTGTGGTGCTCAGTAGCTAAATATTTTTCTTTTTTGATATATATCTGTACAGTGTCTGACCATGAACTCTCCTTTAAAGTGATACTTGCCCCAAAAATGAAAATTCTGTCATCGTTTCCTCTCCTTTCCAAATGTGTATAAATGCGTTTGTCCTGATGAACACAGAAAGATATTAGAAGAATGCTTATGACAAGACAGATTTTGCCCCCCGTTGACTCCCATAGTAGGAAAATATCATTCATCTTTTTGGTTTTGTTGAACGCCAATGAAGACATTTTGATGAATGTTGGACGGCAAGCAGTTCTGGGGCACTTCTGACTACCATTGTATTTCTTTCCTACTATGGCATTTATCTTTCTCTATGTTCATCAGGACAAACACATTTATACACATTTGGAAGAACTCACAGGTGAGGAAGTGATGACAGAACTTTCATTTTGTGTTGAAGTATCACTTTTCATCCTTTAACTAATAAACATGCCGGTTGAGAAAGTGATTTTCTTGTCTGCATACTTCTTGTTGTTATATTTGTTTCACATGCACTTTAAATGTAAGGTGACCCCGTTTTCCAGGGACAGTCCCAGATATTGATGTGTCCCCGTTTTACAGCACATCCAAAACAACCAAAAAATACACAGATAAAGCCCGATCAACAGATCCTGCGGAGCAACCATGTCATGATTATTCACACCAGCAGAGTAAACTACACCCTTTACTTGATCTCGCGCCACTTATCAGTGAAACATGTATGAAGAGATGAGAAAGCGTCATTAAACTATTATTAATTATAGTCAAAGTTATCGGCTTCAAGGTGCTAACTACTCATGTTCAACTAAAGTAAAACTGTTTGTATGTGTTAAATAACAGAGTCAGGTCTGATGATCCTAAAATGCAAATAAAAAGCTTAATGTAAAGGTCCATTTCCAAAAGCACAAACAGAAAGTTATTTTAAATTTAAATGACAGGTTGTAATGACTGAATACAATTTTTAAGAATGAAAATAATAAAAACGATTAGAGAGTGTTAAAAATATTAACTATACAGTATTATTTGTCATGTATTTGTTATATATATACTTTATCATTTGCAATGGTTGGTAGTATTTACTATTTTCACAGTTACTATTTCTCTATAGAGTTTTGGTAAACTTTCTTAAACCAGTTATGGTCACAATATTACCATTTTACTTAATTGCAATAGTACAAAAACTCTTTAATAATTACGTGCAACAAAAAAACACGTGCTCGTTCTTTTAACATATTTAAGTGTCATCATTACTTACATGCGTACAGTTAGTTATGTCTATATATATAAAGTGGGAGGAGTCTGATCTGGATTAGATGGGATGGGAGAAGGGTTTCTTTCTTCTTTTCTTTATTAATAACATTAATGCCATAGTACAATACAATTTTTAACAGATGTATTTGTGTTTATATAGCATTTCTAAATCACAATAGAAAAGTAAAAGAGGACCAAATATATATATATATATATATATAAAAATAGCACTAAATAAAAAGAGTGAGGGTCCTAATCTAATTCAAACATATCCAAC
This sequence comes from Barbatula barbatula, assembly GCF_947034865.1. Lineage (NCBI taxonomy): Eukaryota > Metazoa > Chordata > Actinopteri > Cypriniformes > Nemacheilidae > Barbatula > Barbatula barbatula. Next base: position 21,563,441 of record NC_136782.1, read on the forward strand.
ATAGACACAAAATTAAGGGCATTTTTATTTAAGCCTAAGAGAAGTTACCAGTGTTCGCAAATAATTAAACCAAACATTGAAATGTGGTCGGGAGAAGATACTGTTGTGTCAGAAAGGATTTATTGTTTTTCATGCAAAAGCTCCATTGCCTTGTCTTGTTGTTAAATTACTTCATTTATGAATAACCATTTAAAAACATACTGTATGTTTTATACAATACATTGTTTTTCACCAATATTCCAGAATTGTCAGCATGCAATTTTCCTACGACAAACGCAAACATGAATCTGGCGTCCTCCATTCTTTCCAACAACAAAGCACCTGAACACAAGCAGCTCAGAACCATGACATCAGAAGTGGGAACTATCACATTTCTACGAGCACATGAAGGCGGCGTTATTCTTCTTCATGGATGCAAAGGATTTGTCCATTTTTGGTAGAATTAATTGAACTAAAATGGAAAGTTTAGCTAGGTGTAGTTATCCTGCATCTTCTCTTTCCAATAGAGCTCAACTAAATTATTTTGAACTTCGTTTAGAGAAAACGTCTCCATTATATTACGAGAGCAAAACTTGTGCAAGATTATGAAAATGGTGGTTTGCTAAGCTTTTTTTTGTATAAATGTCATGTTGAAGGTTAGATGGCTCAAACATTTTATAACAAATGAAAATAGTTTTTGGTTTTGTATTCCCAGAGCTGTTTAGTTTATTTCCTATTAAGGGGCGACTTTACTATTTCCAGATTACCAATCAAATGATCTTTCTTCCATCCACAGGTTTTGTTGTATTGGAAATCATTATAAAATCACAATTGTACTCCACACAGAATCCCAATATGGAACAACAGATTTATTTTATTTAGATATAATTCATATGTTTTCTTAATTGGCTTGAACAGGATGTTTGGTCAGTTCTCCATTTAATGAATGAGGATGGGAGTTCTTTATCCTTCAGGGACTTTTGTTCGAAATACAATATACATTGTGAACGTAAACAATTTGAGCGTGTTTTAAATGCCATTACAAAAACATTTGCAAATTTAGTTAGAAACACTTTCTTTAACATGACAGATGGTTCACATGAACTCCCATCACTTCTAACGAACTCAAAACAATACTTATCTACACATTGATTCGCTCTTGTTTTAATTCTGTACTAGATCCAACATCTTTGTACTATAACAAGATTTTGCAGGTTTATGCAAAATTCCAAATGCAGTATACTTGCTTTCCAGCAGCATTTAAAGCAAAGGAAACTCTTTTGAAAGTTTTTAATGGTAAATTTCCTTCATCTGAGTTTTTGAGACATCAGTTTAATTTTGAAGAAAATACCTGTATTTTCTGTCAAGTTGACAGAGACAACTGATCATCTTTTTCTTAATTCCAGAATTTTCTGGGAAAATGTGTTTTATTGGTTGTAGAAAAGAACGGACACCCAGCCCAGCTTTCCTAGAGAACACACTACAGTCAGAATAGAACTGGAGGATAAAAGGAATGATTATTTCATAAATGCAAATGTATGAAGACGAAAACTTATTTTTCTGTTTTTAAAAGACATTTTTATATAAACGTTTCCATCAGTGGAATATATGAAATCTAAAAAGGCTCTGAAACTTGTTAAAATAATAAAAGAATTAGATTTATTGGAAGAGAATGTATAGACCCCTACTAAATCTTTTTTGTCTTTTTCCTTATATGCCTTGCGTAATAATTCTTTATGTACATTTATCTATAGATGTATATTAATATAAAAGCATTATTCTTCTTGTTTTACAGTGATTGGCATCCAATGTCTCTGCGCGTTACCGCCACCCTCTGCTCCGGAGTGGCGTTGTGACAACAGCTCCCTCATCAAGGAAAATCCGTCCTGAATGGTGCTGGTTAAATGAGCAATGTTTGTGTTTATCTGCTGCATGTTGTCGGAGTTTCGTCTAGCCGAGTCCTCCATCAACTCCAACATCCTCCTCTTTATGTGAAGGTCCTCCACTGCCGGGTCAGTCAGAATCTTCCTCTTTGGCCGGTCCCCTCTGTGGCTGTTCAACTTCGCCTTGAATAAAGAAGGAGAATGACATTATTATCACGCAAAACAAGCGATGGTGTGAATTACGCACCGAACTGTCTGAACTTGTCCGACATCACACGGCTAACTCGCTAAGCCTGAAAACATTAGCCTAGCGTCAACTTACCCGGAGCCAATCCCGGCGCTGCTTTACTGTGGCGGGGGGAAGACAGTCGAGGGATTCGGTGGAGTGTGGAGAATCGGCGGCCAGCTCTACGGTCGATGTCGACGACTCTTCCAGGTCAGTCGTCTCGATGCCTGCGTCGATGCAGCGCGTAGCCGGTGACCCACCCCAGATCTCCTCGCAAAGCGCATAGAATATGAGCACGACCCGTCCTTGGCCACTGCGACGCCCTTTGCCGACCGTCTGTCTGTATTTGCAGCGAATGCTTTTTAACTTGGTGGTGACTTGGGCTTTCGACAACATGTTAGCGCCGTGAGGAAAATCCTTCTCGGTCGGCTCCCTCGGATACTGCGCTTGAAACGCGTCCATTATGTCCGAATATTTCGAGTGACACGACTCCCAGTCAACGTTGTCTTGGAGTTTAGTCGTCTTGTAATCGAGTGTAACTCTGAGTAGAAGTTCAACTTCGTCGTCGGTCCATACGAACGACTCCACTCTTGCTCTTGTAGCGCTCGCCATCTTCTTCTTCTTCTTCTTGTTGTTATTGCGCATGCACCAACTCTTCTTCTCCGTTTCAATGCAGCGGCATTACAGCGCCGCATACCGGCCTGGCGTGTATACGACATCGTTTCGTGTGTGCGAAGATATTTCTTAAGACGCATGAGAAGAAGTCAATTCAATGGCACATATATTTGGAAACGAAAAAGAAAAATTGAGCAAAAATAAAATTGCAAACAAGTACAATGAATCGCAAAAGAAAAGTTAGGTATTGAGGGAAAAAATACGTTTTGCAAACTAAAATTAAGTACTGAGAGATCTTTTAATTTGCATTACCTGACATGGAGAGAAGAACATGTAATGCAAATTCTTTTGCGTTTCTTGACCTTTAACGCCATGTTCCCAATAGGCTTCACAGATTGCTGAGATTGTTGATAAATCACAAGCATGGAATAAATGAATATAGATCCCTTAAAGGTAATATGAAATAGAGAGATGTAAAGAATATCAAATACATTGACTAGATCGATTCCTAATTCCATGAATCGATTCCTTGCTGTTGACTCCGTTTTGATTCCCCTTTTTATTAAATGTTTTTGTTGTCATTACATTTACATTCATGCATTTGGCAGACACTTTGATCCAAAGCGACTTGCATTGCATTCTGTTATACACTAAGTGTGGACAATCCGTGGGGTCGAACGCATGACCTTGGCATTGATTAAAACACATTTTGATTGGATACAATGATCTTAGTATGGAAGCCGTTTCTGCCAGGGTTGGGAATTTATATTTAAATTAGTATCTCATAATAATGAAAAAAAGAAGTCGAATTTCGAGTATCTCATAATAATTGTTTAGTATCTCATAATTAATAATTTAGTATCTCATAATAATTATTTACTAAATCGAAATTTTGACTTAGTTTCTCATTACTTTGAGATACTTAAATCCCAACCCTGGCTGAAACAGGCTTCCAAATCTAAGCGTTCACTTTTCTGACATACATATTTTATCATTTTAAAAAACAATTTTTCAAGTTACTGTGCAGTTGTGCGATTGCTTGGTTTACATGCAGTTCTCTTCGAGCGCACAATTTTCCAGTCTATCTAAAAATATATGTTTTATATGTGTGAATTTATTTGTGTGAATTAGAAACACTGCATTTACTCATGTTTCTTAACTTTCAGATGAGGATTCATAATATTATCAGACTGAGCTCTTTAAACTCTATTCCTGCTTAAACACAGTTTACAAAACTGAAGACTGACAATCACCGCTGTAATAATACAAATGTCCGGCAGATGACAGTAGAGTTGAAGTGATCATAAACAAATTGATTTGTTTAAGCAATTGATGTGAGTCATTCTTCAGTTGAACACAAAAGAAGATATTTTGAGAAATGTCTGAGTGGTTTTGTGTTCATAAGTGAAAGTCAATGGGGTTCAGTGTTGTTTGATTATCAACATTCTTCAAAATATCTACTTCTGTTTTTTTCTAAAAGAAAGAAACTGATACAGGTTTGATATGACATGAGGATGATTACATTTTGTGTGTTGTGATTGTGTAGTCATATTGTTAAGCATCAGATGAGTGTGTGGACGGATCAGATTCACTGTGAAAGAAATCATCAGAACAGATTTTCTTATCTGAGCTGCATCCGAGAGCTGTAGATGAAGCTTTACAGAGTCAGAATTTTAATGTTTTATTTAATCAACATTTTGTTTCTCTCTTCTTATCTTGGGTGTGTGGTATATGGCTTAGAAAAGCCTATGGTACATTAACATGTAGTCATTTAGCAGACGCTTTTATCCAAAGCGACTTAAAAAGAGTTCAGGGAGAAATAAAGGATTTGTCATAAAACATGTCATGGTAACGGCAAGATGCACATAACAAATGTGCATTAAAATCTTATGAGCTCAATTGGGTGGGAAAATATTTGATCCGTTTAGACAAAATGCCAAAAGCTACAAGATCTCATTCACCGAATAAATTCCTTGATGCACATCACAGAAGTCACGTGGACTACAGCATCCGGAATGTTGTTCTGAAATGCTTTAGCTAAAGTCTGTCGTGAAAGTGTTTCCCAATTAACTGACTTATATATATAACTGATTTCCTAAAGAGCAGGTCAAGCTATTTCTATTATAAAAAACAACCTTCAGTTCTGCTGCTATTGGAGTGACATTGGTCTGAGTTATATTTGGCGCCTGTTTATCAGGAAATTAGGATTTTGTTCTTTTTGACACACTGGATGGTATCAAGTGTTTAAAGTATACAAGTGCAAATTTACATTTACTGTTCTATTCCGAGGTCGGTGAGACGTCTATTAGATTAGAATAAATGTTTTTATTTCTTTTGAACAAAAACGAAAGTGAAACAGTGAGCATGACGTCCATTTTACACACGTCTACAAAACAGATGAAATTATTTTCAGTATTGAAGTGTAACTTCTATCAGTGGATTTGATCTAGAAGATGTAGTTTTTCAGATGAACGGAGGAGGGCAGCAACACGCATTAGAAGCATCCAAACTGCCGCAAATCCCACAAGAAGAAGAAGAAAAGTATTTAAGCGTCTTACTATAACGCGTAAAGTCTCTTTTTTAACTCTGATGGGATCTTTTTAGGATCTAATAACCGAGGTAAGTGTCGAGTTCATGATGTTTTATTGCTTTTAAAACCTTGAGCTAAAGCTATAGTCTTAAGCAGGCCTCTCCAGTCACGCCACACTTTGCATGTCTGTCCCGCTTTTAATCTGAGACGAGGCAGATAAAATGTGAAGATGAACGAATGTGTTCGTTACAGCATTAATACGTTCAGGTCTGAGCGTTGCGACCGTTTTAATATTCGTGTCTTTGAACAACAGAAGGAACACTGAGAGCGCGATGTATGCTGAGGCTTTGATCACGTGACTGAAAACTATGGCAAGCCCCTCAATGCCGGATAAATAATTGAATATAAATTAGGAAAATGAATTTGCCTATCAAAAGTTATTTGTTTTATTAAATCTTATTTTATAAGCTTTATATAATCATTTTTGTTGATTTACAAACAATTTCCTAATAAACCGTAATAACAATAATGTTGTGTAACTAAGTGATTTATCAGATCCATTCAGAGTCAGTGGAGGTGATCAGATTCATTCATGAAGATCAGACCGATGTGACTGAAGGATTCATGGATGAGTCACAAACACTCAGAGATGGAGATTATTCTCCAGGATTCAGGTATTCTTATTAAAGTCTGTGTTTAAAAACATTTAGTTTGCATTTACATATGAATATGATCAATTAAATCAAAAGTACAAAAAAATCTAAATATTAATATAATGATTCATCATCAGCATGCTTTTTTTTGACAAATAATGAATGAATGAATAATTTACTTTGTTACACAGATCAGATCATCAGAAGAGATCAGACTCACCTGAGATCAGTTGTGTGTCTACGAAGAGTGATGACTGTCAGTCTATGACTGAACCAATGACATTTAAAGACACATCACCTGATCACAGGTACAACAGTTCTGTAAAACTGCCAAAATATGGGCTTGAAAACAATGTAGTCCATTAATATCGGACAGTCTGATTGTGTCTGATTCAGAGCATGTGAGCGGAGCGAGAGAGCACCTTTCAGAAATTCCCACTCAATGTGCATCACTCGCTCAACCCAGAGTTCCCCTTGTTGGTTTGCTAGTTCGAGAATCTTCAAAATAGTCTTAGCAATAGTGGTGCAAAATGGAGTTCAAATGTTTCTTTGAAGTTTCAAGTCTTATATAAAAATGTAAGATAAAGATTAAAGTGACGAACGAGCAGGGAGATGAAACTGAAAGGGAATGTGGAGAGACTGTCCAAGTTTGCAAAGATTCGTACTGTAATCTAAAGTGGCACATTGCCAGAAAGCAGTAGGATGTGCTATGCAAACTTGGTGCAGCAAAGGTGAGCTAGCCTAGTGCACAACTGTTTGATAAATTAATGAATACATAAAGAGGCCAGCTAAGGTAACATATGGTGTTATAGCAGAGCCCTGCTCATGTAGACAAACTCATAGCCACAAATCACAAATTGAGATTTCGTTCTCTCGTTTAGGCCATATCATGGCCACAAATAAAAAATGTGCTCCCACACATCCTTTCTTTTCCTGGTTTTACTAAATTCTTTGACAAACTATAAAATTATTATAATTAACTTTTTTAAACTATATTAAACCAAATTGGCATTGTTCAAATGTTCCCATGTTCAGGGCTCTGTAGTTTAATTATTATTATAAAATTATATCTATCTGTAAGCCTAAACTAAAGCCAGTGCACAACTGAATTATACCACTTGTTTTTAGAATAAAATTATGAAATCAAATCATTTGGTAGACTTTATTTAATTTATTAAAAATCTTTGAATGCCACGTTTGCCACACATTAGTTATTTTCAGAAAAACACAACAAAACAAAGCATTTTTTAAATGATTTACTTAATGAGGATTATGAACATCTCACCAGAGGTCTGCGAGAGGGTATGCTTCACTTTGTAAGCGTTGCCCAGCCCCGGTATGCCACACCATGCTACAGTACAGTACGTGATTCTCTGTTGCCAAATGCTCTTAGCGAGATGGATGGCAGACTTAGAGAGCTGTTGCAGTGAGGAGATGGCTTTGCGCTTACTTTAGACATGTGGACAAACAGAAGAGGACACAGCTTTCTGGGTGTTGTGGCAAGTTTCGTCGATGATGTGTTATGGTCACACTGTGGGCCACACAGCAGAGAATAGTTACGATAAATACGAAAGTGTCTTGCAACAGTGGAATTTACAACGACGAGTCATCAGGGTGGTGACCGACAGTGCTAGTAACATGATAAAGGCCTTCGACCTCCCAGGGTTTGACGAAAAAGCAGGTGAAGAAGAGTAAGAGGTCGTTGAAGAATACGGCACAGAGGAAACTCCAATCTCACCATTCCAGACAGATTTTGCACAGATCATAGAGAACATAATTGCCACATACAGTACATCACTGGGCTAATCTCCATTCGTAACGCCCTATCCATTTACAGCAACTCGCTATAAAGATTGCAATAAACAGTCATGCGGATGTAGACAGAGTAATCACACCAACAGAAAAATTAGTAAAAAGTGTTCGGGAAAGCACATTAAACACTGTGGAGGCTGATAAACTAGGTGTGTATCAGCCGGTGGAGCGGTCAGCTGTGCATGTCTTAATGTTTGATAAAGATCCGCAAGTGTAAAACAAACTGACCATTCCTGAGAAAAGAAAGCTGATGATAAATGATGTAATTCAACTCAAAGACCTGTCTGTGCCGGACTTTTAACAATTACTATTATACTCACATTATAAGAGAACATTAACATTTGGCCAAATCTTTCATCTTAAGTGACTTACTTGGGTATAAACATGTTGTTTGTCCATGTTGTTTTATAAATTTTGAGAATTTACCAGATATCATTTATACTATTTCATTTACAGCAGATTATTAGATTTAATGACATTCATCTATTATTGATTTAAACTGACAATACAATCTCATGGCAGTTCATAATTATTTTATGATGTGGCTAATAGGAATTAATTTGTATCTCATTTGTTAATATGATCTGCTCATAGAGAATGCTTATTGGTTTAAAAAAATATGTAACTTTGTTTTCGCACCTATCGTGCTATTGCTCTTTATGACCTATCGCTTATTGCTCCCTGAACTCTTTGTAAATCGCTTTGCATTTACATTTAGCCGACGCTAAATGTAATTTGTTCACAGTTCTTATCCTGAAGTCCTCAACACATTCAGATCAAATCTGAGGAAGAAGTTTGAGTGTTTGTATGAAGGAACATCACATGAGAGAAACCCAACACTGCTGAATGAGATCTACACAGAGCTCTACATCACAGAGAGTGAAAGTGGAGAGATCAGTAATGAACATGAGGTGAGACGGATTGAGACACAATCCAGGAGAACAGCAACAGAGGACACACCAATCCAATGCAATGACATCTTTAAAGCTTTACCTGCACAAGACAAACCCATCAGAAGTGTGCTGACAAAGGGAGTCGCTGGCATTGGAAAAACAGTCTCTGTGCAGAAGTTCATTCTGGACTGGGCTGAAGGGAAAGAGAATCAGGACGTCCACCTCATATTTCCACTTCCTTTCAGAGAGATCAATCTGATGAAGAACCAAACACTCAGTCTTCTGGAGCTTCTTCATCTGTTCTTCCCAGAGACTAAAGAAATGGAAATCTCCAGCGGTGAATATAAAGTGTTGTTCATCTTTGATGGTTTGGATGAGTGTCGTGTGTCTCTGGACTTTCACAGCAGTGTGAGGTTGTGTGATGTCAGTGAATCGGCCTCAGTGGACGTGATGCTGACAAACCTAATGAAGGGGAATCGGCTTCCCTCCGCTCTCATCTGGATCACCTCCAGACCAGCAGCAGCTGATCTCATCCCCTCTGAGTGTGTTGATCGAGTCACAGAGGTACGAGGCTTCACTGACAAACAGAAGGAGGAATACTTCAGCAAGAGAATCAGTGATGAGAGTCTGAACAACAGAATCATCTCACACCTGAAGTCATCCAGGAGCCTCTACATCATGTGTCACATCCCAGTGTTCTGCTGGATTTCAGCCACTGTTCTAGAGAGAATATTGAGTGAAGCAGAGAGTGAAGGAGAGATCCCCAAGACTCTCACTCAGATGTACACACACTTCCTGATCATTCAGACAAACATCAAACATCAGAAGGACTATGAGAAGAATGATGAAGACATGATCTTCAAACTGGCCAAACTGGCTTTTGAGCAGCTTGTGAAAGGGAATGTGATCTTCTATGATGAGGACCTGAGAGAGTGTGGCATTGATGTAGCAGAAGCATCAGTGTACTCAGGATTGTGCTCTCAGATCTTCATAGAGGAGTTTGGCTTGTATCAGGGGAAAGTTTACTGCTTTATTCATCTGAGCGTTCAGGAACATCTCGCAGCTCTTTATGCTCACATCTCCCTCACAAACAACAAGAGAAATGTGTTCAATAAAGCTAGAAAATCACCTCAAGTAGAGACGTCAATATCTGAGTTTCATGAGAGAGCTGTAGATGAGTCTCTAAAGAGTCAGAATGGACATCTGGATCTTTTCCTGCGTTTTCTTCTGGGTCTCTCACTGGAGTCCAATCAGATTCTCTTACAGCATCAACTGACACACATGAGAAGATGCTCCTACAAGAAAGAGGAAACTATTGAGTACATTAAACAGAAGATCAGTGAGAATCTGTCTCCAGAGAAATCCATCAATCTGATTCACTGTCTGAATGAACTGGATGATGATTCACTGCTGCAGGAGATTCAACATTATGTGAAATCTGGATCAGTCGGACGCTCCAAACTCTCTTCTTCACAGTGGTCAGCTTTAGTTTTTGTGTTGCTGATGTCTGATCAGTATTTGGATGAACTTGATCTGAATACATTTATTGGATCTCAATATAGAGCAGATGAAGTTCTTGTGAAACTGCAGCCTGTGATAAAAGAATCCAGAAAACTAAAGTAAGTAAAACTGTAGTATTCACACATTTAACCATTACTTGGTTCCCTTTTGAGGGAACTCAACGCTGCATAGCCGTAACTTTGCTATGGGAATGCTGTGATTGCGTCTGAAGCACGTGTGTAAAAAATTAATCTCGTCGGGCTACTAACGTATACTTTTGGGTTGTTAGGGAAACAGCCAGGGCTGTGAGCAGGTCTATGGCGGTGTTGGTGGCCACAGAGCGGCATCTGTGACTCAACCTGTCTGACATAAAGTCCTCTGTCTCTTCCATGTTCGAGCCCATTGAGACTCTTCCAGTTGAGTTTTAGGCACTTTAAATGGATTTCTTTTGGTAATCACTTCTATGAGGAGAGTGGGTAACCTTAAGGGCCTGTCGGTTTCCCCAACGTGCCTGGAATTTGCACCTGGGATGGTTAAAGCTTTTTTGGTTGTGGGTTTGATCCCAGGGGATTGCAGATACCTATGTATAGGATAACAATAAAACCATCACTCGTGTTATAAATGATTTTTTTTATTTTAAATGCAACACCACACTGATGAGAAAAGCAACGTCAGTAAATGCTGTGCGCTACTTGAAACAAACAGGTGGGCCAATAGAGTCACAATCGCCCCATAATGTATATTCGCTCTTTAATGTAAATGTATGGTGATTTTTGTCAGACGATGTTTAGGATTTTAGCAGCAGTTTCACTAACAGCTGGCTGGATTAAACACAAGATGTCATTGGGCCCTGTTTGATCACTGTTTTATACTCGTTTTATGTGAAAATAGCGTTAGGTTGTGTAGTTTTGTACATTTGTAGTGAGTTAGGCGGGACCAGAGAGCCGGGGTGCGAGGTCTCATATCACGGAGGAGATTGGGGAGCATTAGAGGACGAGCGACCAGACCGTCAGTGAGAGAGGACCGGGCCCGGACATTTGTTATGGTTTGTGTGTTTTGCCAGCAGTCGCCCATGAGGGGCGGCCGGCTGTTTATTTACGTTTTATTTTTTTATTTTTATTAAAAGTTATTTTATGTTCGCCGGTTCCCGTCTCCTTCCTTCCCTTTTATGGATCATGTTAAAACAATTTTATGTTATCAAAGAGTAGAAGTCAAGCATATTAAAGGTGCAAAAACTGGGCCAAACACTACTTTATGACCTCACAGATATGCAAATTAGTGTATGATGTCATCAAAGCCATTGTTTCTCAAAATCCTACGGGAAACAGTGAACCATGGTTCCCTGAGTAGGGAACGAGATGCCGCGTCACCCTACCATACTCCCTGCATTCCTATCATGTCTTGCTTCGGCACAATTTAGGCTGAGGCTGGCTATTTGGAATGAGCCTTCTGGTGCCTACCCACCTGATTTTACACACATGCTTCAGACGCAAACAAACAAACAGAGGCGTTCAATAAAAAAAGTTGCATTGTTTGTCATTTATCTCTACAGGTTGAGGCGATGTACGATCACAGATGAAGGTTGTGTTGCTCTGGCTTCAGCTCTGAGATCAAACTCCTCACACCTGAGACATCTGGATTTGTTTAATATTAATCTGAGAGATTCAGGAGTGAAGCTGATCTCTACTGGACTGGTAGATCCTCACTGTAAACTGGAGAAACTGTGGTAAGATTTCATAAAACATTCCCTTTCATCCTTATGACAACAAATGACTAATAAATATTACAAATATTTCTCATCTCGGTCCCGAACCACGCCTAGTCAGTGTTGTCAATTTAGTGACTTTCTTTCTAGATTTAGTGTCTTATTTTTTAAAAAGCATGTAGTGATAAATCTGCTGAGGTTTTGTTTGTTGTTTGACCAAATGTTACGCTTTGAGTCATATCAGTCAGACTGTTAAAGCATATCAGTCAGACTGTTAAAGCATGTTTCTTTTAACTGAGTAATATTGCTTGTATCCCTCTGTCTTCATGATGCTGAAACTGTAGTCCACGCTTTTATTACCTCCTGACTGGATTACAGCAACTCTTTATTATGTGGTTTACAAGCCAAAGTTATCGTCTTATAATGGTACAAAACTCTGCTGCTGGACTACTTACATTTAACAAAAAATCGTCATATATCACTCCCATCCTTCAACTTCACTGGCTTCCTGTGGCAAATTGCATTCAGTTTAAAGTATACATTTTATTGTACAAGGCCTGACATAGCCTTTCACCTCAGTACCTTGCTGAGTTATTGCCACCATATGCTCCTGCCAGAAATCTCAGATCTAGTAATGACATCTTGTTTGTTGTGCCTTTGCACAGGCTCTCTACAGTGGGCAGTGGGGAGTTCTATATTTCAGGTCCGAAATTATGGAACAGGCTTTCCAGACATTATTATGGGCAAATGAAATACAGTCCCAGTTAATATTTCGAATAATATATGAATTGGTATATTTTGTGCATGTGCATACATTTGTGAATACAGTAGTGAAATACAAAGCAATATTAATATATGATTTGACAGTTTATTGTAATAAATATCAAAAATCTAAAAGGTTTGCATTCTAGCCGACACCCATTGTGAACCCTGTACAGCTGGTTTTGTGACCTCACATTAATATACACGTTTCTAACTTTAATAACATTTAAAGGGAATGACTATGTAACTTTGGAGATGGTCCGTAAATTTAGACTATTGAACGTCCAACTTCAAACCAACCTTTTCCCAGTTGATCAATACTGAATATATAAATCTGCACATGCATAATTTAACAAAACCAAATAAGACGATAGTGCAAAGACACATGTCTCCTTGTTCTTTTGGTTCACGTTTTTTTACGCTACAGAGGCAGACTGGTAGCTCCGTTTTAAAGCCAAGGCCATAAATGTAAATATGCGCATGTCATTACCTGCTGCGCACTACACGATGTCAGAGACCGAGTCAAGTAATCACATAAGTACATTTCTAAATGATTCCTGTAAAGTTAAATACGCAAGTTATAAAAATAGCATCTTGTTAAATTGTACGTACACTAGTCAGATATTAATTAAAATTTAAAATGTCAGAAATTGACCATGAGCCTTCAACCTACACCTACAATAGCCAATGAAAACATGTAACGATGTATTGATCAACTTGACTTGCTGCTAAATATTTTCCACTTTTCTCCAGTCATGACACATCTCATATTGCTCTCTTCTTCTTTTTTAAGCACACATGAAAAGCACTACAGCCAAAGTGTGATTCATCTTGTGTTTGTTTATAACCTTGTGTTGTAGTCTATGATTCAGTAGGAGTCATCATCATCATACATGTCTCACGTACAAATATCTCACGTACAAATATATTACAAATATAATATAAGTTAATAAAAAACTATGGGACATTTTCTCAGACATGGAAAAGATTAAACAAGAGCTTGAGCCGGGTTAAATAAAGCATAAAGCATATCAACACTACATTTGTGCTCAAACATATTTAAACTGCCCGCATCCTCCACCAATATATGTAGTGCATCTTAAGGAAATCATTTACTTTTAACTCAAAAGGCAAATATGCACAGATGATGCTATCAACTATGTGTATTCAGTTGAATTTACCCGATGCAGCAGAATCCACAATACCAGAAGTGACGTGTTCGTGAGCAGTCACACAGAATCAAACCCATGTGAATACAGGTGAATGTTTATTATCTAAGTTCTTCCGTGGTAAGTGGAGTTTGACGAAGTTTGCTGAAGCAATGCTCTACACCACTGTCCATTAGTCATAACCTACAGGACTATATTACGTCCACCTCTGTGAGAGCTGTTTCGTTACCCGCCGGCCCTGACGATCGAACTTGCAACTTTCTGGTCACTAGTATGACTCTCTAACCATTAGGCCACGACTGCCGCTTCTTTATAGTTATACGTCTCTCTCACCATAAACACCTGTGTGTCTAAAGAGAGAGACTGAATTGTGTTCTATTGTTCTCTACAGGTTGATTTTGTGTAAGATCACAGATGAAGGTTGTGTTGCTCTGACTTCAGCTCTGAGATCAAACCCCTCACACCTGAGAGAACTGAATCTGTCTTATAATAATGTAGGAGATTCAGGAGTGAAGCTGATCTCTACTTTACTGGAGAATCCTCACTGTAAACTGGAGACACTGAGGTACGATTATGATCTGATACTCAGACATAAATCACATGCAGTCATGCCCAAAATGTCTTGTTAATGATTTATCCTTAATATTTAACATACATTCAATGGGCAAGTGGGCAAAAAACATTTGGGGAACAAATGTTTTTCTCTTCATACACACTAGACTGTGTCCTTAGATTAAACTATATTATTTGCAAATATTTCGAACTCCTCAATTAATTTTTGTTCTTTAATTCTCTTTCTATATTATTTGAACTATTTTTAATAAACAAAATGTCTGTAGCTGCACAAAAAGTCAAACCACTCCAAAACTCAAATGCTCTTGAAAGATTGATTTTATTTTAATCTGGAAATATCTGAATAATAATATCAGTTGCCCATGTATTTACTCATCACTGATAAACTTAAAAAGACAGACAGGGTTTTAGCTATTGTTATCTAATTTGCACTCCAATTGTTCTAAAATGCACTTGCGTATGTAGCTATAGAAAATCTTTTTTTTGTTTGGGACAGCTTTTGGACCTCTGTATTTCTAAAATCCTGAGACACGGTGTTATAATCTGCACAAAATCAAGATTTTGCCATGATCCTAATCCCCTGAATGATCTCAGATCAGTTATCATGTGTTATCAAACATCACCAGAAATTACAAGAGAAGACTCCGTGCTGAGATTGATTCAATAGTATTAAATAAAAAAGTGTCAATAATTGTGACTAATGTGTACTGAAGAAAAGCATTTATTTCATAATGTGATTTTTCTCCTCACTTTCAATTGTCTTCAATTAAATGTTGGATTTTTGTTACGTCTGTAATGGATATATAATATTTTAGTAAATCTCAGTAATGGATTTAATAAGAGAAGGTTCAAGATTCATCACAACACTTTAAAAGTCATTAAAGAGAGAAACAAAAGAGAAGAAGTTATGATGTCTGATAAGAGGAGTCTGATTGTATAAAATAATTGTTCATATAACTGATGAAGTTCAATTACTGTTAAATCTTACTGATGTGTTTCAGTAAAACAATCAATTAAACATAAACACTAAAGAAACACAAGAAGAAAAACAAATTCATCTCACTGTAGATTTGATATGTGTGTCTGTTCTCTACAGGTTGATTCAGTGTAAGATCACAGATGAAGGTTGTGTTGCTCTGACTTCAGCTCTGAGATCAAACCCCTCACACCTGAGACGTCTGGATCTGTCTCATAATAATGTAGGAGATTCAGGACTGAAGCTGATCTCTACTGTACTGGAGAATCCTCACTGTAAACTGGACACAGTGTGGTAAGAATTTTTCATTAATGACTAATAAATCTTACAGCGACAAACAAACAAACAACAAAAATAAATACAAAATAATACACTACAAGAAGTAGCACAAAGGGAAAAGTATGTGAAAATGTCGGATGATGTGTTTTTAAATAGCAGACTTAAAGTAAATGTTTAAACACAATTGATTATAACTTTTGACCACTTTGTCATCAATGGGTCAGACAAGATATTTAATATAACACATAACAAATTTCATGCATTAAACAAATGTTTGATGAAGATTAAACCTCATGTTCTCATGCTCGCTGTAGTATATGAGAGCCGTTTGATCAATGACAAATCATTTAATAACTTTAAGTCCTGGGTGTCTTTGGATGTTATGAACACAGTTTCATTTAGATCAGATGGAAGACCTGTTTGCAAACATTTGGAGAGAATTTATCTCACCTCCATTCCCTTCATCTTGTTTTGTTCTCCGTTAGAATGATTGGTTCAGTTAATTGCAATTCTTTATTTTAACAAGTTAATGTAATTAAAAGCCTGTTTTTCTTTTTTATATGTACGTTTTTATTGCAAAGGGGTACATTGAACCACATCTGTTTATGACATCATTAAATTTACAGATAAAGTCTGCATTACACAATTTAAATACTGAATAATTTGTCAATACTACAAAAATTATGACATTAATAACCTTAGACCCCTTTAAAACATCAATCCAATCCTGCCTTTGTGGAGGGTTAGGTTTATACCAACATCCAGTTATTGCTTTTTTGGCTGATGCAATAATTATTTTAAACATGTATTTCTTACTTTTTATCCAATACCTCATAGTGACATTACTCAAATAAAGTACCTCAAAACTAAAATCAAGTGTCATACCTAGAATATTTCCTAGGACCTTGTGTATCTCTTTCCAAAAACTTTTTAAGGCAATCCCAGAAAATGTGAAAGTGATCAGCTTTTTGAATGCCGCATTGCCTCCAGCAATTTCAGTTACTCAAAGACATTTGTTTCTGGTTTGGGGAAGGAAAAAGCGGAGAGTATTTTTCCGGCAAAATTTCCTCCAGTGAGGACAGCGAGATGCTATCCAGTTAAGTTTTCATATGTTCCTCCAATAGACCACTACCTGTTGAGAGAAGAGAAAGGGTTTGTTTTTTCTCATTAGTCTGTCAAGTATTCACAGAAGAGATGCATTTGAAGTAGTTTTCTGAAGGTTGTGAGAGATGTGGTTGACCGGACCGAGTTAAGGATAATGTGAAGTTGTGAAGGATGATGAACAGGAAAGAGATTTAACAAGGCAGAGCAACTCCCTCTTTCTCCTTGCTCAACTTTAAATTTGAAATCTCACCCTTGGTCTTCGACCTTGACAAATAAATCTAGAAATCAATCTATTCCACTTTGTAAATAGTTTTTGGGCAAGATTATAGGTAGTCTTGTGAGTATATTTTGTTTAATAAAGACTGTTAGATTGCATACTGGGAAAAGGTATATATATCTGTTTGAATTTTTTTGTTAATAGAATCATAATTCAGGGTTTGTAATTCTTTAACCTCTTTGAGGATATTTATTCCTAGATATTTCATATAACTAAGATTCTATTTTATGCCATATTCCTTTTCTTTCGAGGGGTTATAATTAACTTGCGTTTTAGAAATAGGATCCAAAAAAGTTTAATGTTTCCATTAGTTCAACTAATGACATGGATGGGTCTTTTAAAAACAATAATACGCCATCAGCGAATAGCGCAAATTTGTGTTCATCATCTTTAATATGCGGCTAAAACGAATATTATTGTTTGCTTTAGATGTAATACAATTTGTAAACACGATTTATAGTTTTAAAACGCTGTATTTTCCACATATCGTGCATGTTTGTATCTCCTCTTTGCTCCGCCTCTCTGAAACGTGCTGCTATTTGACAAAGCTTATCGCTCTGAAAAGCGAGGTGTGCTATGATTGGCCAGTTCACTAGTGCGTGTGATTGGTCGAATACCGCACGGAAATGTAACGTCTCTTACCATATTCAGAACATCAGGTTCCAAAACAACTGACAGATGATAAAATGGCATCGATCCTTGCGCCAGACAGTCCTTGCAGAGTTTTAATAGTTGGAATTGCCCCACTTTTTAACCAAAGCTTCCGTGCATAGCCAGTCTTGATCTCTCCCATATTCGTGAAGCAATCGTCTGTGAAATGTGCTGCACAAACCGGAACAGTATTGTACATAAACTGTAACCATTTGTTTTAAGTTGCCTCGTCCTTTGGAAGGGCAAACAAAGAGGCTTTCGTTTCGCAATGAAACACACAGCTTCTCCGCGACATGGCTGCACCGGCGACGGTACAATGAGATTTTCAAGACCGCCCACCTTACTTGCGTATACATTTGGCCGGTCTTAGTCAAGTCGTGCTACGAGCTGACGTCAATTTAACGGGGTGTGGTTACACGAGGCGTTTCAGGCAGGTCTGGGTGAGCACTCGCTTCTAAATAAAATACATCTTTTGTTCCGACACTTACATTTTTGCTATTGTACATGTCTAATACATGCATAGGCAACTTATAACACACCAAAGACAAAGAAAAACAAGATTTTCCAGCGAATCACCCCTTTAAACATTTCGAAGAAGAGAGGGGACAGAGGGTACCCCTTGTCTTGTTTCCCTCTCTAGTGTAAAGGGCCTTGATAAATTCCCATTCATATTAATTCTTGCAGAGGGGTTAGTGTGTATATATATATATATATATATATATATATATATATATATATTTTTTTTTAATCACCTTAATAAAATAACATTCGTAAGAAAATGCCAATTTACTGAGTCAAAAGCCTTTGCGGCATCCAAACTTAAAAGGTCATTTTCCTCAATATGATGTATACACTCACCTAAAGGATTATTAGGAACACCATACTTCTACTGCGTTTGACCCCCTTTCGCCTTCAGAACTGCCTTAATTCTACGTTCTGGTAGGTTCTGAAAGGTTCTGAAAGCATTCTTTAGAAATGTTGGCCCATATTGATAGGATAGCATCTTGCAGTTGATGGAGATTTCTGGAATGCACATCCAGGGCTTTGTCTATGGCTAAACTTCTGTTTTGTCCGAGTTAAGTAATAAAAAGTTCTTACTCATCCAGTTTTTTATATCAACTATGCATTCCATTATTCTGTTAAACTGCTGTTTCGTGAGGCTTCGAGGAATTTGTGTCATCAGCATAGCACTGAAAGATAACTCTGTGTCGTTTTATTATATCTCCTAGTTGTAGCATGTGCAGTGCGAAGATTAGAGGCCCTAAAACTGAGCCCTGTGCTACACCGTACTGAGCTTGTGAATTGCGTGACACCTCATTGTTTATTGCTACAAATTGAAAACGATCAGATAAGTAAGAATTAAACCATTGCAAAGCTATACCATTAATGCTGACACAAACAGTAAAACACAAACACACATCAATGAAAATAAAATGAACATTTATATGATCACAAGTAGAGAAACAAATTAATCTCACTGTAGATTTGATCTGTGTGTGTCTGTTCTCTACAGGTTGTGGAGGTGTAAGATCACAGATGAAGGTTGTGTTGCTCTGACTTCAGCTCTGAGATCAAACCCCTCACACCTGAGAGATCTGGATCTGTCTGATAATAATGTAGGAGATTCAGGACTGAAGCTGATCTCTACTGTACTGGAGAATCCTCACTGTAAACTGGAGACTCTCAGGTAAAATCATCTCCTATATTAAAATGTCCGGCAACGCTTTAGATTACAGCCCGCAATGTAGCACATAATAAAACAGGATTTGCAGTGTAGATGGGTTTAGGGGTAAGATTAAAGAAAATAAGGATAAACATTTATGAGGGAGTAGCCTGCCAGTTAAACAACCATATCAACACGCTCTTAAAATACTAGATTATTGTCTCAAAAGATTACCATTGATTTTTGCTCATTTTACACCTTAAATCTGATCTTATTTATGGTTACATTGGATAAAAATATAAAGTATGTAAATGCTTAGATTGTTGTATAGCATACTGCAGGTCATTTATACCACGTTATATTTAAATAGTTACCCCTTAGTTTTAAAATATATTTAATTTTTGGTAATACATTTTCTTCCCCCAAACTTTGCATTTTTGTTATTGTTATAATTGATTACGTATTAAATTCAGTTTAATTATGTGGTTCATTGCGGGCCGTAAACTAAAGCGTTATCAAATGTTAATTTAGTTTTCGACAGTGTCAGAGATTTGTCTAAATGTTCATTTATATGGTGTCCTAGCAAATTAATGATGCGAATGACACGTTTTCATGAGTGACAGACATTTTATTTATCTCTACAGGTTGAGTGGGTGTAGGATCACAGATGAAGGTTGTGTTGCTCTGACTTCAGCTCTGAGATCAAACCCCTCACACCTGAAACATCTGGATCTGTCTGTTAATAATAATGTAGGAGATTCAGGAGTGAAGCTGATCTCTACTGTACTGGAGAATCCTCACTGTAAACTGGACACACTGAAGTAAGATCATCTCTCTGATAGTCACACATGTACTGATTCTTACATGATCATCTTCTATATTCATGTTCATGGGTTGGTTGGTGTGGGTTTTGGATTTAGGAATGTCATAAACACAAACACAAAAACCTTGCGTTATAAGTGCCATAATTGTATTATTTTTAAATTTAGGTGAACTGTCCCTTTAAATGTTGAACCCAGATCAGACATGGACTTTTCATACAATGGTTTAGAGATCTTGCCATAAAGAAAAAACTACAGAAATCAAGAAACGGACAAATAACGAAAAATGCATTGTTAATGATGCATTTAAGTATTTCTAAATACAAGTTTTATTTTAATTAATTATAAACAAACTTTAAAGTGGAGGAAAGGAGGTCTGAGGGTTCACTGGGTTCGTCATTTAGGCATCCTTTGTATTTCTATAATCATTTATCCCCCAAACACAAAGCATACTTGCCTTTCCTTGCCATTTCCAGAGAGTCATTTCATGAGTTGTGTGTCCCACTTTCATCACATCCATTATCCTGGGTGAAAGATGCTTTTGGTGAGGGACCGATAATGCCCTTTTTATGGTTCCCATCAATGCGACACATCATCAATTGTGCACCTTAGCCCCATTGGGTGCTTCGGCCCTTTATGACAAGACACCCTCTGCCAAGGGAGGCCCATCGCAGGTTGATCAGACCTGAGTGTGTGTCGCACTGTTACAAGGTCATCTGCCATGCTGTGTCATCCCCCTAAATCATAGCCATTGGCTTCTTTATATACCACTGGCCAGTAATTGATAATCCTCCAGTATTTGTGAGCTATGGTTACATCTGCATTTAACCCGTCCAGTGAGTAGTGAACTCACGGACTGCAAGTCGTGAACATGCACCAGAAGTTAGTTGAATCTAATCTAATCTAAAGAAGCAGTGGGCAGCTATCACTGCAGCTCCAAGGCACCTCAGTCGTTACCCGCTGGCCCTGAGAATAGAACCAGCAAACTCCTGGTCATTAGTCCGACTCTCGAACCATTAGGCCATGGCCATAACAAAATCAATGGAACCATATGTGCCAACCCGTTGGCTAAGGCTGTTATAGCCCCACTGGCTCCGTTAATGTCAGTGCCCCGGTCCCGTATAGCATGTGTCACAGAGAGCTACCCTCTGTTCTTGGTGACCCCTTGTTAGCCCTTTCACAAAACACATCAACACATACTTGGTTTTTAAAACTCTTTATTTACCTTGAGGTATCAACGACGGGAGAGATGGATTAACCACACAAACATATTGCTACAATTAAACTGTTGTGGCTCAGACTGGCCACCTGAGCACTTACTCAGTTAACATTTGGTGAAAACTTAATGTCCTCTATCACCTGACATCAGCAGACATGGCGGCAGCCATCTTGACTGGAGTAAAAGATTGGAATGGACTTTTCTCATGTTTTATACCTGCGCTGGGTTGCATCATGGGTAATGGGAGATACCAAGTATAGTGGGAAAGGAGGGGGAATTGTTTGAAGTTCTCCAAATTATGTTTACTGACTGAAGTTTATATTGTAATAATTAAAACTACCTGAAGAGGTAAATGGGGTTACTTGATTTTGTAATAACTTTTCTTGCTTTTTATCACATGTTCATGATTTTTATGATTTCCCCTGTGATTATTGCTAAGAAATGGTTGAACCCAGGGGTATAAATTCTTACAAAGGGGAGGGTTAAGATGGGTGGTAGTGAATGCAGTATTTGCCAAGTACTCGGATTGAAGTGTTAGACCTTATCCAAGGTTATTGGGTGGCTTTTGCTTATGCTTATGAAGTGTTCCTTTTTTTATTTTTATGTTTTGGCACCTGTGTGCACCTTGCTGGCTTGGGGAGAACTTGAATAAATATAAAAATGCCATTGAAACATCCTCCATGTGTTGTTTGACATGACATTACAACACATTACCCTTGTCGCAACCAAACATGCCACAACATTGGCTGAGGCTGTTCTAGTCCCACTAGCACCGTTAATGCACACTCAGTGCCCCCAGTCCCGTATGGCATAACATTGGAACACATTACCAAAATGTGGATCTTGTGATAAAACTCAGCCTGTTTGTTTCCATACTGAACAGCTCACTCTAAGTAATTTTGGCCCGTTCAATGGCTTTGTTGGGCTTGAGAGACCGCTCTGGCACATCTCCACTACCAGGTGACACTGTTCCTTTGGTGTGTGTGGTTGATGCCAAACCAAGTCCCCCTCTGCTCACGTTGAACTTGTCCCACGATGTCCTTATGTCTGACAGCTGCCTTTGCATCTACTACCGCTGTTGTTGGGTTCCTCCCTGTCGCTACTGTTTCCCTAAAGCCCTATGTTGCTAAGGCATCTTGGTAGCCCAAGCCATTTCCTCACTTGTGTACTCACCAATCTCTCCAAGTTATTGGCGTGAGACACAATGAGCTCATACATTGAAATTGGCCACATCAGGTGTGGCGCCAATCCAAGAGACTGAAGTTTGTTCTATTGTTCTCTACAGGTTGAGTCACTGTAATATCACAGATGAAGGTTGTGTTGCTCTGACTTTAGCTCTGAGATCAAACCCCTCACACCTGAGACATCTGGATCTGTTGGGTAATAATGTAGGAGATTCAGAAGTGAAGCTTCTCTGTGAGCTGAGAGATGATCCACATTATAAACTAGAGACAGTGATGTGAGTAGAGCTCATTTAAATAAATGTTTCAACAGATCAACAACTGTAAAACCTTTTGCAAAATATTTTCTCAAGCACATATGAGTTATGAATAATAAACCACAAGAGTAAATGTGAAGTGTACAGATGAACACACTTGATGTTTTAAAAGTGCAGCACAATAAGAATTCAGTTCAATGAGTGTGATGAAGAGTCTGTTCACTGTCATCTTCCTCTTCTTAAACATATTATTATTATTATTTATGTGGAGGTTTATAGTTTTATTTCCTGCTGTTTGTTTGATGGATGTTCACCTCAGTGTTTGTGCACACATGGCTAGATGTTTTTATTTGATGCTCTTCATCATTATTATTGATCAAATCTTCATCATCATCATCATCACACGTGTGCAGTGAGTGAAAGTCTTGAGTGCTTCAGACACTGCAGAATACTGACAGACTGTAGAAATAACAACACACAACATTTACACAATAAAGTGACAGATGACACATATAATACAGGTTATGAGTTAAACAGATGAAGATCAAACTGACTTTATTATTGTTGACATGTGTAGTGATGATACATTAGTTCTGTCTTTGTGTTTCTCTTTTAGGATTCACTGGTGATGTCAGTAAGGTGTGTTTACATCTGTCTGTGTGATCTTCAGTATCATCTGATGGAGAATAACAAGACGACACTATAGTGACATTACAGACACACTGAAAACAATCATTCACACATTCAGTTTCATAATCCTGTGATTGTCTTGATGACGAGACTGAAAAACTTCTTCAACAAAAGAAACTGATGTTCCACAATATTGTCAGGACAGTTAACACAGACAAATGTTGTATAAAATACTACTGCCAGTTCCTACCATTTAAAGTATTATTCTGTCCAAACACTGCCCTGCATTTATGTTTTGTTTAATTTGTTAAAAGACAACAAACCTGGAATGAGATCAAAGATTTTTAATGCTTCTTCTGAGGTCGTTTTTATATGAAGTATATTAATATAATGTTCGATTCTGTTTCTAATTATTCTGTCTATTTACTTGATTATTATTAGTTTGTTTCTTTTCTCGTTAAGTTTATAAAATAACTAAATATATGAAATAAATAGAAAATATAATACTATATAGTATACTATAAGTATAATAATATACATGCTAATGCATATTCAATGAGTTACTTTAATCACACAATTAGTTGCGATATAAATGTAATGTTGTGTTGATTTACTATGTTCAAAAATGTACTAACTAATATAAATATATGATGTGCCAAATCATCACCCGCAGTTACTGACAGTATTAAACAATGGAAACAAATTAGTCATCAGCATCTGTTGAACTTTTTGTTTTTTTGTCTCTTGTAAAGAAATTGAGCTTTTTTCCTCTTATTATTCTTCTAAACAGAACCTACAATGTGATTTTAACTCTGCACATCTAAATACATGTGCCTGTAGCTCACCGGCGGCGCCAGGGGGGTCTTGGGGGGTCTCAAGACCCTTCCAAAAAACGGCTTGACCCCTCACCCCTTCCTGATTAAAAAATATTTGATATATATTAAAATATATATATCCGGGATAGAGATGATGCAGCGTACATTTAAGCCATGTATATGTGGAAAAAAAAACGTCCGACCAATCCCACACCACCACCCGCCCATGTACGGTCCGCGCAATATAGTTAGAAGCGGCACTGGGTGTGGATATGGCAATTAAAGTTCGAGCATATTGTTTGCAAACTACAATTGATTAATTCATTCAAAACAAAGTAGTTGATATGCTGTGTTGTTTTATTTGTTTAGTAGCATTAATATGCAGTTATTAGCCGTGTCCACTGTATTTTTTGTTGGTTTTCATGAGACCCCCTTGAAATGACCAAGACCCCCAATTGACCCCCAATCAAAATTGTCTGGAGCCGCCACTGCTCTAGCTCAGGATCCAAGTTCACACATACTGATAAATGACAAACTGATATAAAGTGTCTGCCGAATGCATAAATGAAAAAGAATTTCAAATCTTGCTGTAATGTTGTATTTCTTAGCTTCGAGTGAATTTGTCTGTGGATCGTAAGATGCAGAATCTATGTAGAAGGTCAGATTTGTCAGATCTCCATTTTGAGAAATCTCTCTCTATTATACAGAATCCAGCTACTCTCACTGAAGTCTCTGAAAATATGAGAAAAAGTGCTTATTCTAGGTGATAGATATTTTACTCATGAGAAACTCTTGGACAAGATATTCCTTTAGACTTGATGTTTTGCATTAATTCATTACAGGATGAATCCTCATGTTCACTGGTGATGGGTGTTGTTTTATAGTGTCTACATGACCTGAGAAAAATAAACAAAAATGTTAAAGGTGTACAGGTTTAAAGTAAGTCGAATCAGACCTAAACCATAAGCATTTAAATAATACTTACAATTCGGACAAAAGACTCCTCCGTGGTACATTCTCACCTTAATTTTTATCAAACACACAAGATATGGGCACAATTCTTAGCAAGTATTATAATTTTATTTATTAAATTAAATATCTTGTAAATAAAAGCAAAATTAACTCAGTAATTTGTTTTATTTAAGTTTCGAGCAAAGGTAACCTGCTGGATTTCACACATCACTGCATGGTCAAATAGTATGACATGACATGACATAAGATTTTTATTTCGGTCCTCAGACTCCTCACAGATAATCACTCATAAAAATAAACATATACATAATAACCGAAAAAGGTGCAGGCTGAAGCCGCTGCTTATTAAGCCTACCCTTTATACATCATTATCAATCAATTTAGCATAATTTTCCCACAGGTACAAGACAAGAATTTTTTTTTTTTAAATAATAAAACTACATGGTACACATTTCGGATACTGTATTAAGTACATAAAGAAAAAACGTTATGCACATTGAGTTAAATAATTATTAACCACCTTATTTTTAAACATTTTCTTGAATTCATAAAGTGAATTACACAATTTTAGATCCTTATGCAAATTATTCCATAGATTCACACCTTTGACAGTTATGCATCTATTTTTTGTATTAGTTCTTGCCCTTATTTTTTTAAACATATGCATTCCTCTTAGTTTATACTGGCTTTCTCTTCTTTCAAACAGCCTCTGGATACAGTTTGGAAGCAAATTATAATAAACCTTATACATTGTCTGTACAGTATAGAAATTTACTAAATCATCAAATTTTAAAGCTTTTAAATTACTAAACAATTGATTTGTTGGTTCGTGATAACGTGTTTTATAATCCTTATTGCTCTTTTTTGTAGTATATATATTGGATTTATATTGGTTTTATATGTATGTCCCCAAACCTCCACACAATAGGTCATGTATGGAACTATGAGGGCACAATACAAAATATATAATGAATTTTCATTTAGAATATGTTTAGTTTTATGTAATAGTGCAATGGATTGTGACATTTTTCTTTTTACATGAATAATATGTGGTTTCCAACATAATTTATGATCTATTATAACGCCTAGAAATTTATTTTCATATACTCTATCTATTTCCTCATTGTTAATCCTAATTTTAATTTTATTATTACTTTTTCGATTACCAAATAATATGAACTTTGTTTTACTTAAATTCAGTGACAATTTATTATCATCCAACCATTTTTTTAAGATCATCAATTCAAGTTCCACTGTATTCAGAAGCTGTTCCAAATTTTTCCCTGAACAATATAAGTTTGTGTCATCAGCAAACAAAACCATTTTTAAAAATGTCGACACTTTACAAATATCATTTATATACAGTACAAACATTAAGGGACCTAACACCGAACCCTGTGGAACTCCACAAGTGACTTTCATTAGATCTGATCTAACATCATTTATTTGTACAAATTGATCTCATCAAGGTAACTTTTTAACCAAGAATAGGCTTTGCCTCTTATTGCATATCTTTCCAGTTTCCTCATTAATAGGCCATGGTCAATAGTGTCCAAAGCTTTTTTTAAATCCAGGAACACCCCCACAATATATTCATTATCATCCATTGAAGTGGAAATCTCTTCCACCATTTCCATCACTGCCATTGAGGTTGACCTATTTGCTCTAAAGCCATACTGATGTTCACTTAATAGTTTATGTTTGTCTATGAAGTTATCAAGCCTACGCACAAATAGTTTCTCTAAAATTTTAGAGAACTGGGAAAGCAGAGAAATTGGTCTGTAATTGGAGAAAAGATGTCTATCACCACTTTAAAGATACGAATAATTGTAGCTGTTTTCATATTATTTGGAAATATACCTGTTAAAAATTATTGATTACAAATATGTGTAAATGGTTTTACTATATATTCTATAATATTTTTTACTAAAGACATGTCATTACAATCAGTTGAATTTTTATTCTTACAATTATTAACAATATCAAGTATTTCCATTTCATGAGTTCCCCTAATAAATATTAAATGTTTATTACTAGAGATATTTACTTCATCTGACTTATCCTCATTTTTTTGCTCCACCATCTCTTGTGCTAACTTATAACCAACATTTACAAAATACTCATTAAATGTATTGACAATGTCATTCACTTTATTTATAATTCCTGAATCTTCATTTACAAAATAATTTGGGTAATCTACTTTTCCTCTATTCTTTTTAATTATACTGTTAACTACTTCCCATGTTTTTTTAGTATTACTCTTGTACTTGTTC
The DNA here is from genome assembly GCF_947034865.1 of Barbatula barbatula. NCBI lineage: Eukaryota > Metazoa > Chordata > Actinopteri > Cypriniformes > Nemacheilidae > Barbatula > Barbatula barbatula. Next base: position 21,590,859 of record NC_136782.1, read on the forward strand.
AATAATGTGTGATAATAGTCCTTTTTACTAAATCTTATAATACTTACTAATTTATTTTTGTATATTTTATAATTATTTTCAGCTTGTTTAGTCCTTGTTGCAATAAATTTCCTATATAATGCATTCTTCCTTTTACACGCCTTCTCTATTCCATTTGTAATCAATGGTTTATCCAGATTTTTGCGCTTCCTTACAAACTTCTTGAAAAAACAATGTTTTTTATATTCTTCAATCAGTATGGATAAGAAAGCATCATAGACTCTATTAGGATCTTCATTTACATAAACCTCACTCCAATTATGTTTCTTTAAATCCTCCCCAAGGGCGGCAATGGCTTCTGGTGTTCTATGTCGAATCATTTTAACATTGTTTGTCCTATTTACCTTTGGTTTTGTAAAAAATCTTTGAAAGATCGCAAAAACTGGAAGATGATCAGTCATATCATTTATAAATAATCCTCCTACAATTTTCCCTCCAATTTCATTTGTATATACATTATCAATTAGTGTAGCAGTGTGGGATGTTATTCTACTTGGTTTTGTAATCACCGGAAATATACCTTTACTATACATTGTGTCTATAAAGTCTGATGTTCTCTTATGTCCATTTGGATTTAACAAATCAATGTTAAAATCTCCACATATAATTTGTAACTTGTTCTCATTCCATTTATTTAACACACCTACTAATTTATTCATAAATGTGTCAACACATGTTCCTGGTGTTCTGTACACACAACTAATAATTATATTTTTAGATCTTTCAATGTCAATCTCTATGGTTAAGCATTCCAAAATGTTTTCTATAGTCCATGACATACTTTTAATCAAACTACATTTTAGCGCTGTATCAACATATAAAGCAACTCTTTTGTTAACTCTATTAATCGTAAACAAATTATATCCATCCAATTCCACATCTTGTGGTTTCTCATTATCAAGCCAAGTCTCTGACACCGCAATCACATCAAATGTATTAAACTGGCACAAAAAATCCTTAATTTGTACAAAGTTTTTGGAGAGACTTCTACTATTAAAATGTATTATTGATAATGCCCCTTCCATTTCCACATTTCTCTTAAATTGTTCTTCTGTATTGTACTCACAACAATTATTATTTACATTATTGAAAAGGTGGTTTTCTGGGTCAATGTCATTATCAATCTCATACATTTTGTGGTCTGTGTGATTGAAAGTCTTAAAGTTCAAATGATCATACTTACAGTGACTTTGTAAATGTCCAGACACACAGACCTTATGAATATTATCAAACTCCCCGTCGTCAATGTCTCTAAATGGGGACAAAAAATCCTGATCAAGGTCCATCATTAATGTTGATGATCCGTATGAACAGTCCAGATAGTCCTCCCTTGTAGCCACGATATACTCTTGTCAATTTACATGGATAATCCTCCACGCAGTCCTCACTTATCCGTATTGGTCCAATTCTTTAAGTTCTCTTATTGTGATCACTTTGGCTTCTTCAGGTGTTCCATTTAGCCGTATCATCACTTTGCAATTCCTTGTCCATGTAGCTTGTATCTTGTTCTGTTTCCTCAGAGTGCGTGCATGTCTTGCGATCTCGGCGTTCTTTTTTGTAAGATGTTCGTTCAGGTATAGGCTACCCCTGTTCCCTTCAGCTTCTTTGCCTGCTTCAGTAACTCGGTTTTATGCTTGCGATTCATAAACCGAACAACAAAGTATCTGGTAAGCATCTCGCTCTTCCCTTTTTAATAGCCAACAAGTGTGGTTGCAATTAACTTCTCTTCTTATGTCATCAGTCGGAACTCTTCCAAAGCATCCACAGTCTTTTAAGGTCGTCTTCGATGCGATCTGCATCTCCTTTTGGCTCTTTGCGTGTCTCAGCTCCCCTTTTTTTTGTCTGAAATATTTCATTTGCTACACCACATTTTACAATGAAACATTGCTAACCTAATACACCATTGTTTTACTACTTCCGTTTACTTAATAAAACTTACAAACAGGTTACCATCCATAACAACTTTCATCAACTTCAGGTAAGTACACACATATTAATAATTGGTAACTTAAAAACATTGTTACATTCCAACCGTAAAACTGAAAATAATGATATAACTTAACCCCAATTGTTAAAGGCAATACATATGTTAAAACAAGGAACAATCAATATTTTTGTCAATGCTAAATAAACATAAAAGCATAAAAATAATCATGATGATTAGGCTTGTCTACATGGACTATAATGGACAGTCAACAGTCTCTGACACAAGTGAAGTTCAGTCGTGTATCTGGTCTATCACATCACTTGTTCACGTCATTAAAGTGACACAGATCACAGCATTATTGCAATGCTTTGCAGTCCTTTTACAAATTCCCATGAGTTTTTTATGTTGGATCACAGCGTCTGTAGAGTTTGGTCAGCTGAAGTTGACAGATTTGACAAAGTTACTAGCTCTTTTTTACATTGTTGCAAAGCAGCTGCACATAAAACATTTAAAGTAAGTAAAGTAAGTCAAATTTATTTATAAAGCGCTTTTCACAGATAGAATCACAAAGTGCTGTACAACAGAATAGGTAAAACAAACAGTATAAAATGCATATACATATATCAAAAGAAAGGGATGCTAGTGTGAACCCATCAACCAAAAGCTTTCCTAAATAAACAAGTTTTCAGATCCTTTTTAAAAGAGACAACAGAGTCAGCCAGACGCATGGACAGGGGCAGGGCGTTCCACAGTCTGGGAGCAACAGACTGGAAAGACCGGTCCCCTCGGGTCTTATAACGAGTCTTAGGGACTGCAAGCAAATACTGGTCAGAGGACCGAAGAGTCCGGCTAGGGAAATACGGCTTCAAAAGGTCTCGGATATACTGTGGGGCCTGACCATTTAAGGCCCTGAAAGTCAGCACTAAAATCTTAAAGTCAATCCTGAATTTTACAGGGAGCCAATGGAGAGCCGACAAGACTGGAGTAATATGAGACCTTTGAGGGGCACCTGTTAAAAGTCTAGCAGCAGAATTTTGAACAATTTGCAGTTTGTTCAAAGCCGACATATTCAGACAGGTAAATAGAGAGTTACAGTAGTCAAGTCTTGTTGATATGAAAGCATGAATTATCATTTCCAGGTCATTCTTTGACAACAATTTGCGAATTTTAGAGATGTTCCTAAGATGATAAAAGCAGTTTCGGACGAGCTGTTTTGAGTGTGTCTCCAAAGACATGGCCTGGTCAAACATAACCCCCAGGTTTCTGAGGCTGGGTTTGACAGAGGGGCCCAGGGAGCCAAGGTGCTGTTTGATCAACGTGATCTTATGGTCTGGAGCAAAGATCAGCGTTTCAGTCTTGCTTGAATTTATCTGCAGATAGTTATTGGCAAGCCAGTCTTTGATGGAGGACACACACTCTAGGACCAGAGACAACCGATGAAACTCAGTATCATTAAAGGAGCAATACAACTGGACATCGTCTGCATAGAAATGATACGATACATCCTTGAAACAACCAATAATTTGACCAAGTGGCAAAATGTACAGTAAAAACAAGATAGGACCCAAAACGGACCCTTGTGCCACTCCGCAGGACAAATTGGTTACATCAGACTGTACATTGTTTACAGCAACGTTAAAGGTTCTGTCATGTATATAGGACGAGAACCACTGAAGGACAGATCCTGATAGTCCCATCTCATTATGAAGCCGATTGATCAGTATACTGTGATCTACAGTGTCAAAAGCAGAAGACAAATCAAGTAGTACAAGTACAGTGTAGCGGCCAGAGTCTACTGCCATCATCACATCACTAGAGACTTTAATAAGGGCTGTTTCAGTGGAGTGTAATTTTCGGAAACCAGACTGAAAAGTATCAAACAAGTCATGCTGCTCCATAAAGGAGGTCAGCTGGCATGCCACGATTTTTTCCAAAATTTTGGAGATAAATGGAAGTTTTGATATGGGCCTGTAGTTTTTTGGTTCTGAAGGGTCAAGATTGGGCTTTTTAAGGATCGGGTTTACCACAGCATGTTTGAAGTAGCTGGGAACTGAGCCAGATCTAAGTGACAGATTAATTATTTTTTCCACACAGGGGCCGACAGTATCAAACGTTTTCAACAATAGAGTTGTTGGGACAATGTCGGCGGGGCTCGAAGACGGTTTCATATTTCCTGTTATAGTCTTTATATCCTGTAGGCTGACAGGAGTGAAGGACGACCAAGATGACACAGGTGAAAACTCAGTAGAACAAACACTAATGAGTGGTGAATTAACACTGGCCCTAATGTCATGTACTTTGTTCACAAAGAACGACAAAAAGTTGTTACAATCCTCTTGTGTGTACACCGGCACAGGAGGAGCTGAAGGTGCAGTAAGCTTCTCAACGGTGTCAAACAAGACTTTAGGATTTTTCTTATTTCCTGACACAAGGTTGGAAAAATAAGATGAGCGAGCCTGCTTCATCAATTCATTCAGATCCAGCATCATGTCTAAAGCACACATTCAAATATTAAACAGACTATAAATTGCTATATTTAACTTTGAGATTAAAACTTTAATTTAGAGGCGATCTGAGATTAAAAGTGCAAATGTGAGAAAAACATCTTTTGAGAATCCCTGCACGCTGAAGTGTGTAGAAACAAGAGCACAGATATATCAACATGAACACATCCACACACCTTCATTCAAGCTTTACAAACACACTTCAACATGAAGCTCTTAAAGCCAAACACATCATCTGCCAGCTGTCTCTGAAACTCCACAAACTTCAGTTTCACAGCAGAATAAAGCAAATCCTGTACAACAGTCAAATCACATTTGGACCATTAAAGTCAAAACCAAAGTGAAGTGAAATGTTTTTGGGCCCTAAACTGAAAATCTAATGTGTCAGAATATTTCTTCACTGTTTTAGACATAAAGTAGAGACGGATCCTCAAGAAAAACACATTTAATGATCACAGTCTGACAATATAGAGAAAGACAGACACAGACAGACATGAAGAATGAGTTTATCGTTGGGTTCTCTGTTGGCTGTGCTCTTCTTCTCCTCTGGACTCCTCTACTTGAGCATCTCTCGCTCTCTCTGTCTCTCTCTCTCCGTCTCCCTCTCTCTGTCTCTCTCTCTCTCTCTGTCTCTCTCTCTCTCTCTGTCTCTGTCTCTCTCTCTCTCTCTCTCTCTGTCTCTCTCTCTCTCTCTCTCTGTCTCTCATGTGATATCTCAAACGTTTCATTATACATGCAACACAATTCTACATTATTTACTGTTTTTTATTTACATTATTTCATGTATTTATATTCCAAACATAAACTCTCCCACATATTTACATTTTGAAAATTGTATATGAGATAATCTGATGATATAAAATGACAGTGTATAATACACACAAATGAGTTTACTATACATACACAATATACACAATCAATAGAAATGTTCAATTTAACCGTAGACTATATAATCTGTGTAATCTGTAAATATACTTCTGTTTCAAGTGGTGATCCATCTCTGATAAAGTCAGTTTGATGGTTTGGACAGAAAATCTGTTAAAGGGAAAGTCTGTCATAAACTCGCCTTGAAAACCTGTAAAAATGTCTTTGTTCTGTCGAACACAAAGAAAGATGTTTGGAAGAATGTTAGCAACGATCAGTTCTGGGGCACCATTGACTACTATTGTAGGAAAAATAACAACGGTGGTCAAAGGTTCCCCCAGAACTGTTCTCTTCCCTAAATTCTTCAAAATATCTTCTAGTGTTCAACAGAACAAAGAAATGTTCACAATCATTTTCCTACTATGGTAGTCAATGGTGTTTCAGAACTGTCAGTTGCTCACATTCTTCCAGATATCTTTATGTTACAAAGACATTTACAGGTTTTGATCAACCCGAGGGTCAGTAATTCATTCTTGGGTGAAGTTTCCCTTTAAGAACATGTTCGTGTGTCTATCAGAGAGATGATCTTACTCTTGGAAGTAAATGTGAAGCTCATAGATTCTGTTTACATTTGTTTCCTTCTTGTAAAAGTCAAATAAAATAATAATAATGTAAATATGAAGTCATTACTTCAATGCTTTCAGGATTCAGACTCAAAGTTTCAATCTCTTTCTATTTCTGATCCTTCTTCAGATGTTGTGACGTTAAATTCATTTGTTTTATTGGTTGATAAAGTGAGTCACACACATGATGATCTCTGAACACACACACACACACACACACACTATATTTGCTGTATTATACATTCAACATAATTCTACATTATTTACTGTTTCATGTATTTATATTCCAACCATAAACTCTCCCACATATTTACATTTTGAAATTTGTATATGAGATAATCTGATGATATAAAATGACAGTGTATAATACTATTTAACTATATAATCTGTGTAATCTGTATCACACACACACACTATATTTGCTGTATTTGATTGAAATCTACTGTAGTTAATACAACATTTGTCTGTGTTTACTGTCCTGACAATATTGTGGAACATCAGTTTCTTTTGTTGAAGAAGTTTTTCAGTCACTTCATCAAGACTATCACAGGATTATGAAACTGAATGTGTGAATGATTGTTTTCAGTGTGTCTGTAATGTCACTATAGTGTCGTCTTGTTATTCTCCATCAGATGATACTGAAGATCACACAGACAGATGTAAACACACCTTACTGTCATCACCAGTGAGGCCTAAAAGAGAAACACAAAGACAGAACTAATGTATCATCACTACACATGTCAACAATAATAAAGTCAGTTTGATCTTCATCTGTTTAACTCATAACCTGTATTATATGTGTCATCTGTCACTTTATTGTGTATATATTGTGTGTTGTTATTTCTACAGTCTGTCAGTATTCTGCAGTGTCTGAAGCACTCAAGACTTTCACTCACTGCAGACGTGTGATGATGATGATGAAGATTTGATCAATAATAATGATGAAGAGCATCAAATAAAAACATCTAGCTATGTGTGCACAAACACTGAGGTGAACATCCATCAAACAAACAGCAGGAAATAAAACTATAAACCTCCACATAAATAATAATAATAATATGTTTAAGAAGAGGAAGATGACAGTGAACAGACTCTTCATCACACTCATTGAACTGAATTCTTATTGTGCTGCACTTATAAAACATCAAGTGTGTTCATCTGTATTCAATATTTTGCAAAAGGTTTTACAGTTGTTAAACATGTATTAAAAATGAGCTCTACTCACCTCACTGTCTCTAGTTTATAATGTGGATCATCTCTCAGCTCACAGAGAAGCTTCACTTCTGAATCTCCTACATTATTATAAGACAGATCCAGATGTCTCAGGTGTGAGGGGTTTGATCTCAGAGCTGAAGTCAGAGCAACACAACCTTCATCTGTGATCTCACACAAACTCAACCTGTAGAGAACAATAACACACACTTCAGTCTCTCAGTTCAGCAGGAATGTCATGAATGAAACACATATTACACTGAATAACATTCATCATCATGTTAAATCTTGATCATTAAAATGCTGTTCTCACGCTCTCACACCACACATCTGTTTTCTTACACAGGACCGTACGCTCCATTGTTTCTATAGTGTGAAATCTAATGTGTGTAATAATTGTGTAAAAGCTGAAGTGTATTTTAATGCTGCAAACATTTGATAACGTCTCAGTGGTCTAACAGCCCCTCAATGTCAAAATAAGTGAGGTGACCAATCAAATGAAAGAAGACGAGAGTTAGTGTTTACAGAGCCGAGCGGTTCTTTAAATAAAGTTTTTCATGTGCAGATGATCTGATGAGCTCAGGATATAAATACAACAAGTAAAGTTTCATGTTAAGCGTGTGTGAATGTCCCACATTAAACTGTTTCCTTATAATGGACTTCAATGGAGGAGAAAACACTTAACGTGACATTATTGACTTTATCTGTGGAATAAGATCTCCTTCTTTTGACAGCAGCTTGTGTTTATTACAACAAACATTTGACAGAAATGTTGTTTTTTCAGGTCGTTGTTTGGGTAGTGAAGCGCTTTTCACATTAAGTGTTTTAGAAAGTCTCAGTAAACTGTGTGTCTTTGAAAGTTTCTTTATTGTTTGTGTTAATCTATTAAAATGTTAATTGTATTTGCAAATACTTTAATGCATCATTAACAATAAATTCCAGAAGAGAAACTCTTTCTTTATTTCTGTCGTTCTTTTCTTTATGGCAAGATCTCTCATGTCTGATCTGTGCTCATCATTTAAAGGGACAGTTCACCTCAAATTAAAACTAATAAAATTGTTGAATTTTGTTAACAAATTCTTTGTCTTGTCACTTATAACGCAAGATTTTTGTGTTTTTATGACATTCCTACATCCCAAACACCCCCCACCAACCCATGAACATGAATATAGAAGATGATCATGTAAGAATCAGCACATGTGTGACTATAAGAGAGATGATCTTACTTCAGTGTGTCCAGTTTACAGTGAGGATTCTCCAGTACAGTAGAGATCAGCTTCACTCCTGAATCTCCTACATTATTACCAGACAGATCCAGATGTCTCAGGTGTGAGGGGTTTGATCTCAGAGCTGAAGTCAGAGCAACACAACCTTCATCTGTGATCTTACACCAACTCAACCTGTAGAGAACAACAACACACACTTCAGTCTCTCAGTTCAGCAGGAATGTCATGAATGAAACACATATTACACTGAATAACATTCATCATCATGTTAAATCTTGATCATTAAAATGCTGTTCTCACGCTCTCACACCACACATCTGTTTTCTTACACAGGACCATACGCTCCATTGTTTCTATAGTGTGAAATCTAATGTGTGTAATAATTGTGTAAAAGCTGAAGTGTATTTTAATGCTGCAAACATTTGATAACGTCTCAGTGGTCTAACAGCCCCTCAATGTCAAAAGAAGTGAGGTGACCAATCAAATGAAAGAAGACGAGAGTTAGTGTTTACAGAGCCGAGCGGTTCTTTAAATAAAGTTTTTCATGTGCAGATGATCTGATGAGCTCAGAATATAAATACAACAAGTAAAGTTTCATGTTAAGCGTGTGTGAATGTCCCACATTAAACTGTTTCCTTATAATGGACTTCAATGGAGGAGAAAACACTTAACGTGACATTATTGACTTTATCTGTGGAATAAGATCTCCTTCTTTTGACAGCAGCTTGTGTTTATTTCAACAAACATTTGACAGAAATGTTGTTTTTTCTGGTGGTTGTTTGGGTAGTGAAGCGGTTTTCACATTAAGTGTTTTAGAAAGTCTCAGTAAACTGTGTGGCTTTGAAAGTTTCTTTATTGTTTGTGTTAATCTATTAAAATGTTAATTGTATTTGCAAATACTTTAATGCATCATTAACAATAAATTCTAGAAGAGAAACTCTTTCTTTATTTCTGTCGTTCTTTTCTTTATGGCAAGATCTCTCATGTCTGATCTGTGCTCATCATTTAAAGGGACAGTTCACCTCAAATTAAAACTAATACAATTATGTTGAATTTTGTTAACAAATTCTTTGTCTTGTCACTTATAACGCAAGGTTTTTGTGTTTTTTATGACATTCCTACATCCCAAATATCCCCCACCAACCCCTGAACATGAATATAGAAGATGATGATGTAAGAATCAGTACATGTGTGACTATCAGAGAGATGATCTTACTTCAGTGTGTCCAGTTTACAGTGAGGATTCTCCAGTACAGTAGAGATCAGCTTCACTCCTGAATCTCCTACATTATTATGAGACAGATCCAGATGTCTCAGGTGTGAGGGGTTTGATCTCAGAGCTGAAGTCAGAGCAACACAACCTTCATCTGTGATCTTACACTTCCTCAACCTGTAGAGAACAACAACACACACTTCAGTCTCTCAGTTCAGCAGGAATGTCATGAATGAAACACATATTACACTGAATAACATTCATCATCATGTTAAATCTTGATCATTAAAATGCTGTTCTCACGCTCTCACACCACACATCTGTTTTCTTACATAGGACCGTACGCTCCATTGTTTCTATAGTGTGAAATCTAATGTGTGTAATAATTGTGTAAAAGCTGAAGTGTATTTTAATGCTGCAAACATTTGATAACGTCTCAGTGGTCTAACAGCCCCTCAATGTCAAAAGAAGTGAGGTGACCAATCAAATGAAAGAAGACGAGAGTTAGTGTTTACAGAGCCGAGCGGTTCTTTAAATAAAGTTTTTCATGTGCAGATGATCTGATGAGCTCAGAATATAAATACAACAAGTAAAGTTTCATGTTAAGTGTGTGTGAATGTCCCACATTAAACTGTTTCCTTATAATGGACTTCAATGGAGGAGAAAACACTTAACGTGACATTATTGACTTTATCTGTGGAATAAAAACTCCTTCTTTTGACAGCAGCTTGTGTTTATTTCAACAAACATTTGACAGAAATGTTGTTTTTTCTGGTGGTTGTTTGGGTAGTGAAGCGCTTTTCACATTAAGTGTTTTAGAAAGTCTCAGTAAACTGTGTGGCTTTGAAAGTTTCTTTATTGTTTGTGTTAATCTATTAAAATGTTAATTGTATTTGCAAATACTTTAATGCATCATTAACAATAAATTCTAGAAGAGAAACTCTTTCTTTATTTCTGTCGTTCTTTTCTTTATGGCAAGATCTCTCATGTCTGATCTGTGCTCATCATTTAAAGGGTTCCTATTGGACGGCTAAAATGAACATTATTGTGTATTTGGTGTTATATTGTGTGTTTACGTGGTTTACTGTTAAAAAAAATCACATTAGTTTTCACATTTAATTGCATTACTGTCGCTTCTCTGTGTCTTTCTGAAACGCCTCGATTCTTAACAAAGTTCTTCGTTGTGAAAGCGCTGTGTACTCTGATTGGCCAGCTGTCCAGTGTGTTGTGATTGGCCGAATACCTCCAGCATGTGACGGATATATATTTTTATGTGTAGCATCACGCTGCAGGGAGAACAGCCAGAGGATACGAGGCTCCCGATGGATTCAGACTCGTAAATATAAAACTATTTCTGCATTTGTGATCGTAGGACCGACAGAAAAACTTACGTTTGAATAGTCCGATGCAAATTCTTTCATAATGAAAACGTTCTTACAGGCTGCGAGTGAGAAGCGTCAGACTGTCCTTACAAACTTGGATTCACTCCACTTTTTAGAAACAGCCGTTGAGCACAACCAGGTGTTCATGTGCTGCACACACTCAGATTTTGAAGTTGTGATGTTTTGGAACAGTGTTGTAAATAAAACTTAACCACAGATTTATAATTGAGTCCTCGTATGGAAAACCAACTAAGATATTAATTTGTGATGAAACACACAGCGTCTCCACAACATGGCGACAGCAACAACAACACTACAGCAAGGGTGTATTCCAGAAAGCAGGTTATGTGACTTACCTGGGTAAGTTAAGGAGTAAGCAAGCGGATAACATCTGCTTTCGGTTCCAAAAATGGAGGTAACTTTCGGGTTATGTAAGTTACCATAGCAACTGACTCTCTGAGGATAACCTGCTCCGGAGCAGGTTATGTTGCAGGGTTAGTTTGTTTCAGAGAGGTTTCTGAGCATGGCATGCCCTTTTGATGAGAGGCACAGATTATACAGGGTTTTTTTCGCCATGAGAGGGTGATAAAACCACATATCGATGTGTTCTCTTATCCTAAGGAATATTTGCAGGAGCGCTATTGTTTTTCTAGGCAGTCGTTAATTTATTTAACAAACCTACTAAGACCACACATATCAAACGTGACAAACCGCGGGTCAGCGCTAGCGCCAGACAAATTCTTTGTATTGCTCTGCGCTTTTTTGCTACGGAGAGTTTTCTCTACAATATGGGCGATGCAGAGCATGTGGGAAAGGTGACAGTGTGTAGAGCTGTTCGTACAGTATGCATGGCACTGAAACGTTTTCTACACACTTTTGTACAGTTCCCTGGCCATAAACCTGGGCGCTTTATTAAGTGAAAGAGCCAACTCCTGAGATGGGGTAAGGGGAGGTGGACCCCCGCCAGTAAGACGGGCCTCAGCCTTCTTTCTATTAGCTATATAGGAAGAATACTGTAAAAGTAACTTAAGACATTGATCTTAAAACAGTTAGAATACAATATTAACTTTTTGGAGAATGTTTTTGTGTTTCATTTTGACTTGGGAAAGACTTATTTTGGACCCAGAATGATTACACCTTATAAAACAAGAGGCCTATATATTTCTTTTCAATATACATTGCACTGTATTCTTAAGAAACTGATGTTGAGAAAAGTAAATGCTTGTCGAGTCATGCCACATGCTCAAAAAGACAATTGTTCAACTTTTGCAAATTAACAAAAGAAAGGCAAGCATATTTAAAATGTAATAAAAAAATATGCAGCTGTATTGCTTTTTTTTCATGATAATGGGCTTGAACTCGTTAAAAGTTGTGAGTCCGCTTCCGAGAAGTACACGGCACGTAACTTTTCACCCTTAGTTTCCATGGTGACTCCTGAATTCGGCGTTCCATTGAAAATGCCTTGATATGTTCACTGTGCGCGCGCATTAACTCAAGGTTATTAGCAGTAGGTTGATTAAACTAACTCGACACAGGTGTTCTGGAACCGACATACCCCGAGTAAGCAGGTTTTGGGTTAATCAACCCACAGTTCAGGGTTAATCTGATGGTAAATTAACCCAGCTTTCTGGAATACACCCCAGGAACAGACACGCCTTCTTTCTTACATGTTTATATTTAGGGCGTGTTCTTCAACACTTCTCACCAACTGATGTAGGAATGTGGGGGTGTGTTTAAAGGAGGCGTTTTAGGCAGGTTTGGATGAGCATCCGCTTTTAAATAAAACTAAATCCTGTCATATGATTTAAATCATCACATGTTTTGACAATCACAATACACTTAAAAACACAAACACATAACGCAAAGTTTTTATGACATTCCTAGATCCCAAACACCCCCCACCAACCCCTGAACATGAATATAGAAGATGATGATGTAAGAATCAGTACATGTGTGACTATCAGAGAGATGATCTTACTTCAGTGTGTCCAGTTTACAGTGAGGATTCTCCAGTACAGTAGAGATCAGCTTCACTCCTGAATCTCCTACATTATTAAGAGACAGATCCAGATGTCTCAGGTGTGAGGGGTTTGATCTCAGAGCTGAAGTCAGAGCAACACAACCTTCATCTGTGATCTTACACCATCTCAACCTGTAGAGAACAACAACACACACTTCAGTCTCTCAGTTCAGCAGGAATGTCATGAATGAAACACATATTACACTGAATAACATTCATCATCATGTTAAATCTTGATCATTAAAATGCTGTTCTCACGCTCTCACACCACACATCTGTTTTCTTACACAGGACCGTACGCTCCATTGTTTCTATAGTGTGAAATCTAATGTGTGTAATAATTGTGTAAAAGCTGAAGTGTATTTTAATGCTGCAAACATTTGATAACGTCTCAGTGGTCTAACAGCCCCTCAATGTCAAAATAAGTGAGGTGACCAATCAAATGAAAGAAGACGAGAGTTAGTGTTTACAGAGCCGAGCGGTTCTTTAAATAAAGTTTTTCATGTGCAGATGATCTGATGAGCTCAGAATATAAATACAACAAGTAAAGTTTCATGTTAAGTGTGTGTGAATGTCCCACATTAAACTGTTTCCTTATAATGGACTTCAATGGAGGAGAAAACACTTAACGTGACATTATTGACTTTATCTGTGGAATAAGATCTCCTTCTTTTGACAGCAGCTTGTGTTTATTACAACAAACATTTGACAGAAATGTTGTTTTTTCTGGTCGTTGTTTGGGTAGTGAAGCGCTTTTCACATTAAGTGTTTTAGAAAGTCTCAGTAAACTGTGCGGCTTTGAAAGTTTCTTTATTGTTTGTGTTAATCTATTAAAATGTTAATTGTATTTGCAAATACTTTAATGCATCATTAACAATAAATTCTAGAAGAGAAACTCTTTCTTTATTTCTGTCGTTCTTTTCTTTATGGCAAGATCTCTCATGTCTGATCTGTGCTCATCATTTAAAGGGTTCCTATTGGACGGCTAAAATGAACATTATTGTGTATTTGGTGTTATATTGTGTGTTTACGTGGTTTACTGTTAAAAAAAATCACATTAGTTTTCACATTTAATTGCATTACTGTCGCTTCTCTGTGTCTTTCTGAAACGCCTCGATTCTTAACAAAGTTCTTCGTTGTGAAAGCGCTGTGTACTCTGATTGGCCAGCTGTCCAGTGTGTTGTGATTGGCCAGCTGTCCAGTGTGTTGTGATTGGCCAGCTGCCCAGTGTGTTGTGATTGGCCAGCTGCCCAGTGTGTTGTGATTGGCCGAATACCTCAAGCATGTGACAGATATATATTTTTATGTGTAGCATCACGCTGCAGGGAGAACAGCCAGAGGATACGAGGCTCCCGATAGATTCAGACTCGTAAATATAAAACTATTTCTGCATTTGTGATCGTAGGACCGACAGAAAAACTTACGTTTGAATAGTCCGATGCAAATTCTTTCATAATGAAAACGTTCTTACAGGCTGCGAGTGAGAAGCGTCAGACTGTCCTTACAAACTTGGATTCACTCCACTTTTTAGAAACAGCCGTTGAGCACAACCAGGTGTTCATGTGCTGCACACACTCAGATTTTGAAGTTGTGATGTTTTGGAACAGTGTTGTAAATAAAACTTAACCACAGATTTATAATTGAGTCCTCGTATGGAAAACCAACTAAGATATTAATTTGTGATGAAACGCACAGCGTCTCCACAACATGGCGACAGCAGCAACAACACTACAGCAGGAACAGACACGCCTTCTTTCTTACACGTATATATTTTGGGGGCGTGTTCTTCAACGCCTCTCACCAACTGATGTAGAAATGTGGGGGTGTGTTTAAAGGAGGGGTTTAGGCAGGTTTGGATGAGCATCCGCTTTTAAATAAAACTAAATCCTGTCATATGATTTAAATCATCACATGTTTTGACAATCACAATACTATGGAAGCAAAAAAGAGACATAATGTTTTGAAATTTAATAGCCAATGAATACTTGAGTTTGAATTATTTTACTTTGGAAACCTTGTATCTGAATTTATTTGTTTCGAATTTACCTCTATGAAATTTAAATATGAAAATTCTTGATTTCCATTTTAAAAACTGGAATTTAATGCTCACAAATTCAGATACAAAACAAAATCAACTTACAGAATTTCAGATAAAATACATTCAGGTTGATCAAATTCGATTGCTCTTATTCAGATCTAAAATTTCAAGTTAATATTTTTCAAAGAAAACATATGTCTAATTCGACTGCTCAAATTCAGATCGAAAAATTCAAGTTAAATATTCACATGGTAACATCCGGGCTACCCAGCATAGGAAAAACAGTTGAGCCCAGAGCCCGTCTGCAATTGAACCGCACCATTGAACCGCACCATTGAACCGAACAATTGAACCGAACCATTGAACCGAACCAATGAACCGACGTCGGGCGGCCTATCAGAGAACGTCAACCTGACTGTCTGTCATGATCCAAGAAGAGGCAAAGTCACGTATATTAAACCTGTAAAGAAGATGACTTCTTACGACAAGCCGTTTTGACATAAAAACCTTGGGTTTGACTATCCATAAAATATATTTTAGATAGTTTTAATTGTATTTCGACGAGTCATAATTGTAATTTCACTAGTCAAATTGATAATTAGAGATATCTGCATTTATAATTGCGCTAGTAAGAAATATGATTCGAGATATCTGTAAATATGTTTTGACTAGTCAAAACTCTATTTTAGATATCTGTAATGACCTCATAGATATCTAAAATTATCGCGTCACAAATACGCAAAGTATTTAAAGATATCTCTAAATTAGTTTCGACTAGTCTCAATTATATTTTAAGATATCTGAATCGTGCCTGCTCCTAGTCGAATCTGCTGTTGTGTGACGTGAGACTTAATCTCCTCAGCTCCTCCCCCACGCCAAAACCAAAAGCGCAACGGCTAATGCTATCACCTTGGCTTCATCGGAACACAGCTAAGGAGACAACAGGCTAGTTTTTTAAAAACGGATGTCAATGGGTTTTGTTCGCTTTTACGCTTTCTCTTAAAGATCCTTCGATCTAACTAAAATAAGGGTTTCTTATCTATGCCAGAGCCCCTCCTTATACCTAGTGCTAACGGCTAACAACAGTAGACAGCGTTTGTAACTTGTCAAGGAGAGAAAAGAACTGAATGAAGTACTTTAGGGATTATTAAATCATATATGGAGGCAGTCATGTATGCATAGCGCTGAGATTTTAATTGCAGTCATGTTACAAAGCAGACCAAACAATGTGTAATGTTCAATAAAGACAAAGATCAGCAAACTGCTCGTTTTGTTGTAATTTATTTTTTATATATTTTTTGAAGAGACATGAGTGAAAAACATTTGAATTATATACCAAAACGTGAAAAAGTACAAATAAGCACGTGATGGACAAGAATGTTGCATATATGGCACTTCAATCATGACCTGCTGGCACTGAGATCCAAATCGGCTCTAACCACTAGGCCACAGACACCTATACAGATGTCTCGTTCTCGCTTCTCAGGGAACCGAGGTTACGAAAGTAACCGGAGAAGTTTTCCTGCTGGCTATAACGTGTTGCCTAGCTGACTTACCTACATAGAGAGACGAGTCACACAACAAACCATAGCTAACAGTTATGTGTTCCAAAAAATAATCAGCAACAACATACTTTTGTTCTGTCGAGTCTGATTGTACATAAACAGCAAACTACCGGAGCGCCTTCGTTTTCCCTAGAAGTCATCTTCTTTACAGGTTTAATATACGTGACTTCGCCTCTTCTTGGATCATGACAGACAGTCAGGTTGACGTGCTCTGATAGGCCGCCCGACGTCGGTTCATTGGTTCGGTTCAATGGTGCGGTTCAATTGCAGACGGGCTCTGGGCTCAACTGTTTTTCCTATGCTGGGTAGCCCGGATGTTACCATGTGAATATTTAACTTGAATTTTTCGATCTGAATTTGAGCAGTCGAATTAGACATATGTTTTCTTTGTAAAAAATATTAACTTGAAATTTTAGATCTGAATAAGAGCAATCGAATTTGATCAACCTGAATGTATTTTATCTGAAATTCTGTAAGTTGATTTTGTTTTGTATCTGAATTTGTGAGCATTAAATTCCAGTTTTTAAAATGGAAATCAAGAATTTTCATATTTAAATTTCATAGAGGTAAATTCGAAACAAATAAATTCAGATACAAGGTTTCCAAAGTAAAATAATTCAAACTCAAGTATTCATTGGCTATTAAATTTCAAAACATTATGTCTCTTTTCTGCTTCCATACAATACACTTAAAAACACAAACACATAACGCAAAGTTTTTATGACATTCCTACATCCCAAACACCCCCCACCAACCCCTGAACATGAATATAGAAGATGATGATGTAAGAATCAGTACATGTGTGACTATCAGAGAGATGATCTTACTTCAGTGTGTCCAGTTTACAGTGAGGATTCTCCAGTACAGTAGAGATCAGCTTCACTCCTGAATCTCCTACATTATTATCAGACAGATCCAGATGTCTCAGGTGTGAGGGGTTTGATCTCAGAGCTGAAGTCAGAGCAACACAACCTTCATCTGTGATCTTACACCATCTCAACCTGTAGAGAACAACAACACACACTTCAGTCTCTCAGTTCAGCAGGAATGTCATGAATGAAACACATATTACACTGAATAACATTCATCATCATGTTAAATCTTGATCATTAAAATGCTGTTCTCACGCTCTCACACCACACATCTGTTTTCTTACACAGGACCGTACGCTCCATTGTTTCTATAGTGTGAAATCTAATGTGTGTAATAATTGTGTAAAGGCTGAAGTGTATTTTAATGCTGCAAACATTTGATAACGTCTCAGTGGTCTAACAGCCCCTCAATGTCAAAATAAGTGAGGTGACCAATCAAATGAAAGAAGACGAGAGTTAGTGTTTACAGAGCCGAGCGGTTCTTTAAATAAAGTTTTTCATGTGCAGATGATCTGATGAGCTCAGAATATAAATACAACAAGTAAAGTTTCATGTTAAGTGTGTGTGAATGTCCCACATTAAACTGTTTCCTTATAATGGACTTCAATGGAGGAGAAAACACTTAACGTGACATTATTGACTTTATCTGTGGAATAAAAACTCCTTCTTTTGACAGCAGCTTGTGTTTATTTCAACAAACATTTGACAGAAATGTTGTTTTTTCTGGTCGTTGTTTGGGTAGTGAAGCACTTTTCACATTAAGTGTTTTAGAAAGTCTCAGTAAACTGTGTGTCTTTGAAAGTTTCTTTATTGTTTGTGTTAATCTATTAAAATGTTAATTGTATTTGCAAATACTTTAATGCATCATTAACAATAAATTCTAGAAGAGAAACTCTTTCTTTATTTCTGTCGTTCTTTTCTTTATGGCAAGATCTCTCATGTCTGATCTGTGCTCATCATTTAAAGGGACAGTTCACCTCAAATTAAAACTAATACAATTATGTTGAATTTTGTTAACAAATTCTTTGTCTTGTCACTTATAACGCAAGATTTTTGTGTTTTTTATGACATTCCTACATCCCAAATATCCCCCACCAACCCCTGAACATGAATATAGAAGATGATCATATAAGAATCAGTACATGTGTGACTATCAGAGAGATGATCATGTAAGAATCAGTACATGTGTGACTATCAGAGAGATGATCATGTAAGAATCAGTTCATGTGTGACTATCAGAGAGATGATCATGTAAGAATCAGCACATGTGTGACTATCAGAGAGATGATCATGTAAGAATCAGTACATGTGTGACTATCAGAGAGATGATCATGTAAGAATCAGTACATGTGTGACTATCAGAGAGATGATCTTACTTCAGTGTGTCCAGTTTACAGTGAGGATTCTCCAGTACAGTAGAGATCAGCTTCACTCCTGAATCTCCTACATTATTACCATACAGATCCAGATGTCTCAGGTGTGAGGGGTTTGATCTCAGAGCTGAAGTCAGAGCAACACAACCTTCATATGTGATCTTACACCCACTCAACCTGTAGAGATAAATGACAAACATTGCTGATAAACATGAAATGAAAAAGAGAAAACTAAACAATAATGAGAATAACAATTTCCTCATATAAACACATGTGAGTGTAATAAGTGTAATATTGTTGTTGTGTTTGTTTGTTAAACGCAGATGTTTGATGTTGAATCTCATGAACATCAGACTGATGAAGAACACTGAAGAGTTTTGAGTTCTTGTTGAAGAACATCACAGTGCTTTAGAGAAACTCCACACAAACTAAACTAAACCTTTGATAACACAAACACATCATCAACACCATCAAACTGTGATGTGACATCTTTACACTGATCGGATTATAATTCACACATCAGGGACCCGTTTCAATAAGGAGGTTCAAGCAACACTGAGTTAAAATATGACACACTCGCCCAATTTAAATCTAGATTAAAAACGCATCTTTTCAGCCAAGCATTCAATTAATGCAAATATGCTAAATAAATCAGATTTACATAGATATTATTTACTAGAATAATTGGATTTTTATAAAACACCATGTAGCGTGTTTTACACTTTCTTGGGTTTTTCGTTTCTCCCCTGTAAAGCTGCTTTGGAACAATGCAAATTGTGAAAAGCGCTATATAAATAAAATTGAATTGAACTCTGAGTTGATTTACTCAGATAATCTCTACTCTGAGTTTTCTGTTTCAGAACAGCTGGTTTCAATCAGTTCAATCCACTCTGAGTAAGTTTACTCAAAGTTACGCGTGTTCACAGCGGCTTTATAAAGACATCATCAATTGAGCGAAGATAACACGATTCACCATGGCAACGCCACGTGACAAAAAGCGCTCCGTTTATTTCTCGCCAGTCGAATTGGAGGCACAGTTACAAACATACAGCGAATATGAGCACATTTATAGAAGAGCAACACAAGAGCAGCAGCAAAAGAGAGAGAATCTGCGTGGGAGAAAATTGCTTTACGTGTCAACGTGTAAGTTTAATTGCTTCATATAGTATATATATATATATATATATATATACGATTTTTGTCATGTAGGTGCAATCCTTCTGCAATAAAAAGAACATGGTAACAGCTGAAAATGAAATCTTTCAGTCCGGTGAGTTTAAATGCTCTTGCTAGTAGGATGCCTGACTGGGAAATGTTTGATATATTTAATAAACTGGCTTTGAAAGTTATGAGGATATGAGAACTGAGCACTGTGGCTGTAGAAGACAGAAAACTGGCCACGCTTGCACCTGCTCCCCCAAGAAGATCATGGCTGGTTTTTCTAAATCCTGTTTGTAAGACAGCTATGCACCCAATCACATTGTGAAATCCTAAAGAGTATTTGAACTATTAGTTTACTTCCAGAGGTGACAGCAAGACCACATTTATTTGATCAGATTAATTCAGAAAGACGTTCACCATTCACCTGTAATCCTATGAAACTCCTCTTTGATGGCTCTCACAGGAAACTTAACAAAAGTATATAAAAAGTGTTTAAGAGCGATTCACACTTTTCTTACTGCTCTGCATACAGTTGCCTTGCTAACGTGTTCTGCATCTGTGTCATATAGAAAACTTCCGTTAGCAAAGACACATAAGGCCATACAGAGAATCTGCTCAGATGTCAGAGCGCATTCACTAGAGAGGTTTGTGATGTAAGGATGAAGCAGAGTGTGAATATATTTAATGGACTGTAAAGAAAAACGGTATCGCTCAAATAAAACATCCTCCGGATATGATAAATTTACGTCGTGAGAGATTATATGTTGAAGCCCCGTTTGGAAGTTTTATCTCTCTCTGAATGAATGCAGCTTCCTCATCTACAGGTTACTGTAAAAAAAACGGACATGCCATTTTAATGTCTGCGTAATTTATTAACTGCGCGATTAAGGAAAACGATTGAAGAAACAAACGGCGAAGGCAATTTCAACACCGCTCGCGCTGCTAAAAGGGGCGGAGATTGTAACAAACCTCGGGTTAGTGGAATAAAAGCTGCTCCAGACCAGGTTAGGTTCACAGAGTAGGTTACTATGGTTACTCACTCGGAGTATAAGATACCTTGATTTCTGAAACGGGCTTGACTTACCCCGCGGTCACGTGTTTGATATACCTCGCGTTCTGAAACTGAAAATCCAGAGTATCCCGTTTTCTGGGGTTAACTTACTCTGAGTTTCCACTTAACCTGCTTTCTGAAAAGGGTCCCTGATCCTGTGAATAATACACATCAACTCTCTAAAGTGATGAAAAGATCTGATGACACGACACCTGCTGTTTTACATCTACATCAGAGAAATGAGACCCTTGATGCTCTCTGGGTCAGGATATAAAATACTGGACAAATGTAAAAATTATTTACAATTTTAAATAATAAAATAAGGGATTACGTACAGCAGGCTGGCTATATATTTACCGGCTGTGTGTTTGATATGAAAGCTTTATTTGATTTTGATCGCATGTTTTTATAAAGTGACTGATGGTTAAAGGGAATAAAACTGTAACAGTGAACTGAATGTTGTTAGTTTTACTTACTTTATTTTTCTGGATTCTTTAATCACAGGCTGCAGTTTCACAAGAACTTCATCTGCTGTATTTTCACCTCCAATAAATTTATTCAGATGAAGTTCATCCAAATACTGATCAGACATCAGCAACACAAAAACTAAAGCTGACCACTGTGAAGAAGAGAGTTTGGAGCGTCCGACTGATCCAGATTTCACATAATGTTGAATCTCCTGCAGCAGTGAATCATCACCCAGTTCATTCAGACAGTGAATCAGATTGATGGATTTCTCTGGAGACAGATTCTCACTGATCTTCTGTTTAATGTACTCAATAGTTTCCTCTTTCTTGTAGGAGCATCTTCTCATGTGTCTCAGTAGATGCTGTAAGAGAATCTGATTGGACTCCAGTGAGAGACCCAGAAGAAAACGCAGGAAAAGATCCAGATGTCCATTCTGACTCTTTAGAGACTCGTCTACCGCTCTCTGATAAAGGTCAAATATTGACGTCTCTACTTGAGGTGGTTTTCTAGCTTTATTGAACACATTTCTCTTGTTGTTTGTGATGGAGATGTGAGCATAAAGAGCTGCGAGATGTTCCTGAACGCTCAGATGAATAAAGCAGTAAACTTTCCCCTGATACAAGCCAAACTCCTCTCTGAAGATCTGAGTGCACAGTCCTGAGTACACTGATGCTTCTGCTACATCAATGCCACACTCTCTCAGGTCCTCATCATAGAAGATCACATTCCCTTTCACAAGCTGCTCAAAAGCCAGTTTGGCCAGTTTGAAGATCATGTCTTCATCATTCTTCTCATAGTCCTTCTGATGTTTGATGTTTGTCTGAATGATCAGGAAGTGTGTGTACATCTGAGTGACAGTCTTGGGGATCTCTCCTTCACTCTCTGCTTCACTCAACATTCTCTCTAGAACAGTGGCTGAAATCCAGCAGAACACTGGGATGTGACACATGATGTAGAGGCTCCTGGATGACTTCAGGTGTGAGATGATTCTGTTGTTCAGACTCTCATCACTGATTCTCTTGCTGAAGTATTCCTCCTTCTGTTTGTCAGTGAAGCCTCGTACCTCTGTGACTCGATCAACACACTCAGAGGGGATGAGATCAGCTGCTGCTGGTCTGGAGGTGATCCAGATGAGAGCGGAGGGAAGCAGATTCCCCGCGATGAGGTTTGTCAGCATCACGTCCACTGAGGCCGATTCACTGACATCACACAACCTCACACTGCTGTGAAAGTCCAGAGACACACGACACTCATCCAAACCATCAAAGATGAACAACACTTTATATTCACCGCTGGAGATTTCCATTTCTTTAGTCTCTGGGAAGAACAGATGAAGAAGCTCCAGAAGACTGAGTGTTTGGTTCTTCATCAGATTGATCTCTCTGAAAGGAAGTGGAAATATGAGGTGGACGTCCTGATTCTCTTTCCCTTCAGCCCAGTCCAGAATGAACTTCTGCACAGAGACTGTTTTTCCAATGCCAGCGACTCCCTTTGTCAGCACACTTCTGATGGGTTTGTCTTGTGCAGGTAAAGCTTTAAAGATGTCATTGCATTGGATTGGTGTGTCCTCTGTTGCTGTTCTCCTGGATTGTGTCTCAATCCGTCTCACCTCATGTTCATTACTGATCTCTCCACTTTCACTCTCTGTGATGTAGAGCTCAGTGTAGATCTCATTCAGCAGTGTTGGGTTTCTCTCATGTGATGATCCTTCACACAAACACTCAAACTTCTTCCTCAGATTTGATCTGAATGTGTTGAGGACTTCAGGAAGTTTAGACTCATTGCTGTAAAGTTAAAATAACAGATTATTACTTAAATTAGAAAACTAAATGCCCAGAGCGAGAATTCTTCTCTGTTTTTGAGGAATTGTTCACTCATTCTCTCATGGATTACTCTTCCTTAGGCCATCTTAGATGTATATTACTTTAGATAAATACAGATGAATCATTGACAACTGTCGTAATTTTAACATCTTATTTTTGGAGCGTCAACAATTAGAAAACTACATAAGATGCACACATTATATTAGTCCAATTCAAAGCACAGTTGGATCTAATGTCTTCTGAAGTGAAACAATTGTTTTTTGTATGTGTTGTGAGAAACGATAAGATCATGTTTTCCTACAGCGCTCATAATTTTGACTTCATTCTTGAAAACTTTGTCTTGTTTTTGTCTCTTTTAATCGTATCACTAAATGCTGTTGTAGGGACCTATAAAGTGACAAATATTCCTTTATAAAAATATTGCAAATATAGCTTATTTTATTTATATTTTTCATTTTGTAATGACATGAGGATGAATAAAGGACAGAATGTGTATTTTTTTGCAGGAAGTACTGTGGTGAGTTATGAATAATATGATTTACCTGAAACCAGATTTTTGTGGTTGATTCTTAAACGGATCAATCATCCATCTCCTACAGACATGATTCATGAAAAGCAAGAATCAGACACTTGAAAATGAATAAAATCATTATTAACTTCGTTAACTACAGTTTTAACACTGCTGTGAGAGTAAATGACCACTGTGGCTTAATTATGATAATTTCATTTATACTAAGGTGACCAGACATCCCCGTTTTCTGGAGATAATTGTGGTTTTTGGTGTTCTGAAGATGTTTTACAGTCCAAAACAACCGGCTTGTTGATCGAGCTCTTTAAGAGCAATCATGCAGATTTCACCACTGATCTAGGAAATGTTCTTGTTTTTTAATCTGGTCACATTAAGTTACACTGTGTGCACACATGTGGTTGAAAGTGAACAGTGTACAGTTCACACACGTGTCTCTCAGTGAGTTTTCTGCTCTTTCTGTGCGAGCATCATTAAGGTAAACCTTTCCAAGACAGAACTTCTTGTTATCCCAGCCACTCCCATGACTCGGGTCAACCTCTCTACACAGTTCAGCTCATCTTCCATTAGCCCTTCCACGACAACCAAGAAACTCCTACAGATGGTTCAGAATGCAGGTACTACTTGAATTATTGTGGAGATTTCATTATGATTTGAAATGTATTTATTACATTTACATTTATTCATTTGGCAGACGCTTTTATCCAAAACGACCTACAAGTAGTTTTTTACAGTGTCACATTACTGCAGAGCAATCAGGGGTAAGGTGTCTTGCTCAAGGGCCCTTCAGTCATGACCTGCTGACACTGAGATTAGAACCAGCAACCTTCTGATCAGAAGACCAACACTCTAACCATTAGGCCACAGCTGACTCAGCTATTATGCCTTCTTCCGATGGTTGGCCCATCAGTTCTATCGCGATGGTACGTTATGAATTTAACAAATTATTAGGCTATGGGAGTTACTTAGAGAAATTTGGGTCTGAAAGCCAAAATTCTGACGCTCACTTACGGCCCTACTAGAGCAAGCTCCTGATTTTTCAGATTTTTCACCTCACGCGAACGCTCAATTGGTGTCATTCGCGCCGCAAGGTCATCGCATCTTTGCATTGACTTAACATGTAAATCACTCGCGCTTGACGCTTCATTCACGTTTGGTGTGAACACACTATAAGGCATTGTTCAGAGGGCCGGTCCAAATCTGTGGGCGGGCCACATTCATATATATATATATAAAACCCCTCCCCCCGCATCATTCAGAGGCGATGCTTCTTCACATTGCTTTGAAAAGTGTATTGCGAGAACTCTCTCTGTCTGCACACACACACACACACACACGCGTCCTGCAATAATAATCTTATTAATTTGAAACAGCAACCCAGAAATGTGTCACAAGCATTGATTAAAACAATGATGACAATAATCACATGAAAAAAAACGACTTAGATTCTGGACCTTGGGAAGTGACGGGGGTTTAAGGCGGCCCCCTGCCTATGGGCTTGAGGATTAGGTCTTGTATCTTCACTCTTAAAGTTGGTTGGTGGATCCATAGACACATCACTCTTCATAGACACACAGCTGGACTCTGGATCTGATCTCATCTGATCTACTGATCTATAACACACAACACATGACAGTCATTACTGTACTGAATTACTGTATCTATACCGTAAATATAAATAAAATAAATATATATATATACTGTATTTTTGTGTATGTCTCAATGAGTAAATTAAACAGCTCTCATTGCTTTTCTGTGTAAGAATGTGTTAATAATCATCAAAATAACATTTCCAAAAGATTAATAATTAAAAATCCTTCAATCTGGTTAATAAAATAAATGATCAAATATGTGAAGGTATAATCATGTTTTATTGATGTTTTATACCTGAGATCAGGCCGTGTCTCTTCACACCTAAAGTTGAATGTCGGATCCATAACGTTAGAAACTCTTCATAGACACACAGCTGAACTCTGGATCTGATCAACTAGAACACACAACATATTTATTTCTATTTTAAGTAGAATTATATTATCTGATAAACTTCTCATTAAAAATGTTTTTAACAAATATCAGAGAAATTGGTCACAAAATAAGGAGACGTTGCACATAAGTTACATTTCCTAAAACAGCTTTAAAGTATGATGATGATGATGATGATGGAGCTTCAAATGTGAATCTGATCAATCTGATCTCAACAACTGACACTGAATGAAAACCAAAGTGAATAAAAAGTCATTTAAAGTGTTAAAGAAAGAACTGCGTCACCTCGAGCGCACATTACTCACACTAACACATTATGAACGAATAACACACAAAACAATCTTTATAAGTAACGTTATCAAACAAACACAAGAGATTATGAGTGAAATACACTACAAGACTTTTATAAACTAGACATCATAGAAACACACAAACTGAGCAAATCTGAAAACAGACTTACTGCAACAAGACCAGACTGACAATCTGAGCAAAAGTCTTTTGTGTATTTTAGACATGAATCGGTTCTTTAGAGAAAACCCATAACCCTCAAAACTAACAACACGATGTTTTAGTTCTAGTCTTGAGCTCAAGTTTAGCTGAAGACTGAAGCTCTAGATCAGGGGTGGCGAACCCGCGGCTCTTTGACTGCTTTTTTGCGGCTCGGTTCAGTCTCCACATGTTCTGTGTAGGCCAGTACTATTCAATTGGCCCAGCCCATGGTCCCGTCAAAAACGCACATTCATACGTAAATTAGAAATTGTGCGCGCAGAAGCTGCATGCGCAAAACCGTTTTGTAAAATACATGAATCATTTTTATTTGTATGCGTGTGTGCTCCTGCACGCACTTTTTCAGTCACAACACAGGAGGACGAGCTGAAAACTGTCATTGCTGTTCTCTTCCTTCATAACTCGTACTGAAAAGGTTTGAGTTGCAGAGGAATTTGTGACTGTTTCACATAAAAGTTTCGTAATTATTAAGTTTGTGGTTTTTCCTCTTTTTTTCTTATGTGCTGAGGGGCCGCTGTG
The DNA here is from genome assembly GCF_947034865.1 of Barbatula barbatula. Taxonomy (NCBI): domain Eukaryota; kingdom Metazoa; phylum Chordata; class Actinopteri; order Cypriniformes; family Nemacheilidae; genus Barbatula; species Barbatula barbatula. The sequence goes on from NC_136782.1 coordinate 21,617,755, forward strand.
CCTTGGTGAAACGGTGTTTGTAGGCTACGTAAAGAGCTCTTTTCCAAAGTGCGATAAACCTTAAAAGCTGCCCCAAAGAACCAGCAAAAGTAATGATTATGAATGTGTAAAAAATTGCAATAATTGAAAAATAGCAGCTGCTTCACCGCTGAAATGACTGGCCCTTCTTGGAAATCTGGCCCAACGGAATTTCACAATTCATTCAACTTTTTTGAATTTTATTTAAAAATAAATAGGAATTAATTTAAATGTATTTTATTAATGTAATTGTACTTTTTTTAAATAATATATTATTCGTATAATTGTTTGTAATAATTAACAGAACCTCAACTCTCGCGCAATTTAACGTGGCTAGCCTACTGACAGGAGCTGCCGCTGTCTGTTAAGTGAAGTACGTTCGTAGGAATTATCATGACAGAATCAAAGAAGCATACAGCTAAGCGCAAATATGAAGATGAGCACAGAACATTTTTATCTGAATGGGAGGATTTATATTTTTTTGTTGAACGAAATGGAAAACCATTCTGCTTGATATGCCAGACGTCGTTGTCGCATTTTAAGGCTTCAAATCTTGAGCGCCATTTCACATCACTCCATTCTACGGTGGCCCGGGAATTTCCCAAAGGCAGTGAACTTCGCAAGCACAAGGTAAACACTTTGAAACGTCAGTCAGAGAAGCAAAGTCAGCTTTTTCGGAAATTTACCAAGCATTCAGAGACAGTAACATTAGCGTCATATCAGCTGGCATGGAACATTGCTCGTGCAAAAAAACCATATCGTGAAGGAGAGTTTCTTAAAAAGTGCCTTAATGATGTTGTTGCTATTCTTTGTCCCGAAAATGAAAATGTTAAACGTTCAGTAAAAGACCTTCAGCTGTCACGGCACAGTTGAAGAGAGAATATCGAACATTAATGACTTAGTTGAAACACATTTATATTCAGATCTTCAGAAGTGCCGGTATTTTAGCATTGCTTTGGATGAGTCTTGCGATGTTCAAGATAAGCCACAGTTAGCAATATTTGTACGATTTGTGTCAGAAGACTGCACAATTAAGGAAGAGCTGCTTGACATTGTGCCACTAAAAGACAGAACCCGTGGCATCGACCTGAAAGAGACACTGATGTCTGTTGTTGAGAAAGCAGATCTGCAGCTATCAAAGCTAACAGCAATAGCCACTGATGGAGCACCAGCAATGTTGGGATCTGGGAAAGGCCTTGTAGGGCTGTGTAAAGCTGATGACCGTTTTCCTGAATTTTGGACATTTCACTGTATTATCCACCAAGAGCACTTGGTGTCTAAAAAGCTGAACTTGGATCACATCATGAAACCTGTGCTGGAAATTGTCAATTTTATACGCACACATGCTCTCAACCACAGGCAGTTCAAAAATCTCATTGCTGAGCTTGATGAAGATCTTCTATCTGATCTGCTTCTTCACTGTTCTGTAAGATGGCTTTCAAGAGGTAATGTGCTTTCTCGTTTTTTTGAGCTTTTGAATCCAGTGAAGCTGTTCCTCGCAGAGAAACATAAGGACTATCCTGAGCTACGTGATCCCCAGTGGATTTCGGACTTGGCTTTTTTGGTCGACATGCTGCATTATCTGAATGGCCTCAATGTGGATCTGCAAGGAAAGTCAAAGATGGTGTCTGACCTGGTGCAGAGTATTTTCACATTTGTCAACAAACTCAAGCTGTTCAAGACTCATCTATAAAAGAGGCAGTTAACACATTTTCCATCCTTGTTGAAGGCAAGTGGACATGCAGCAGAAGTTGTAAATGTGAGAACTGCACGGTATGCAACACTGCTTGAAAATCTCGAACAGAGTTTTGAGGAAAGATTCTCTGGCCTACGCCAAAGAAGAGCACAAATTTCATTTCTTATCAACCCATTCACTGCTGAATCAGACTGTTTAAAAGCCCCTTTAGTGGAAGATGAAGCAGCATCTCAGCTTGAAATGATTGAACTTTCTGAGGATGACAGACTGAAAAGTGTTCTGAGGGAAGGAACCGTGGAGTTTTGGAAGATTGTGCCGAATGAGAAATATCCCAATGTCAAACAGGCTGCAGTCAAACTATTGTCAATGTTTGGGTCTACTTACGTGTGTGAATCCCTTTTTTCCACACTGAAACAAGTGAAATCAAAGCATCGCTCTGTCCTGACTGACACACACATAAAAGAGTTACTACGAGTAGCCACAACTGAATACAAGCCAGACTTCACAAAGATTGTGGAAACCAAGGAGTGCCAGGTGTCCCACTGAGTCATGTAACCATTTAGGTAGGCTGATAGCCTGATAATATGACAAACATTGACACACATTAAAATCTATTAAAACCATTGTGTTATGTAATTTGTAAACTGTAATAAGTAATACTTTGTAATTGAAATGTTATTCAATAAATAACCGTTATGTGAGACACATCTGTTTTGTGGCTCTTTGGAGTGATGAGGTTTTTTTTTTGGCTCATCATGCTGAACAGGTTCGCCACCCCTGCTCTAGATACTCTGTGGCCTTGCGAAGATAAACGACTGAATAACAGTTTTAAAAGCAATAAAACATCATGAACTCGACACTTACCTCGATTAAAATGTTATTAGATCCTCAAAAGATCCCATCAGAGTTAAAAAGAGACTTTACGCGTTATAATAAAACACTTTAATACTCGACAGAACTTAACATGTTTTTAAAAGGCGTTTATAAAATGGACGCCGGGAGAGAGTCACGTGATGTACTGCGCTCACTCTTTCACTTTCGATTTGATTAAAAAATGGTTCAAAATTCATACAAACGTTTAAAATACGTCAACATTTCTTAAACCAACCCACCAAAAATAAAATGTTTCGTGCCGCTTTCTTTAGCCCTGAGTGTGTTCAGGTGTTTGTCATCTTTAATCTTCTTTAAGCGCAGAGGAGCAACTGTGTCTCTGAAGATCTTCAGTGTTATTACTCATGCGAGAGATTTGAGAGGTTCAGGCAGATTATCAAGAAAAACACCTTTTATAGTTAAAGTGTTCTACCGTGAGACAGTATTAAATCTAAAGTATGATTATGAAGGTGAGTGGGTCCTGACACATGTTGACTAACACCCCTGGAGTTAAGAGTGTCTTTAAAAGCCATTCCTAAAGCATCTGTATCATTATCTACATGATGTTAAAGTCACCATCAACAAGGACTCTTTCTGCAGCCAGTAGTTCAGATAAGAACCACCAAATACTTTAATAATATCTGTGTGGTGGAGGCCTGTATACAATAGACAGGATACATTTTAAAGATGTTTTATCCTTAGTAAAATATTTATATTAATCTTTGGGGACAGACTCATTTAAAGCAATATAATCATCAGGCTTTAGCCATGTTTCTGTCAGACAGAGCTTTATACTTTATGGTCTGTTATCATATCGATAAGTAAAAGTTTGTTGAAAGTGTTCCACCTGTTGACAGGATCAGGTGGTGTTTAACAGCGCGACACAACGAGCTGCGTTTAATGGAGCATGAACGTGTAGTATATAAACACACAGGGGCGTATGCAGAAACAGTTTTGGCGCCCCCCCTGCTAAATAAAAAAGTGTGCCTGACATCATCATGTGTGGGCTTGAAATAATAAAGGTTTATTTTAAAATTATATCAGGCAGATACTGTAAGCCTATATATGGTATATGGACACAAATATATAAGAATGTATTCATGGAAATTTCTCTGCCATTTCTTTCTTTTTGCCGTATCTAAAACGTACCGATCCGTACCGAAACGTGACACAAGTGTATCGTATCGAACCAAACCCTGATTTTTGTGAACCATTACACCCCTACCTTTTCCATATTCATAATATTAGGAAATTAATCTGTTGGTATCAAGTTGGTATCAAGCTCCCTCTACACTTCCACCTAATGTTAGACCTACCTGTTGCTTTCCCCTGTCTTTCCTGATCCACCATCCTCACACCTTAATAAAATGAACTTTGCTGTTAAATATAGCAGCCTAAATTCAATTTTTAAATCAGCCTAGGGATGGCATCAGATAAGACAACTATTATGCAGTAAGGTTGTGCTGCTGTTGAAATTACATTAACATTTGGGATTTAAAAAAGTACAAATATGACACACACACATACATATAGAAAAGTAATTACAGGGTCACATCTCTCTCTGTTTAAAGGTCTGTGCTGATATATATATACACACACACACACACACACACACACACACACACACACACACACACACACACACACACACACACATATAGCACAGATCTTTAAAGAAGGAGAAATGTGGCCCTTGCAGCTTCCATGTCACCCAGCAGTTGTAAAGTAGCCTGTATGTCTGACAGCACAGCTGAGCTAACATGAAGCTAATGGTAAAATAAAATCCATGATAAACCAGCCTTATTGCATAAGGAATGTTTTCCAGCTTCTAGTCATTTATTGTGCATGCTACCTTATATTTACCAGTTCTTATTTTACTTTAATAAAATTGAGATATTTCATTCATGGCATTGGTACAATGGTACAAAAACGGGTGCTCATCAAGCTCGCTAGCTAACGTTAGTCTGTTAACATGAATATTGTATTTGCAAGAATAGACGTCACATTTTAAATCCTACATGTTGCCTTTCACCATCCACGTAGCTGACGTCGCATCCCTTGACAGGCCATCTCCCCTTTCCATCTTTCTTTTACTATTTTTAGCCCCCGAAGGCTTTTTTGGTTTATCCATCTTTTTCAAATTCAAATTTCAACGACAACTCACTAACGTTACTGCGTACTTAACGTAACTCACGGCGCCCCGCCCACTCGCGATATTACCCTTCTGTCTAAATAAATGATATGAAGGAATCTTATGAGGGCACCGGTGCCGCCTGTTAGTCCTCTTAAATGTATATAACATTTTATATATACAATAACATAGAAATTTTATAAAAATGTATATAACTTTTATTATTTCACATTTTTTTAACGATCGCGTTGGCGCCCCCCATGGTGCGGCGCCCCTATGCGCCGCATATAGCGCATACCCACTTTTTGCGCCACTGTAAACACATCATATTATAATACTCTTCTTGTTTGTGAAATGAAAAGTGTTTTAAATCCTCAAAAAGATGGGGTCTGTTGTCAAAACATTGCTGTCAGAATCAAAGCGTAAAGGTCACACAGGAATATATGTATTTTATTAAGATCATGTTTGGCACGTGACAGCTATTATTTAAAAACGAATAATTTCGTGTTTGTTTGGTGTTTGATGAAATGCATAGGGACATGTGCTCAACTAATCACAATCATTCTCAATTTACCTTATTTCTACTCAAAGTCCTGCTGACGGGGAAACACGGAGCTAAGTCCAGACGGGACTGGATTTGGGTATTGTTCACCCTGGGACAGAACATTGGACAAACCTTGATTTTATTGTTTCCCTGGGTCTTTGGGGTGATGTCATTTTAATATTGTCATTTTAAACTTAACTTATAGAAATAATAAAATACTATTTTATATATATTTCTTGTGTCGTTCTCGCTGTGTTGGTGTGGCTGGGAATCCAAATTTATATTTATATTTAACAGACTTCTAATCTGTTACAAACACATCTACATTAAGTTGTGACAAAATAGGATTTAAATATAAATGATGTCAAACGAATGATATAATTATAAAATGTCTTATTTAATCTTCTCTTGACATTAAAGCAGTAAACAGGGTTCATCACATCTGACACACACAGCAGACAATATCACGACTAAAAGAGTCTAATAGAAACGCATCCTGACATCTAGTCTAAAACAAGGCAACATTTGAGCTGTAAGTGAAAATCTAACAGACGTCTCAACAACCTCGTAATAGACCAGAGATATAAATGTGTCTCTGTCTCTGGTGTTGTGTTGGACTTGAGCAGATTGACCGGTCATTTCCTGACAAACAAAGATCTAATGAGACTCTTGGATCTGAAAGATCTACATTCTTGTCAAAGCCAAAGTTGGATCAACTGTAAATGATGTAGAATTATAAAATGAACTTTACTGACTGTTGATCTCTGACTCCAGAACTGCACGACCTCCATGAAATGTTATGTATCCCCGAAAAAACCTTCTTAAGACAGTTCTCAAAACTGTGAGTTAGGGTTAGTAATCAAGATGGATATTAATACAAAAAATGAAGAAGAAACAAAAGCTCATCAATATTCATTTAAAATGAAGAAACCTTAAAAGATCTTATATTGTATTTGGTTGTTTCGCATGTGACGTGTTTCATTCAGCAAGAATCATCATTTTGACGTTTACTTGTCATTAAGAGATATTTATTTATGTAATAGTGATCAGCTCTAGATCTCTTACTTTAGCTTTCATTATAAAAACGGAGCGCTTGTAACATTATTCTGGAATAAAGTCCCCGATAGCAACTGACATTGATTTAATGTCGATTTTTGTTAGAAAAGTCAGTATCGGTTGTCAATCAAATTTCAATGTTGAATCAATGTTTACTATTTGGTTTGTACATCAGAACGTTTTACGTCAGAATTAAAACATTGATTTAATATCGAAATGTGGTTATCAACAAGTGTAAAACATTATCAATATCAAATTTTAAGATTTCAATTGGAAATAAACCACAAAACTGTTTGCTCGAGCGAAGATGCGATGGGGTTTTACAGCAAATATCAAACAATTACTAAATGATATCTTGTTTTTTAACAAGGCCTATATAATATATAATAATCCTATATAATGTTCTTTCAGTCAGTGTGGGGCAAGTACAGAAAACTCTTGTTGCTACTCAAGCTGTAAACGTTGCTGCGTTATGAAATGACAGTGTTGTTCAACCATGAACTCCTTGCTTTGCTAAACCACATAGTTCTTATGAAGACTGTAAGCTTAATGAACACAAAGGTTTAGTTATGACTTTACTTCTTCACCGTTGTCTCTATGTTGCCAGGTTTTTTGTTTGGACCTGAAAATTGTAGCACCACTTCGGCTCAGTAATGTAAGTAAAAAATTATCAATCAATTATTAAATAGCAGCAAAAAGTCAGTAATGAAATAACTGAATGGACTTCAGTGTTGTTTGGTTACAACATTCTTTAAAATATCTTCTGTTGTGTTCTGCAAAGTCAGTCATACAGATTCAGATTGACATGAGAGGGAGTAAATAATGAAAGCTATCCCTTTAAAACAACAGAAAATATATTGATATATATAACAATACAAATAGTTGATTATTTAAAATAATAAAAAAACACCTGCAATAAAAAAGAATCCTGAAATGTGTTTAACTTTCACTTCAACTAGTTTACTTGGAACAAACCAAATGTGTTTTCAATAGAGTCCAGCGGTCTGAATAATAATAGTGAAAACTTACATACTGATCGACTATTAAAACCGAAATGTGACGTTTATATTCTATATTGTGATTAAACGTAGATACAGATTTAAATCCTATAGTGCAAAACTTCAATTCATCTATTTCTGTGATGACTCTCTTTTCTCAAACGCTCTCGTCATTATAAGGTCTATGTCGCCCTCTGCTGGAGAAACACTGTAAACATCAATATAAAATGATACGTCACAACTCTACAAAGATCACATATGACCGAGAAAAAACACAAACTTGTCCCGCCGCTGGATTACAAAGAAAAACACTTTTTATCCAAAACAAACAAACATTATATCTCAGAATCATGACGCAACCACCTGTCAGTCATCCGTTCAGCGGACACGCCCACATTTCATGAGCTTCTTCTTCTTTAAGGTTTTATTGGCGGTTGACAAAGAACAAAATGGCGCTTTACCGCCACCAGCTGGTGTGGAGTTTGGATCAAAACGAGTTCTTTTGTTTTTTTTTTATTATATCTTTTTCCACAAATGTGTTATTCTAAGATATTAAAATATACAGCTATAACATTCATTTCCAGAATTGTTTTGTTAAATATCTCCTAATATAAATTGCCTTAGAATCTTTATCTTTTTTTTTTTTTTTTTTTTTTTTTTTTTTTTTTTTATTGAACAAATATTCATGTACAAACATTATGGCAATGATAACAGTTCTTACCCATAAACGTACAAAACGGGTGCAGGTGCATAACATACACACAAACAAGAAAAATCGTTAAATAATAATACAAGTAATAAAATAATAAATAAAATAAAATAAAAAATAAATAAATAAAAAAATAAAAAAAATAAAAAAAATAAAAAAAATAAAAAAAATAAAGATAAAAAAAATATAAGGGGCTAGGGTTTTTTCTTTAAATCAAATTCTTCTATTTTAGACAAAAGACTAATTGCATTATTCTTCTTAATTACTGTAAGGGCTTTTGTAAATGAAACAAATTCACCATGAAAGGCATAGAACCTTGGTATCACCTTTAGGTATTTAGCTTTATGCACAAAAAATTTCCCAAGCATGAGGATATTGTTAACCAGGAAGTCATTGTCATTTGCCATTATACGTCCATATATAATGTCCTTTGGTGTGAAGTCTTTGAGGTGGGGTATCTTTGGATGAAGCCAGTCGTATATGTCAGACCATAAGGCCTCTACATACATACAATGAAAAAACAAATGCTCTGAGGTTTCAATATCATCACAGAATAAACATTTATTGGAATCAAAACCAAATCGAATTCGTAAAAATTCACTCGATGGATATATCCCATTTAGAATTTTGAAATGAACTTCTTTAACTTTGGGGGGCAAAGGAAATTTTAAATATTTGGTTCGAAGTCTGGGAATGGTATCTTTTGAAAAAAAAATTGAAATTGAGTTTCTATAAACTAATACAGGAAAAGAAATGTTGTTAAATTTATTTCTAATCGTTTGGTTTGAAAGTTGGCATCCTTTAAAATCACGGCCTTCAACTACAAGTGCGGGGAGATGTGGGATTATAGCGACAGAATAAGAGAGAGTTTCTTTAATTAGACATATAACAGATTTTGGGATGGCTTTAATAATAGACTCAAATTTGGCCCGATTGCAAATGAGATTATATTTAACACAGAAACTTTCATATGGTATAATTCCACTATTACTGTCAATTAAATGGGACACTGACCAAATACCTTTCTCCATCCAGTTCTTGTCAAACAGTGATTTGTTCCTGACCGTAATATATCTATTGTTCCATAATGGTGAATTATGTGGTGTAAAATTATGATTATATAAAATTTTCCAATATAACAAAACCTGTTGATGAAACTTGGATAGTTTAATTGGAAGACGTTGAACGGTGAAATTCTATTCCTCCTAATTTCTTAAACAATTCTCTGGGAATGTGAAACCAACAATTATTGTGGTTCAAGAAGGATTTCAACCACTTAATTTTCAGCGTCCCATTTATAGAATCAAAATCAATTGCTTGTAGCCCTCCATCTTTATAATCTTTTGTTATCTCAACTCTTCTTATGTAATGGGTTTTTTTCCTCCAGATGAAACCAAAGTTAATCTGGTTGATTTTTTTAATGGCTCTATTCGAAATAGCTATTGTGTATGCAGGATAGATTAACCTTGAAATGCCCTCCATTTTAGTCAAAAAAACTCTACCTAATAAGCTTATATCACGCAACAACCAAGAGTTAAGTTTAATTTGACATTTATCTAAAACTTTCCACACATTCATATCCTCCAATTCACCAGAATCTTTTGAAATAAGCATTCCTAAGTACTTAACTTTAGACTTTATAGGGATGTTATAAGCCTCAGTCAAAAGACATTGATGAATTGGCATTAATTCACATTTATCCAAATTCATTTTCAAACCGGAGGCTTTAGAGAAGGTGTGAATTATTTGTAAAATTTTGGGGACCTCAGTTAGCTGTTTCATGAAAATGGTAGTATCATCAGCAAACTGGCTAATGATAACTGGCTGGCCAAGTATCTCCAAGGGGGCTATGCTTGAGTTCTTAATAAAGATAGAAAGCATTTCTGTAGTTATAATAAACAGAAAAGGGGAAATAGGGCAGCCCTGTTTTATGCCACGATTGATTGGGAATCTTGGTGATGTACCTCCCGATAAAGAAACCGAACTATTCGAATTTTCATAAAGGGATTTTATAATATTTCTAAATTTATCACCAAAACCAAACAAATTTAAACAGTCAAAAATAAATTGGTGTTCAATTGAATCAAATGCCTTGTAGAAGTCAATGAAAAGAATAAAGCCACCATCTTCTATTAGATGTCCGTAATCTAAAAGATCAAGCACTAAACGAATATTATTATGTATGGATCTTCCCTTCATAAAACCGGATTGGGAATCACTTATGATTTTATGTAAAAATAATTTTAATCTGTTAGCATATATGAGGGTTACAATTTTATAATCTGTGTTTAATAATGTGATTGGTCTAAAATTATCTAAAATTTTTGGGTCTTTATCAGGTTTAGGGATTAAGGTTATGACACCTTGTTTCATAGAGAGGGGGAAAGTCATACATTCAGTTGCTTCTTTTAACATAAGCAAAAAAGGTTCTTTAAGAAAAATCCAGAAATGTTTATAGAAATTGGCTGTGAGGCCATCACACCCTGGAGATTTGTCTGAAGCCAAGCTATTTACTACTTTATCCAACTCATCGGAAGTAATATCAGCATCACACAGCGCTACATCCTCGTCATCTATCTGAGGAATAAGATCTTTAATATGATTGAAAAACAATATTTCATCGTCCAGGGAAAATGATGAGGAATATAGATTGCTGTAGAAAGAGACAACTTCCTTAGTGATTGAAGCTTGATCAGTAATTACCTTGCCCTGGAGCGATAAGGCTTTAATTGAAAGTTTCTCTTGCCTTCTTTTTTCTAAACGACAGAAGTAAGAGGTACTTCTTTCCCCATCCTCAATCCATTTGGCTCTGGACCTGATAAATGCTCCTTCCGCTTTACGAAGATAAATTTCATCAAGCTTGTTTAGAAGATTTTGAAGTTTCTGTTTATCATTCTCAGTAGGTGAAGTTTTACTATAATACATATTTATATCTTTAATGATGTTCATTTCAGTTAATCTGTTACTTTTATTGACTGTTTTTCCGAAATTAACTGAATATTCTCTAATTTTAAATTTAAGAAATTCCCATTTGGAAATATAGGATACAATCGAACTATCAGACATCACATTAGAGACCGTGGCTTTAATACCCTCATTAAACGATTGGCTTTTTAATAAACTAGAATTGAATTTCCAATACCCTTTATTCCGTTGGCTAACACCGGGAGGGTTAAAGCTCAATTTAATGACAGCGTGATCTGTGAGAGGAGCTGCTGACATACAACAGTCGCTGAAGAATTCTAAAGCGGAGACTGAGATTAACCAAAAATCTATTCTCGACTTTACTACATTGTTTGGTTTGAACCATGAATATTGCTTAACGTTAGGATATTTAAATCTCCAGAGATCCAATAGATTGTGAGTGCGACAAAGACCATTTAAAACAGGGTTGTAAGAACTGAGACTACATCTGGAGGGATATCTATCAAGCCATTCATCACTAACCATGTTAAAGTCACCACCCATAATTATGACAGCAGTTGGATAAATGAGTTTAAGGTTTACAATTACATTAGAAATACCTGAAATCAACTGTCTGTTTTGAATTAAATTATTAAACCCATAAACATTAATCAAAAAAATGTATTGATCATCCATTTCTAGAACACAAACAAGCCAGTGGCCATTGTTGCTAAATCTAGATGTCAATATTTTACCAGGCGAGTTACAGAACAAAATGGCCACACCTGCTGATCTATTAGACCCATGGTCAAAGATAATTTTTTCACCCCATTGGTTTACCCAAAACTTTTCATCCTCTGGTCTTGAATGAGTTTCTTGTAAGAAAATAAAGTGTGCTTTTTCACCCTTACAAAACAAAAATATTGATTTCCTCTTAGTGTTCTCTCTTAAGCCCCTAGCATTGAGTGAAATACATGAAAAAAAAATATTCATAAACAAACTAACAACCGTCAGTAAATATTAAAGTCCAACAGACTAAACTTTTAAAGAGAAGTGAGAAAAAGCTCAAATAGGCAATGTCCCTTCAGTGAGAGTTGAATGTAGATGAAACCATACTGCCTTCCCAAACCTATATCGTTACCTTGTGTGCTCCTAAGTGACTCTCTGTCCGTTAATATAACCCGCACCACCTCTGAAGAACGCACGCTTTCCAGCATCTCTTGCTTCTTTAATTTTTGGCCATAGAGCAGCTCGGGTCTCCCTGTCGGCTTTGCAGAGGTCTTCGATAAAGCTGATACGAAGTTCTTTACAAATCGCGTGATCCTTGGTCATTCTCCACAGCGCATCCCGATGCAATCTCTGAGTGAACTGAATTATGACGTGTCTTGATATGTTTCCCTCACGTCTCCCTATTCGATGAACTGAGTCCACAATCTGGTTAATGCTCGAGGACCATGAAGGTGAGATTTTGACCAGTAACTCAGCTACCACCACCCGTATGTCTTCGCCATCCTTTTCTTTTAATCCACGAATTCTGAGATTCCACCGCCGTTTGTATCGTTCTAACTCAAGGACACGTTCCATTAGATCTGCGTTGTCTTTCTTTACAGCCGTTACATCTCGAACTGTCGATTGCAGCTGCATTTTGCAATCTTTAATTTCTGCCGCGTTGAACTCGACAGCCTTAGCTATGCTAGACAACATGATGGAGTTCTGTTTCAGCTGGGAGCCCAGTGTATCCACCTTATCAGTTAGTTGCTTTATTGCATCCAAGACCGCATTCATACCTTCATTTCCTTCTGACCCCGTAATCTGCCTTTTAGCTGTTGGTGAGTTCTTTTCCGGTGAGAACGGATCTTTTCTTTTAGTTTTTTCGGTGGAAACAACTTCCATCCTAACGGCATACTCGTGGTCGTCAGTTGCGTCGATGCTGCTGGATAAATTACCCAGATTCCTTTCCTTCAATGACATGGTGCACAAACTGATTCGATGATTTAAAATACACTGTTGTTTATAATTTTAAAAAGGAGCACAATGTGGCAATTTGGATAGCAAAATATTGTTAATATCTGGGACAGGCCTAGAGAGCTCAGATCTTTCAAAGCACCTGGTCCGCCATCTTGCCGGATCCCTCGGAAACGCTAGAATCTTTATCTGCAGCCATAAATAGGACATCCGCTCGAATGAACCGTAATCACCCTAATACATGTGACTATCATAAACACTGAAGTGGAAGCGACTATTATAAATGTATAAGATAGTAAAAGACTATATGATTACCAAACAAATAACCAATTAAACTGTGTCCACCAAAGCGTCTTTATAAGATAAAATAATCATATCTGGTGCTATTCTGAACACGACCAGCTGGTGGCGCTTAACTGCGCGTTATTCCGGAGATGCGTTGGTTGGTGTGATTGAGAATATAAACAACAGTTAGTCTACTTGTTACTAGGATCTTATTTTGAAGAATATTACTTCATATGAAAAACCATTAATATTAACTTCTCCATTGTTGTGTATGATGGTGGTTTTCACAAACTGGGTCACAGAAGAATGACATTTATATATTTTTACTATTAAAATGAATAAACAAAAGTTGATCATGGATACTTTTAGAGTCACTAAGGTACTTTTTAAACAAAATATTTAAAACATAGACTTTAAAATCTATTTGATTCCAGTGCACACAGTTATGTACCGTAATGTGATGTGAAACAGCTCAATATACGCGAGGTCTCACTTCAAAACACTCTTGTGAGTAATAACATGTCATGGAAATATAGAGCAAGATCTGTACTGTCACACTGATAGTTTTTGCAGTGGTTTGCCGAACGTTGCTTTCTTTTATTCCTCTTATTAGTGAATCACCTGTACCGCACCAAAGGCAACGCAATGCTAATAATCTGTGCACTCTTTCAGCATCCACAACTTCTCAACTATTTTTCCTATTGGTCTATGGAACTGTTAATCTGCGGTAAACAAAGCAGATTTCATTACAAGCTTTGCTCAAGTTTCTGTTCTCTCTCTTCTAGAAGTTACTGAAACTTGGATCAAACCCGAGGACACTGCCACACCGGCAGCCCTCTCCTATAGTCACAGGAGGAACCGGTCTACTTCTCCCTAATGATTGAATATTCAAGCAGCTAGATGACACATTTCTATAATCATATGAAATAAACGACTTAAATGTGACATTTTCCTTTTAAAACAAAAGCTTTAGTTTCTCTTGTATTGAAACAGTATGTATTATTATTTAGTCAATTAAATATCTTATTTTAGAACTGCAGTCTATCTTTTCTCCAATGCTAATTAAAATAACAGCTAAATGTAGCTCTATGTAAATGAACGTGCTGTTGCTAATGTAAGTTTTGCTTTGCCTGAAGCCAAATAATAACAAAAGAACAGAATCCACTGGTAATGGTGCTCCAGGTTTAACACCGGGATGGGGTTCAAGTCTCTGATGTGTACTTTCTTGTTATTATTAGCTATAATACTGAAATAAACAACGGTGCTGAAAGATACTGAAATAATACATATTATATTGCAAAAAAATACCTTTTGTCTTTTTTAATCATTGACTCTTAAGAACTTTTTATTTGAGATCAAATTGAATTCAAGTTCTTAGATATTTTAAATGACTGAACACATATCTTAATGACATTCTTATCCCTGAAAACACTTTTATTAAACCTTTAGACAAACTGTATAAGAAAACAGTGCAGTAAAAAGTCTTGAAGCGTTTGGATAATGCACTTTAAAGATCTAAGAAAATGACTCTTATCTTTATTACTGTTACTTTATATAATCGCCATGGCAACAATGTTCAAGATATCCAAAATCCATTAGCAGTTTATTATCAGTATTTTGGCATCATTTTGGTGTGAATTGGATCATTTTCCAAGGAGAACAACACATTGGTCTGAGAACAAATAGCTCATCCACATGTCGTGTGTGATAATAACTAATTATCACCACTGAGAAAAAATGATTTTAAAGTTAAATGCATCAGGTGCCTTTTGAGAACATCTGTCTTGTTATACGTAAGTAGTAAAATAGTCATTGTTTCCATTCAAATGAACATTGATAATAGAGCACATTGTTGTCTTGTTCCGCATTATGACCAACAGAGGGCGATGTTGACTCTACAAATAAAGATTTTGGTATTTTTTGTCAATTCAACACTGAAACCACATCAATCTAAAAGATGTAACAGCGATTTAACATCAAACACTTTACACCCAAAACACTTGAGTACATTTTAAAGCTGTTAAACCAATGAAATATAATGTTTAAATTGTGGTAAAAAAACTAAAAACATTTCGATTATAATTGAGCACACAGATTGAGTTTATATTAAAAATATGATTTGTTAATTTAATACTCATTTTTTAATTCAACTTAAATAATATAAGTACATTTTAGAGAAATATACTGTTGGATTTTTTTTTCTTAATGTGATCCATTGAAAAAAGATAATAAAATAAAGATTTGATGAAGTTAATATAACTGTTATTTTGTGATGATTATATTTGAGAGTGTTATGAGCTATAATGCAGTTCTGCAGCAGTCAGTCTGAATGTAAAAGTCCTCTGCTTGAGAGGAGTCCTGAGAAATGAATTGACTTATTTCATGTCGTTCATTATTTTCAGTTGAAGGGATTGTTCAGCCATAATAAACTGTCATCATGTATGTATATGACTTTCTTCTGTCCATTGAGAAATGTGTCCATACAATGGAAGTCAATGGAGTTCAGTGTTGTTTGGTTACAACATTCTTTACATTTACATTCAAGCATTTGGCAGAAGCTTTTATCCAAGCAACTTACATTGCATTACATTGCGTTATACTATATATGTATACATAGGTATCTGCAATCCCATGGGATCAAACCCACAACCTTGAGCTCTTACCACTGAGCTGCAGGAAAGCTTCAAAATATCTTCTGTTGTGTTCTGCAGTCATACAGGTTCAGATTGACATGAGAGGGAGTAAATAATGAAAGCTATCCCTTTAAAACAACAGAAAATATATTGATATAGTTGATATATAACAATACAAATTGAAAAAATAATAAATAAGAGGGAAAACTGCATGTAATAATAAAGTATAAATAAACACACACACACGCGCATCCTGAAATGTGTTTAACTTTCACTTCAACTAGTTAACTTGGAACAAACCAAATGTGTTTTCAATAGAGTCCAGCGGTCTGAATAATAATAGTGAAAACTTATATACTGATCGACTATTAAAACCGAAATGTGACGTTTATATTCTATATTGTGATTAAACGTAGATACAGATTTAAATCCTATAGTGCAAAACTTCAATTCATCTGTTTCTGTGATGACTCTCTTTTCTCGTCATTATAAGGTCTATGTCGCCCTCTGCTGGAGAAACACTGTAAACATCAGTTTACATACAGATCACAAACATCCTCACAACAGCTGAAAGCTGTGAACTAAACCTAATAAAATCATATTTCTCTCACATTTCACGAAGGTGCAATAAGACGTCAGTAAGTAAATGCAAAATTGAGCGCTTGTATATTGAAGTTGAGAACTTAAACAATAAATCCATGTACACTAAGATTACACTTCCAGCCGCTGTGTAAACTTGTACATATAATAATCTGAAGCACTGATGGACAATAATCACACTGTGACTCATTCATGAAATATGAGTAAATTCAGAGTAAATTCAGATTTCATAGTTAAATGTTTTAATGAACTCCAGTCAATCATAAACACGATCTCATTCACGATTAGCATAATCCCGCCTACGAATCACAGCTACGCAAATGACGTAAACAGGAATGATGGAATCCTCTGGACTTCATTTTATAGTTTGGCTCCCTTATATTGAATAAATGTATAAGATAGTAAAAGACAATATGATTACCAAACAAATAACCAATTAAAGTGTGTTCACCAAAGCGTCTTTAGCAGCTAAATAATCATATCTGGTGCTATTCTGAACACGACCAGCTGGTGGCGCTTAACTGCGCGTTATTCCGCGTTGGTTGATTCTCAACCTTTTGCAACTCATGGCCCACCAAGGACTGTTTAAAAATGTCCGAGGACCACCTTTCCAAATATGATAGTATGAACACAGAATATTGAAAGAGTAGGCCTACATATTCTCTGCTGTTCATCTTTTATGTCACAGTAGCAGATTTAGTCAAGTCAGATGAAAACTGTTGTATAATCACAGAAGAGCATTTATTCCTGAACAATAACAGTGAAGGTCAGACCAGACCGGCTGTTCTGTGTTCAAATGTCTCTGTAGTTTAACACACTGTGTCTTCGGCTTAGTCTCAGTACCTGCTCTTATAAAACCACAGTTAATGTGTGTAATGTAGACGGCTGTGATGGAGGCAGTTTTTAGATTTAATGGACAAATCAACAGCGGTTGTGCGGTGGTTTGGGAAATATATATGAATTATAAATAATATTGATATGATTATATTTGCGTAGCAACCACATGGCGAGTGGGAGAGAAATATGGACCCTATTTAAATACTTGAAATATACTTGAAATTGAAATATGATATCTGAAATAAATGAGGATGAAACATCCGCCCATATAATGCGCAAATCCATCAGTGAAACACTACAGCATATAAAACATTTAAATCAGTAAATTATGAGAACTTAAATGATTAAAGTGAAATATTAAATAAAAAAGCTCTTGTTGCAGTGACAACTTCTGTCAATCACATATAAACCCTTACAGTCCTTAACCATCTGAAACAAACTGTTTAAACCCACTTTGGCTTTTCTATTCGGATTACCATAAAAACGTTACTTTTTCCGACTCGATGATGGAAAATTTACATGTTGACATCGTCCAGATTAAAATGTTTACAGCTGCAATAAATGCGCGTTCAGAAGATGCGCACATGAGCGCAGACGCACAGATGTCTTGTGACGTGATTGGACAATCAATCTGAGGTTGTGACGTGTTTGGTGTTGCGACTTTGACTTTCAAATAACTCATCTTAACTCGACTTTAGTGTTTCTTTAACGTGTCAGTTCATAAGACTTATTAAATCATCACAAAACAACTAAATGTGTTAATTTAAAAATAAATACAAATGAATGTGGCGGTAGTCTACCACTGTCTATATGACCCAGCAGATGGCGCTCCGAGGCTCATTAAAGTTGAGAATCAAGATTCAAGATTCAAAAAAGCTTTATTGGCATGATAAAAAGTGTTTTACATTGCCAAAGCAGGAGAATTAAATATAAACATTCTGTATAAAATAAAATAAGAGTATCCTATATAAGAAACAATATGTACACATCAATACAGACATAAAAGTGCAAAGTATTGACAAAAGTTCTCAGTGAAAGTGACAGGATCCTGTCATAAGTGTCAGTTTGTGTGTGTTGTGTCAGTTTGTGTGTGTTGTGTCAGTTTGTGTGTGTTGTGTCAGTTTGTGTGTGTTGTGTCAGTTTGTGTGTGTTGTGTCAGTGTTGTGTTGTGTGTGTTGTGTCAGTGTTGTGTTGTGTCAGTTTGTGTGTGTGTTGTGTGTCCTGTGTCAGTGTTGTGTGTGTGTGTGTGTCTGTGTTGTGTCTGTGTTGTGTTGTGTGTGTTGTGTATGTTGTGTCAGTTTGTGTGTGTGTTGTGTTGTGTCTGTGTTGTGTGTGTGTCTGTGTTGTGTCTGTGTTGTGTTGTGTGTGTTGTGTCAGTGTTGTGTTGTGTCAGTTTGTGTGTGTGTTGTGTGTGTTGTGTCAGTGTTGTGTGTGTTGTGTCAGTGTTGTGTCAGTGTTGTGTCTGTGTTGTGTGTGTTGTGTCAGTGTTGTGTCAGTGTTGTGTGTGTTGTGTCAGTGTTGTCTGTGTTGTGTGTGTTGTGTCAGTGTTGTCTGTGTTGTGTGTGTTGTGTCAGTGTTGTGTGTGTTGTGTGTGTTGTGTCAGTGTTGTGTGTGTTGTGTTGTGTCAGTATTGTGTTGTGTTGTGTGTGTTGTGTTGTGTCAGTGTTGTGTGTGTGTTGTGTGTGTTGTGTCAGTGTTGTCTGTGTTGTGTGTGTTGTGTCAGTGTTGTGTGTGTTGTGTGTGTTGTGTCAGTGTTGTGTGTGTTGTGTCTGTGTTGTGTGTGTTGTGTCAGTGTTGTCTGTGTTGTGTCAGTGTTGTCTGTGTTGTGTGTGTTGTGTCAGTGTTGTGTGTGTTGTGTTGTGTCAGTATTGTGTTGTGTTGTGTGTGTTGTGTTGTGTCAGTGTTGTGTCAGTGTTGTGTCAGTGTTGTGTCTGTGTTGTGTGTGTTGTGTGTGTTGTGTCAGTTTGTGTGTGTGTTGTGTTGTGTCTGTGTTGTGTGTGTGTGTGTCTGTGTTGTGTCTGTGTTGTGTGTGTTGTGTCAGTGTTGTGTTGTGTCAGTTTGTGTGTGTGTTGTGTGTGTTGTGTCAGTGTTGTGTCAGTGTTGTGTGTGTTGTGTCAGTGTTGTGTCTGTGTTGTGTGTGGTGTGTTGTGTCAGTGTTGTGTCAGTGTTGTGTCAGTGTTGTCTGTGTTGTGTGTGTTGTGTCAGTGTTGTGTGTGTTGTGTTGTGTCAGTGTTGTGTGTGTTGTGTCTGTGTTGTGTGTGTTGTGTCAGTGTTGTGTGTGTTGTGTTGTGTCAGTGTTGTGTGTGTTGTGTCTGTGTTGTGTGTGTTGTGTCAGTGTTGTCTGTGTTGTGTGTGTTGTGTCAGTGTTGTGTTGTGTCAGTGTTGTGTGTGTTGTGTCTGTGTTGTGTGTGTTGTGTCAGTGTTGTGTCAGTGTTGTGTCTGTGTTGTGTGTGTTGTGTCAGTGTCAGTGTTGTCTGTGTTGTGTGTGTTGTGTCAGTGTTGTGTGTGTTGTGTCAGTGTTGTCTGTGTTGTGTGTGTTGTGTCAGTGTTGTGTTGTGTCAGTGTTGTGTGTGTTGTGTCTGTGTTGTGTGTGTTGTGTGTGTTGTGTCAGTGTTGTGTCAGTGTTGTGTCTGTGTTGTGTGTGTTGTGTCAGTGTTGTCTGTGTTGTGTGTTGTGTCAGTGTTGTCTGTGTTGTGTGTTGTGTCAGTGTTGTCTGTGTTGTGTCAGTGTTGTGTGTGTTGTGTGTGTTGTGTCAGTGTTGTGTGTGTTGTGTTGTGTCAGTGTTGTGTTGTGTTGTGTGTGTTGTGTTGTGTCAGTGTTGTGTCTGTGTTGTGTCAGTGTTGTGTGTGTTGTGTCAGTGTTGTGTGTGTTGTGTCAGTTTGTGTGTGTTGTGTCAGTTTGTGTGTGTTGTGTCAGTGTTGTGTGTGTTGTGTCAGTGTTGTGTGTGTTGTGTCAGTTTGTGTGTGTTGTGTCAGTTTGTGTGTGTTGTGTCAGTTTGTGTGTGTTGTGTCAGTTTGTGTGTGTTGTGTCAGTGTTGTGTCAGTGTTGTGTTGTGTCAGTTTGTGTGTGTGTTGTGTGTGTTGTGTCAGTGTTGTGTCAGTGTTGTGTTGTGTCAGTGTTGTGTCAGTGTTGTGTGTGTTGTGTCAGTGTTGTCTGTGTTGTGTGTGTTGTGTCAGTGTTGTCTGTGTTGTGTGTGTTGTGTGTGTTGTGTGTGTTGTGTCAGTGTTGTGTGTGTTGTGTTGTGTCAGTGTTGTGTGTGTTGTGTCAGTGTTGTCTGTGTTGTGTGTGTTGTGTCAGTGTTGTGTTGTGTGTGTTGTGTCTGTGTTGTGTGTGTTGTGTGTGTTGTGTCAGTGTTGTGTGTGTTGTGTCTGTGTTGTGTGTGTTGTGTCAGTGTTGTCTGTGTTGTGTCAGTGTTGTCTGTGTTGTGTGTGTTGTGTCAGTGTTGTGTGTGTTGTGTTGTGTCAGTATTGTGTTGTGTTGTGTGTGTTGTGTTGTGTCAGTGTTGTGTCAGTGTTGTGTCTGTGTTGTGTTGTGTGTGTTGTGTGTGTTGTGTCAGTTTGTGTGTGTGTTGTGTTGTGTTGTGTCTGTGTTGTGTGTGTCTGTGTTGTGTCTGTGTTGTGTCAGTGTTGTGTTGTGTCAGTTTGTGTGTGTGTTGTGTGTGTTGTGTCAGTGTTGTGTGTGTTGTGTCAGTGTTGTGTCTGTGTTGTGTGTGGTGTGTTGTGTCAGTGTTGTGTCAGTGTTGTGTCAGTGTTGTGTCAGTGTTGTGTGTGTTGTGTGTGTTGTGTCAGTGTTGTGTGTGTTGTGTCTGTGTTGTGTGTGTTGTGTCAGTGTTGTGTGTGTTGTGTTGTGTCAGTGTTGTGTGTGTTGTGTCTGTGTTGTGTGTGTTGTGTCAGTGTTGTCTGTGTTGTGTGTGTTGTGTCAGTGTTGTGTTGTGTCAGTGTTGTGTGTGTTGTGTCTGTGTTGTGTGTGTTGTGTGTGTTGTGTCAGTGTTGTGTCAGTGTTGTGTCTGTGTTGTGTGTGTTGTGTCAGTGTTGTCTGTGTTGTGTGTTGTGTCAGTGTTGTCTGTGTTGTGTCAGTGTTGTGTGTGTTGTGTCAGTGTTGTGTGTGTTGTTTTGTGTCAGTGTTGTGTTGTGTTGTGTGTGTTGTGTTGTGTCAGTGTTGTGTCTGTGTTGTGTCAGTGTTGTGTGTGTTGTGTCAGTTTGTGTGTGTTGTGTCAGTTTGTGTGTGTTGTGTCAGTGTTGTGTGTGTTGTGTCAGCGTTGTGTTTGTTGTGTCAGTTTGTGTGTGGTGTGTCAGTTTGTGTGTGTTGTGTCAGTTTGTGTGTGTTGTGTCAGTGTTGTGTCAGTGTTGTGTCAGTGTTGTGTTGTGTCAGTTTGTGTGTGTGTTGTGTGTGTTGTGTCAGTGTTGTGTCAGTGTTGTGTGTGTTGTGTCAGTGTTGTGTCAGTGTTGTGTCAGTGTTGTGTCAGTGTTGTGTTGTGTCAGTGTTGTGTCTGTGTTGTGTGTGTGTTGTGTCAGTGTTGTCTGTGTTGTGTGTGTTGTGTCAGTGTTGTGTGTGTTGTGTCAGTGTTGTCTGTGTTGTGTGTGTTGTGTGTGTTGTGTCAGTGTTGTCTGTGTTGTGTGTGTTGTGTCAGTGTTGTGTTGTGTCAGTGTTGTGTGTGTTGTGTCAGTGTTGTGTGTGTTGTGTCTGTGTTGTGTGTGTTGTGTCAGTGTTGTCTGTGTTGTGTCAGTGTTGTCTGTGTTGTGTGTGTTGTGTCAGTGTTGTGTGTGTTGTGTGTGTTGTGTCAGTGTTGTGTGTGTTGTGTCAGTATTGTGTTGTGTTGTGTGTGTTGTGTTGTGTCAGTGTTGTGTTGTGTCTGTGTTGTGTCAGTGTTGTGTTGTGTCAGTGTTGTGTGTGTTGTGTCTGTGTTGTGTTGTGTCAGTGTTGTGTCAGTGTTGTGTTGTGTCAGTGTTGTGTGTGTTGTGTTGTGTCTGTGTTGTGTCTGTGTTGTGTCAGTGTTGTGTGTGTTGTGTCTGTGTTGTGTGTGTTGTGTGTGTTGTGTGTGTTGTGTTGTGTCAGAGTTGTGTTGTGTGTGTTGTGTTGTGTGTGTTGTGTTGTGTCAGTGTTGTGTGTGTTGTGTCTGTGTTGTGTGTGTTGTGTCAGTGTTGTCTGTGTTGTGTGTGTTGTGTCAGTGTTGTGTGTGTTGTGTGTGTTGTGTCAGTGTTGTGTGTGTTGTGTTGTGTCAGTATTGTGTTGTGTTGTGTGTGTTGTGTTGTGTCAGTGTTGTGTTGTGTCTGTGTTGTGTCAGTGTTGTGTTGTGTCAGTGTTGTGTGTGTTGTGTCTGTGTTGTGTTGTGTCTGTGTTGTGTTGTGTCAGTGTTGTGTCAGTGTTGTGTTGTGTCAGTGTTGTGTGTGTTGTGTTGTGTCTGTGTTGTGTCTGTGTTGTGTCAGTGTTGTGTGTGTTGTGTCTGTGTTGTGTCTGTGTTGTGTGTGTGTTGTGTGTGTTGTGTGTGTTGTGTTGTGTCAGAGTTGTGTTGTGTGTGTTGTGTTGTGTGTGTTGTGTTGTGTCAGTGTTGTGTGTGTTGTGTCTGTGTTGTGTGTGTTGTGTCAGTGTTGTGTGTGTTGTGTTGTGTCAGTGTTGTGTGTGTTGTGTCAGTGTTGTGTGTGTTGTGTCTGTGTTGTGTGTGTTGTGTCAGTGTTGTGTCAGTGTTGTGTTGTGTCAGTGTTGTGTGTGTTGTGTCTGTGTTGTGTGTGTTGTGTCAGTGTTGTGTCAGTGTTGTGTCTGTGTTGTGTGTGTTGTGTCAGTGTTGTCTGTGTTGTGTCTGTGTTGTGTGTGTTGTGTCAGTGTTGTGTCAGTGTTGTGTCAGTGTTGTGTCAGTGTTGTCTGTGTTGTGTGTGTTGTGTCTGTGTTGTGTGTGTTGTGTCAGTGTTGTGTCAGTGTTGTGTTGTGTCTGTGTTGTGTGTGTTGTGTCAGTGTTGTCTGTGTTGTGTGTTGTGTCAGTGTTGTCTGTGTTGTGTCAGTGTTGTGTGTGTTGTGTGTGTTGTGTCAGTGTTGTGTGTGTTGTGTTGTGTGTGTTGTGTTGTGTCAGTGTTGTGTCTGTGTTGTGTCAGTGTTGTGTGTGTTGTGTCAGTGTTGTGTGTGTTGTGTCAGTTTGTGTGTGTTGTGTCAGTTTGTGTGTGTTGTGTCAGTTTGTGTGTGTTGTGTCAGTGTTGTGTCAGTGTTGTGTTGTGTCAGTGTTGTGTCTGTGTTGTGTGTGTGTTGTGTGTGTGTTGTGTCAGTGTTGTCTGTGTTGTGTGTGTTGTGTCAGTGTTGTCTGTGTTGTGTGTGTTGTGTGTGTTGTGTCAGTGTTGTGTGTGTTGTGTTGTGTCAGTGTTGTCTGTGTTGTGTGTGTTGTGTCAGTGTTGTGTTGTGTCAGTGTTGTGTGTGTTGTGTCTGTGTTGTGTGTGTTGTGTCAGTGTTGTGTGTGTTGTGTCTGTGTTGTGTCAGTGTTGTCTGTGTTGTGTCAGTGTTGTCTGTGTTGTGTGTGTTGTCAAGTCAAGTCAGCTTTATTTATATAGCGCTTTTTACAATTTTCATTGTTACAAAGCAGCTGTACAAGAAAAAATTACTATAAGTAAAACATAAAAGGTTAAATTCAAAACACAGGTCAAATATCAGACACACAATAAATTCCTATATGCAGTGTTAATTAAATAAGACTACCAAATTCTAGCAGCCCCCCCGGCCAGGCAAAACAGTGCAAAACAGTATGCAAACGGTGGCGAGGAACCCAAAACTCCATTGGAGGAGAAAAAAAACCTCGGAGGGAAACCAGGCCTAACCAGGGGATTCCAGTTCCCCTCTGGCAAAAACTGCAGCCTCTGCACAAGCTCAACAGTGCTTGCACAACAAGGCGAAAATAAAAAATAAATTAGATTTAAAATTATCATTAATAATCAAATAGCGACTGAAGTTTTGTAGGGACGTCACTTCCTTCGTTCAGCATTTGTCAGGTCTAGGAATGGATTGCGCCCTGCCCGCTCCGCTCTTGTAACCTTGGAACAATGAGACAAGACTGGCTGAGAGTAGAGTACTGTTCTGCACTCTTTGATGCAACAAATGCATCAGTTGTTATTGGAAGTGTCCCTGGTTCCGGTTGATCTAACTAGTGCAGCCTAGATCTTTGAAATACATATATTATGATAATCTAGTGTATGCAAGATTAAAAAGATGCGTCTTTAGTCTAGATTTAAACTGACAGAGTGTGTCCGCCTCCCGGACATTGCAGGGAAGACTGTTCCAAAGTTTAGGCGCTAGATAGGAAAAGGATCTGCCGCCTGCACTTGATTTTGAAATTCTAGGTATTACCAGCTGACCTGACGCCTGAGAGCGTAGTGCACGTGATGGACTATAATACGTAAGAAGTTCTCTCAAGTAGTGAGGAGCTAAACCATGCAAGGCTTTATAGGTAATAAGCAAGATTTTAAAATTTATGCGATGCTTTATAGGTAACCAGTGCAAGGTTGACAGAACCGGGCTAATATGCTCATACTTTTTTGTACGTGTAAGAACTCGAGCTGCCGCATTTTGGACCAGTTGGAGTTTTTGTAATAGGCCTGCAGGGCAACCACCTAATAGTGCATTACAGTAATCTAGTCTTGATGTCATAAAGGCATGTATAAGCTTCTCCGCATCTGATGATGACAGCATATGACGTAATTTAGATATATTTTTAAGATGGAAAAACGCAATCTTACAGGTGTTGGCGACCTGGTTCTCAAATGACAGAGTACTATCAAATATAAAGCCAAGATTCTTAGTTGAAGATGAGGGTTTTATGGAACATCCATCAATAGTTAAACAGTATTCTTGGTTGTTACGTAGGGCGGTTTTCGGTCCGATAAGTAACACTTCAGTTTTGTCCGAGTTCAGTAATAAAAAATTGCTACTCATCCACTTTTTTATATCGACAATGCATTCCACTATTCGATGGAATTGCTGTGTTTCGTGAGGCTTCGAGGAAATATAAAGTTGCGTATCATCAGCATAGCAGTGAAAGCTTATTCCGTGTCGCTTTATTATATCTCCTAGGGGTAACATGTATAATGCGAAGAGCATAGGCCCTAGTACTGAGCCCTGTGGTACACCGTACTGGACTTGCGATTTGCGTGATACCTCATTGTTTATTTTTACATATTGGAAACGGTCGCATAAATAAGATCTAAGCCATTTCAAAGCTATTTCCTTAATACCGACATCATTTTCAAGTCTATGTAGGAGCATGCTGTGGTCAATGGTGTCGAATGCAGCACTAAGATCTAGCAGCACCAATAAGGAGATACAACCTCGGTCGGACGCCATAAACAGATCATTTGTAACTCTAATCAGAGCAGTCTCTGTACTGTGATGTGCTCTAAATCCAGACTGGAAATCTTCATTAATCTCATTCCTTTGGAGGAAGGAACATATTTGAGTTGAGACTACTTTTTCCAGAACTTTAGATAAGAAAGGTAGATTCGAAATAGGTCTATAGTTAACTAATTCTCCAGGGTCCAGATGGGGTTTTTTGACAAGGGGCCTTATAACAGCCACCTTATATGCTTTAGGCACATGTCCTAATGTCAGAGATGAGTTAATAATGCTAAGTAGAGGATCTATAATTTCTGGGAGCATCTCTTTCAGAAGATTTGTAGGTATAGGGTCTAGCATGCATGTAGTCGATTTAGATGATCTAATGATTTTCGATAGTTCATCGTGATCTATAGTTGAAAATAAACATAATTTCTCCTTAGGGGTGCTGTAGTAAGTCGTTTGTTCAGCGGGTTTCGCATCTGGTTGCATAGTTATAATTTTCTCTCGAATATCTTGGATTTTATTAGTGAAATAGTTCATAAAATCATCACTGCTATGCTGGTATACAGCATCAGAAGTCGCTGACGATTTATTTTTGGTTAATTTAGCCACTGTATCAAATAAAAACCTAGGGTTATTTTGGTTTTCTTCTATTAATGATGAAATGTAGGCGGATCGAGAAGTTTTTAGGGCTTTCCTGTATTTTTTTGTACTATCCTTCCAGGCAGTACGAAATACCTCTAATTTATTCTTCTTAAAGTTGCGCTCCATTTTTCGTGCCGCTTTCTTTAGAGCCTGAGTGTGTTCATTTTTCCACGGTGTCGGTCTGTCATTTTTAATCTTCTTTAAGCGCAAGGGAGCAACTATGTCTAGCGCTTCCGAGAAGGTGGCATTAATATTTTTAATGGTAAAGTCAAGATCTTCAACGTTATTACTCATGCTAGAAATTTGAGACAATTCAGGCAAATTATCAAGAAACGCACCTTTTGTAGTCGAAGTTATTGTTCTACAATATTTGTAACTTGGAGTTTGATTTGCCACCATTGGGTAGTGAAGCAAGCATGATACCAGATAATGATCTGAGATGTCTTCGCTCTGCTGAAGGATTTTAACATCGACCACGTTTATACCGTAAGACAAAATTAAATCTAAAGTATGATTACGAAGGTGAGTAGGTCCTGACACATGTTGACTAACGCCCATGGAGTTAAGAGTGTCTTTAAAAGCCATTCCTAACGCATCTGTATCATTATCTACATGAACGTTAAAGTCCCCAGCAACAAGGACTCTGTCTGCAGACAGTACTAGTTCTGATAAGAACCCACCAAATTCTTTAATAAAATCTGTGTGGTGCCCTGGAGGCCTATATACAATAGCCAGAATAAATTTTAAAGATGTTTTGTCCTTAGTATTAGGTATTGATGCATCAAGTACCATGACTTCAAAAGAATTGTATTTAGGATTAGACTTCTGGGAAATGCTAAAAGAGTTACGGTAAAGTGCAGCAACACCTCCCCCTCTGCCTTTTAGGCGAGGCTCGTGTTTATAATAATAATCTTGGGGGACAGACTCATTTAACGCAATATAATCATCTGGCTTTAGCCATGTTTCTGTGAGACAGAACATGTCTATTTTATGATCTGTTATCATATCATTTACAAAAAGTGCTTTATTAGAAAGAGATCTAATATTTAGCAATCCGAGTCGTAACAGTTGATTATCTGTATTATGTTCATGTTTAGTTAGTTTAACGTTAACTAAATTACCTTTGAGAGGTTTACGCTTTATTTTATGTTTACTAATCCGGGGGACAGACACAGTCTCTATTTTATGATGTTTGGGAGAAAGTATTATCGCATGTTGTGTATTATGTGTGTTCTGCAACGTGAGACGGCAAGCAGACCGTTGGTTAAGCCATTCAGTCTGCTCCCTGACCTGGGCCCCAGTGAGTCAAGTTTTAGCATTAAGACTATGTGCCATATTTCTAGACAGTAGAGAAGCTCCAGCCCAGGAGGGGTGGAGACCATCTCTTTTCAACAGGTCAGGTCTGCCCTCAAAACTCCTCCAGTTATTTATAAAAACAATATCATTCTGCAGGCACCACTCAGACAACCAGCCATTTAGTGATGATACTCTGCTATGTATCTCATCACCACGATAAGTGGGGAGGGGGCCAGAGAATATTACAGTTTCTGACATCGTGCTTGCGAGCTCACACACCTCTTTAATATTATCTTTAGTGATCTCCGATTGACGGAGTCGAACATCATTTGTGCCGACGTGAATAACAATCTTACTGAATTTACGATTAGCCTTAGCCAGCACATTTAAATTTGACTTGATGTCAGGCGCTCTGGCTCCCGGTAAACATTTGACTATGGTGGCTGGTGCCTCTATGTTAACGTTCCGAACAATAGAATCACCGATAACTAGGGCACTTTCAGCAGGTTTCTCAGTCGGTGCGTCGCTGAGCGGGGCAAACCTGTTTGAGACTGTAGTCGGAACGTTTGAGTGATGTTTTGACCTGCGACTACACCGTCTCACAGTCACAAAGTTTCCCAGCTGCGGGGGTTGTTCAACCGGAACCGAACTGTGCGCGCTAATATTGCTCGCATCCAAAGTGTTTTCTAAGCTCCTTACATTCTTACTATCCTCAGATAAAGATTGGATGCGAGACTCTAATACTGTGATCTTCTCTGTCAGCCTAGCTATTTCCCTGCATTTATCGCATGTAAAGCCCTCGCCGCTGACAGAGAAGGCTAAGCTAAACATATGACATGAGGTGCAAGTGACAATAATAAGAGAAGAAGCCATAACTCACCGGGTTTGAAGAGTAATTCCAACTTACTAAGGTTGCTCGATGAATCTTAGTATATATGCTTTAGAGAGAAACCGTTAGCACACAAGACAGCTAGAAGGCGAGATGATATTTAGCAATGTAAACAGAAAGCCCGCTAGCACGCTTGTGCTATGCTAACGGCGCTGAGTGTTTTGGTTTAGGATCTTCAAGTAAATATCCTGATATCTCAATAACCCTCTCCTGGTTAAGTTAGCAACGACAGTGATAATTAACAATGTATGCTATGAATAAAATACACTAATATGAAAGAAATGCAAGTGAAGTGATACAACAACCTGATTCCGCCGCAGTGTGTGTTGTGTTGTGTCAGTGTTGTGTGTGTTGTGTGTGTTGTGTCAGTGTTGTGTGTGTTGTGTTGTGTCAGTGTTGTGTCTGTGTTGTGTCTGTGTTGTGTTGTGTTGTGTCTGTGTTGTGTTGTGTCAGTGTTGTGTCAGTGTTGTGTTGTGTGTGTTGTGTTGTGTCTGTGTTGTGTCTGTGTTGTGTCTGTGTTGTGTGTGTTGTGTTGTGTCTGTGTTGTGTCTGTGTTGTGTCAGTGTTGTGTGTGTTGTGTCTGTGTTGTGTCTGTGTTGTGTGTGTTGTGTGTGTTGTGTGTGTTGTGTTGTGTCAGAGTTGTGTTGTGTGTGTTGTGTTGTGTGTGTTGTGTTGTGTCAGTGTTGTGTTGTGTCAGTGTTGTGTGTGTTGTGTGTGTTGTGTCAGTGTTGTGTGTGTTGTGTCAGTGTTGTGTGTGTTGTGTCAGTGTTGTGTGTGTTGTGTCAGTGTTGTGTGTGTTGTGTCTGTGTTGTGTTGTGTCTGTGTTGTGTCAGTGTTGTGTCAGTGTTGTGTTGTGTCAGTGTTGTGTGTGTTGTGTTGTGTCTGTGTTGTGTCAGTGTTGTGTGTGTTGTGTCTGTGTTGTGTCTGTGTTGTGTGTGTTGTGTGTGTTGTGTGTGTTGTGTTGTGTCAGAGTTGTGTTGTGTTGTGTGTGTTGTGTTGTGTGTGTTGTGTTGTGTCAGTGTTGTGTTGTGTCAGTGTTGTGTGTGTTGTGTCAGTGTTGTGTCAGTGTTGTGTCAGTGTTGTGTGTGTTGTGTTGTGTCAGTGTTGTGTTGTGTCAGTGTTGTGTGTGTTGTGTCAGTGTTGTGTGTGTTGTGTCAGTGTTGTGTTGTGTCAGTGTTGTGTGTGTTGTGTCAGTGTTGTGTGTGTTGTGTCAGTGTTGTGTGTGTTGTGTTGTGTTGTGCTGGTTGTTGCTCTTCTGTCGTGACAGGACTTGACGTATCTCACCGTCAGGTTTGAGCTGATGGGCTTTTCTCCCAGTATGTATGAGATCTTGTCCTGTTGTTGTGTCAGTGTTGTGTGTGTTGTGTCAGTGTTGTGTGTGTTGTGTCTGTGTTGTGTCTGTGTTGTGTTGTGTCTGTGTTGTGTTGTGTCAGTGTTGTGTCAGTGTTGTGTTGTGTCAGTGTTGTGTGTGTTGTGTTGTGTCTGTGTTGTGTCTGTGTTGTGTCAGTGTTGTGTCTGTGTTGTGTCAGTGTTGTGTCAGTGTTGTGTTGTGTCAGAGTTGTGTTGTGTGTGTTGTGTGTGTTGTGTTGTGTCAGTGTTGTGTTGTGTCAGTGTTGTGTGTGTTGTGTCAGTGTTGTCTGTGTTGTGTGTGTTGTGTCAGTGTTGTCTGTGTTGTGTGTGTTGTGTGTGTTGTGTGTGTTGTGTCAGTGTTGTGTGTGTTGTGTCAGTGTTGTGTCAGTGTTGTGTGTGTTGTGTCAGTGTTGTCTGTGTTGTGTCAGTGTTGTGTTGTGTCAGTGTTGTGTGTGTTGTGTCTGTGTTGTGTGTGTTGTGTCAGTGTTGTGTGTGTTGTGTCTGTGTTGTGTGTGTTGTGTCAGTGTTGTCTGTGTTGTGTCAGTGTTGTCTGTGTTGTGTGTGTTGTGTCAGTGTTGTGTTGTGTCAGTATTGTGTTGTGTGTGTTGTGTCAGTGTTGTGTTGTGTTGTGTCTGTGTTGTGTCAGTGTTGTGTTGTGTCAGTGTTGTGTGTGTTGTGTCTGTGTTGTGTGTGTTGTGTCTGTGTTGTGTTGTGTCAGTGTTGTGTTGTGTCAGTGTTGTGTGTGTTGTGTTGTGTCTGTGTTGTGTCTGTGTTGTGTGTGTTGTGTGTGTTGTGTCAGTGTTGTGTGTGTTGTGTCAGTGTTGTGTCAGTGTTGTGTGTGTTGTGTCAGTGTTGTCTGTGTTGTGTCAGTGTTGTGTTGTGTCAGTGTTGTGTGTGTTGTGTCTGTGTTGTGTGTGTTGTGTCAGTGTTGTGTGTGTTGTGTCTGTGTTGTGTGTGTTGTGTCAGTGTTGTCTGTGTTGTGTCAGTGTTGTCTGTGTTGTGTGTGTTGTGTCAGTGTTGTGTGTGTTGTGTGTGTTGTGTCAGTGTTGTGTGTGTTGTGTCAGTATTGTGTTGTGTTGTGTGTGTTGTGTCAGTGTTGTGTTGTGTTGTGTCTGTGTTGTGTCAGTGTTGTGTTGTGTCAGTGTTGTGTGTGTTGTGTCTGTGTTGTGTGTGTTGTGTCTGTGTTGTGTTGTGTCAGTGTTGTGTTGTGTCAGTGTTGTGTGTGTTGTGTTGTGTCTGTGTTGTGTCAGTGTTGTGTGTGTTGTGTCAGTGTTGTGTCAGTGTTGTGTCAGTGTTGTGTGTGTTGTGTCAGTGTTGTGTGTGTTGTGTCAGTGTTGTGTCAGTGTTGTGTCAGTGTTGTGTGTGTTGTGTCAGTGTTGTGTCAGTGTTGTGTGTGTTGTGTGTGTTGTGCTGGTTGTCGCTCTTCTGTCGTGACAGGACTTGACGTATCTCGCCGTCAGGTTTGAGCTGATGGGCTTTTCTCCCAGTATGTATGAGATCTTGTCCTGTTGTTGTGTCAGTGTTGTGTGTGTTGTGTCAGTGTTGTGTCAGTGTTGTGTGTGTTGTGTCTGTGTTGTGTCTGTGTTGTGTTGTGTCTGTGTTGTGTTGTGTCAGTGTTGTGTCAGTGTTGTGTCAGTGTTGTGTTGTGTCAGTGTTGTGTGTGTTGTGTTGTGTCTGTGTTGTGTCTGTGTTGTGTCTGTGTTGTGTCAGTGTTGTGTCTGTGTTGTGTCAGTGTTGTGTGTGTTGTGTTGTGTCAGAGTTGTGTTGTGTGTGTTGTGTGTGTTGTGTTGTGTCAGTGTTGTGTTGTGTCAGTGTTGTGTCTGTGTTGTGTGTGTTGTGTCAGTGTTGTCTGTGTTGTGTGTGTTGTGTCAGTGTTGTCTGTGTTGTGTCAGTGTTGTGTGTGTTGTGTCAGTGTTGTGTGTGTTGTGTCAGTGTTGTGTGTGTTGTGTCAGTGTTGTGTTGTGTCAGTGTTGTGTGTGTTGTGTCTGTGTTGTGTGTGTTGTGTCAGTGTTGTGTGTGTTGTGTCTGTGTTGTGTGTGTTGTGTCAGTGTTGTCTGTGTTGTGTCAGTGTTGTCTGTGTTGTGTGTGTTGTGTCAGTGTTGTGTGTGTTGTGTCAGTGTTGTGTGTGTTGTGTTGTGTCAGTATTGTGTTGTGTGTGTTGTGTCAGTGTTGTGTTGTGTTGTGTCTGTGTTGTGTCAGTGTTGTGTTGTGTCAGTGTTGTGTGTGTTGTGTCTGTGTTGTGTGTGTGTGTTGTGTCTGTGTTGTGTTGTGTCAGTGTTGTGTTGTGTCAGTGTTGTGTTGTGTCTGTGTTGTGTCAGTGTTGTGTGTGTTGTGTGTGTTGTGTCAGTGTTGTGTGTGTTGTGTCAGTGTTGTGTGTGTTGTGTCAGTGTTGTGTGTGTTGTGCTGGTTGTTGCTCTTCTGTCGTGACAGGACTTGACGTATCTCACCGTCAGGTTTGAGCTGATGGGCTTTTCTCCCAGTATGTATGAGATCTTGTCCTGTTGTGTCAGTGTTGTGTGTGTTGTGTCAGTGTTGTGTGTGTTGTTTGTGTTGTGTCAGTGTTGTGTGTGTTGTGTCAGTGTTGTGTGTGTTGTGTCAGTGTTGTGTTGTGCTGGTTGTTGCTCTTCTGTCGTGACAGGACTTGACGTATCTCGCCGTCAGGTTTGAGCTGATGGGCTTTTCTCCCAGTATGTATGAGATCTTGTCCTGTTGTTGTGTCAGTGTTGTGTGTGTTGTGTCAGTGTTGTGTCAGTGTTGTGTCTGTGTTGTGTTGTGTCTGTGTTGTGTTGTGTCAGTGTTGTGTGTGTTGTGTTGTGTCTGTGTTGTGTCTGTGTTGTGTCAGTGTTGTGTGTGTTGTGTGTGTTGTGTGTGTTGTGTTGTGTCAGAGTTGTGTTGTGTGTGTTGTGTTGTGTCAGTGTTGTGTTGTGTCAGTGTTGTGTGTGTTGTGTCAGTGTTGTGTGTGTTGTGTCAGTGTTGTGTTGTGTCAGTGTTGTGTGTGTTGTGTCAGTGTTGTGTGTGTTGTGTCAGTGTTGTGTGTGTGTTGTGCTGGTTGTTGCTCTTCTGTCGTGACAGGACTTGACGTATCTCACCGTCAGGTTTGAGCTGATGGGCTTTTCTCCCAGTATGTATGAGATCTTGTCCTGTTGTGTCAGTGTTGTGTTGTGTCAGTGTTGTGTCAGTGTTGTGTCAGTGTTGTGTTGTGTTGTGTTGTGTTGTGTTGTGTTGTGTTGTGTTGTGTTGTGTTGTGATGTGTATGTATGTATGAGATCTTGTCCTGTTGTTGAAACTGCTTGAAGTCTTTGTGGAAGTTTGTGAACTGGGGGAAGAATGTTTCTCTGATGTCCGTATAGTTTGGACACGAGGTTAAGAAGTGCAGCTCTGTTTCCACTTGTCTCTGTGTGCAGTGTGGACACAGTCGCTCTTCTCTTGGAGTCCATGTCTGTCTGTGTCGGCCCGTCTCCACAGTGAGCTTGTGTTCACTGAGTCTGTACATGGTCAACACTTTTCTTAGTTTAGGGTCTGAGACGCTTTTGAGGTATTCTGCCGCTTTATATTCTCTGTTTAATGACCGATAGCATTCAAGTTTACTTTGCTGAGCTGTTGCTTCTGTCCAGTGTTTGAGATATTTTTCTTTTTGTGTTTACCCCTGGAGTTTGGGGTTCAGTTGGACACGTTTGGGGTTTTAGAGTTAGTTCTGAGATCAGTTGGATGAGACAACTTTTCTCTGGGTTCAGCTCCTGATGACGTAAGGCTTTGTGATGGAGTGATTCTGTATCGCTGTTCTTAAGGTGGTTATAGAATTTAATCGCTCTTTTTTGTATTTTAATTATTAGAGGATATAGTCCTAATTCTGCTCTGCAGGCGTTGTTTGGGGTTTTGCGTTGTACCCGTAGAATGTTTTTACACATTTCTGTTTGCAGGGTCTCAGTTGGGTGTTTGTTGGTGAACTCTTGGTTGGTGAGGGGACCCCAAACCTCACATCCATAAAGTGCTATTGGTTCTATAACGGATTGGATTATTTTAAGCCAAATTCCAGCTGGGATGTCGATTTTTATGTTCCTTTTGATAGCGTAAAAAGCTCTTCGTGCCTTGTCTCTCAGGTCGTTCACTGCCATGTTTAAGTTTCCGGTGTTACTGATGTTTATACCGAGATATGTGTAGTTTTGGGTTTGCTCTAAAGGCACGTTGTTGAGTTTAAAGTTGTGATGTTGGTTTTGTCGACTATGCCTTTTCTGGAATATCATAACTTTGGTCTTTTTAAGGTTCACTGATAGCGCCCATGTTTGACAGAAGGTGTGCAGGATGTCTAGATGTTGCTGTAGAGCCTCTTTTGTGGGTGACAGCAGCACCAGATCATCTGCAAACAGAAGGCATTTCACTTCAGTGTCTAGTAGGATGGGACCGGGTGCTGGTGACTGTTCTAAAGCCCGAGCTAATTCATTAATGTAGATGTTAAATAGAGTAGGACTCAGACTACAGCCCTGTCTTACTCCACGACTCTGGGAGAGGAAGTCTGTGTGCTTGTTGCCTATTTTAACTGCAAATTTGTTATCCGTGTACATTGATTTGATGATGTCGTAGGTTTTTCCTCCAATGCCGCATTGAATAAGCTGAAGGAAAAGCCCCTCATGCCAGATTGAGTCAAAAGCTTTTTTAAAGTCAACAAAGCATGAGAAGAGTTTTCCTTTATTTTGGTTAATTTCTTGGTCGATTAGAGTATGAAGGGTATAAATATGATCTGATGTGCGGTATTTTGGTTGGAAACCGATTTGGCATTTTCTCAGAATGTTTCTCTCTGTCTCTCTGTCTCTCTGTGTCTCTGTGTCTCTGTGTCTCTGTGTCTCTGTGTCTCTGTGTCTCTGTCTCTCTGTCTCTCTCTCTTGATATCTCAAATGCTTCATTATACATGCGACACAATTCTACATTATTTACTGATTCATGTATTTATATTACAACCATAAACTCTCCCACATATTTACATTTTTAAAATTGTATATGAAATAATCTGATGATATAAAATGACAGTGTATAATACACACAAATGCACAGAGTTTGCTATACATACACAATATACACAATCAATAGAAATGTTAAATTTAACCGTAGACTATATAATCTGTGTAATCTGTAAATTTACTTCTGTTTCAAGTGGTGATCCATCTCTCATAAAGTCAGTTTGATGGTTTGGACAGAAAATCTGTTAAAGCGAAAGTCTGTCATGAACTCGCCTTCAAAACCTGTAAAAATGTCTTTGTTCCGTCGAACATAAAGAAAGATGTTTGGAAGAATGTTAGCAACGATCAGTTCTGGGGCACCATTGACTACTATTGTAGGAAAAATAACAACGGTGGTCAAAGGTTCCCCAGAACTGTTCTCTTCCCTAAATTCTTCAAAATATCTTCTAGTGTTCACAATCATTTTTCCTACTATGGTAGTCAATGGTGTTTCAGAACGGTCAGTTGCTCACATTCTTCCAGATATCTTTATGTTCAACAGAACAGAGACATTTACAGGTTTTGATCAACCCGAGGGTCAGTAATTCATTTTTGGGTGAAGTATCCCTTTAAGAACATGTTCATGTGACTATCAGAGAGATGATCTTACTCTTGGAAGTAAATGTGGAGCTGATAGATTTTATTTACATTAGTTTCCTTCTTGTTAAAGTCAAATAAAATAATAATAATAATAATAATATGACGTCATTACTTCAATGCTTTCAGGATTCAGACTCAGAGTTTCAATCTCTTTCTATTTCTGATCCTTCTTCAGATGTTGTGACGTTAAATTCATTTGTTTTATTGGTTGATAGAGTGAGTCACACACATGATGATCTCTGAACACACACACACTATATTTGCTGTATTTGATGGAAATCTACTGTAGTTTATACAACATTTGTCTGTGTTTACTGTCCTGACAATATTGTGGAACATCAGTTTCTTTTGTTGAAGAAGTTTTTCAGTCACTTCATCGAGACTATCACAGGATTATGAAACTGAATGTGTGAATGATTGTTTTCAGTGTGTCTGTAATGTCACTATAGTGTCGTCTTGTTATTCTCCATCAGATGATACTGAAGATCACACAGACAGATGTAAACACACATTACTGTCATCACCCACGAGTCCTAAAAGAGAAACACAAAGACAGAACTAATGTATCATCACTACACATGTCAACAATAATAAACTCAGTTTGATCTTCATCTGTTTAACTCATAACCTGTATTATATGTGTCATCTGTCACTTTATTGTGTAAATGTTTTGTGTTGTTATTTCTACAGTCTGTCAGTATTCTGCAGTGTCTGAAGCACTCAAGACTTTCACTCACTGCACACGTGTGATGATGATGATGATGAAGATTTGATCAATAATAATGATGAAGAGCATCAAATAAAAACATCTAGCCATGTGTGCACAAACACTGAGGTGAACATCCATCAAACAAACAGCAGGAAATAAAACTATAAACCTCCACATAAATAATAATAATAATAATATGTTTAAGAAGAGGAAGATGACAGTAAACAGACTCTTCATCACACTCATTGAACTGAATTCTTATTGTGCTGCACGTATAAAACATCAAGTGTTTTCATCTGTACACTTCACATTTACTCTTGTGGTTTATTATTCACTTTCTCCCACAGCCCTCGCATCACAGGAAGGGGTGGAGGCACCGGTCTACTCATCCCCAAAGACTGGAAATTCAATCAGCTAACACCCATGTGTGACAACAGCTCCTTCGAGTTTCATGCTGTTACTATCACCCACCCTGTTAAAAGTCATTTTGTAGTTATATATCGTCTCCCAGGTCAGCTTGGACATTTCTTTCATCCTTCCTGGACCCTACACTGCTAGAAAACTACAGGCCTGTCTCCCTTCTTCCCTTCAGGGCTTTGGCGATGGAGCGAGTTGTTCTCCTCCTTTCTCATGCAAAACAACCTCCTGGACAGCAATCAGTCTGGGTTCAAGACCGGTCATTCCACAGAGACTGCACTGCTCTCAGTCATCGAAGCCCTGAGACTGGCAAAAGCATCATCCATGTCATCTGTGCTCATCCTGCTGGATCTGTCTGCTGCCTTTGACACTGTCAATCATCACATCCTCCTGGCTTCTCTCAGTGCTATGGGTGTCTCTGGAATGGCGTTGCAATGGTTTGAGTCCTACCTCTCGGGAAGGTCATTCAGAGTATTCTGGAGAGATGAGGTCTCCGCGTCCCAACAGCTCAACACGGGGGTGCCACAGGGCTCAGTGCTTGGACCGCTACTCTTCTCCATTTACAATGACATCCCTTGGTTCGGTCATTCAGAAGCATGGCTTCTCCTATCACTGCTATGCCGACGACACACAACTCTACTTGTCATTTCAACCGGACGATCCGACGGTCGCTGCTCGCATCGCGGATTACCGTGTGTGACATCTCGCTTTGGATGAAGGATCATCACCTGCAGCTAAACCTTGCAAAAACGGAACTGCTTGTGATCCCAGCCAACCCAAAGATTCACCACAACCTTGCCATTCAACTAGGCTCTTCAACGATTACACCGTCCAGCAGAGCCAGACACCTGGGAGTGGTAATCGATGATCGGCTTAACCTCACAAGTCATGTTGCCAGCACCACCCGTTCCAGTAGATTCATCCTCTACAACATTAGGAAAATTAGACCTTTCCTATCGGAGCACTCTACGCAAGTCCTTGTCCTGTCCAAACTGGATTATTGCAATGCGCTTCTGGCTGGACTTCCTGCTTGCACAATCAAACCTCTCCAGATGATCCAGAATGCGGCGGCAAGAGTTGTCTTCAATGAACTCCGCTCTTCATCAGGTTACACTGGCTCCCTGTTGCCGCCCGCATAAAGTTCAAAGCTATGCTCCTGGCCTACAAGACCAACACCGGATCTGCACCATCGTATCTCCACTCGCTAATGCAGATCTATGTTCCTGCCAGATCACTGCGGTCTGCAAAGGAACAACGACTAGTGGTACCATCCCAAAAAGGAAAATAGTCACTCTCCCGTACCTTCTCTGGATCTGTTCCACATTGGTGGAATGATCTACCTGCTGCTACAAGATCAGCAGACTCGGTTGCCATCTTTAAAAAACGCCTGAAAACGCATCTCTTCCGTCAACACGTCGCTGATTGATTTTTCCTAATTCTCTTCCCTTTCCTTCTTAAAAAAAAAAATCCTTACTAACCTCACTATTCTTAGCTTTGTATACTGTACTAGGCTTTAATGGACTAGTTTGATGCACTTATGTATTTGTTGCCTATGTTGTTATAATTGCTTCCAATGTTTCCTCATCTGTAAGTTGCTTTGGATAAAAGAGTCTGCTAAATGACTAAATTTAAATGTCATAACTCATATGTGCTCGAGAAAATATTGTTTTTGTTTTCAGTTCGGCTAAAATTTCTGAAAGTTTTTGGCAAATTACAAATATTACTGAAACTAGGCAGATGGATAGAAAGATTTTAACAAGAAAATTAATAAAATTAATAATAACGAGAAATGTCTTAAAACAGAAACACTGATCTTATAACAGCATCAGAGTCATTTCCATTTATTTGAGTTTTTATAGTTGTTGATCTGTTGAAACATTTATTTAAATGAGCTCTACTCACATCACTGTCTCTAGTTTATAATGTGGATCATATCTCAGCTCACAGAGAAGCTTCACTCCTGAATCTCCTACATTATTACCAGACAGATCCAGATGTCTCAGGTGTGAGGGGTTTGATCTCAGAGCTGAAGTCAGAGCAACACAACCTTCATCTGTGATCTTACACTTCCTCAACCTGTAGAGAACAATAACACACACTTCAGTCTCTCAGTTCAGCAGGAATGTCATTATTAAATAAACACGTTACAGTGAATGACAATCATCATTTTGTCTGAAGTGACTTTTATTCTCATCATCAGATTTCTAGAAAAACATCTATGTGATGAAATACAATAATCAAAGCGCTTTGGAAAACATAAATGAACGTTTCATATACAGCAAGACAAATCTGTAACACTGTCAACAACTAAATGAAGATTTGAATATACCGCCACAGAGAGAAATAACTTCAGTTTTGCATTTAATCTTCATTTTTGCACGTATTGTTGTCATTCCAGTCTAGTGTTTGTTGAACTTCAACAGAAACAAACATCAGGAATGACAAAGTCACTCAGCAGCAATGAGAAAGACTGAGAGAATGAAGACGCATGAAAGTTGTGAAAAAAAACAGGATTATTCTGCATTTATTCATTTTTGAGCTGATCCATAAATACATGTAAAAACATGATTATTGTGTTGTTTAAACATGAATATAAACTTATTCTGTGAATTAGTTCATATTGACTAGCTCATCAAAACGATATAAAAATATATAATTTAGAATAATTTAGAAATGCACGACTGTAGAAGATGATCATGTAAGAATCAGTACATGTGTGACTATCAGAGAGATGATCATGTAAGAATCAGTACATGTGTGACTATCAGAGAGATGATCTTACTTCAGTGTGTCCAGTTTACAGTGAGGATTCTCCAGTACAGTAGAGATCAGCTTCACTCCTGAATCTCCTACATTATTAACAGACAGATCCAGATGTCTCAGGTGTGAGGGGTTTGATCTCAGAGCTGAAGTCAGAGCAACACAACCTTCATCTGTGATCTCACACCTCCACAACCTGTAGAGAACAACAACACACACTTCAGTCTCTCAGTTCAGCAGGAATGTCATGAATGAAACACATATTACACTGAATAACATTCATCATCATGTTAAATTTTTAGCTGATCATTAAAATGCTGTTCTCACGCTCTCACACCACACGTGTCATGATCCTGCCTCTCCTTGTCTTGGTTTTCGAGTCTTGTGGCAGGATCATGTCAGTCCCATGTGTTTTGTGTGGAGAAAGAGCATTGTTTTGGTTTGAGAAGCCATGCTCTCTCTCCGGTGTCACGTCCTTTAGCCCCGCCCCCTTGTTTCCCTGTTAGCAGTCCATTAGTGTTAGTCTTGTCTCCAGCCCTGGTCCATCTTTCCCTTAGTGTTTCAGTCCCCTCACCTGCCT
Organism: Barbatula barbatula; assembly: GCF_947034865.1. Lineage (NCBI taxonomy): Eukaryota > Metazoa > Chordata > Actinopteri > Cypriniformes > Nemacheilidae > Barbatula > Barbatula barbatula. Next base: position 21,657,548 of record NC_136782.1, read on the forward strand.
CGTGCAATCCTCCTGTTAGCTTTCCCTTAGTGTTTCATCCATGTCACCTGCCGCCACTCTCCCTGTGTCATTAGTCCTTGTTAGTGTTTCCCCTTATCAAGCCCCAGTTTCCCTCTGTCTCTTGTCGGTTCATTTTGCACTTTGCACACTTTGCACATTTACCCTTCGTCTGTCTGGATTACCCGTGTTTCTTGTTCCCTGGACTCAAGTTTGTGGACTTAGTTTGTTATTCTTAAGACCTTGTTTGTTTTGTCCCCCTTGTGGGAAGTTTTAGTTTTCAGTCTTGTTTGTGTTCATGTTTTCCCCATCGAGGGTCTTTGTTTTGAAATAAAGTCTTGTTGTTCGACACATGTCTGTTGACAACCACCGCGCCCTCACCCTCTGCTCCACCACCAGCTAGCCTCCGTGGTAGGCGTGGACGGCGGGAGTCGTGAGACTCCCCGTCCGACTCTTCCAGCACGGAGATAGTGGGGTCCCCCACCGCTACTCTGCAGCCGGCCACACGTCCTGTGAGCCGGTCAAAGAGGAAGAAGCAGAGGAGAGTGGCACCATCCTGTCCTGCCCAGCAGCCGGTATCCAGCCCTGCCCAGGCGTCAAGTCCGGTGGTGCCGTCGTGTCCGGTGGTCCCGTCAAGTCCGGTGGTCCCCAGTCCGGTGGTCCCATGTCCTGCACCCAGTCCTGTCCAGCCGGCCTCTCAGCCGGCCTTCCTGTCATGCCCTACCCCTTCTAGTTCCTCCTACTCAAAGAGAGGTATCCCTACCATGCCCAGGCCTTCCTACCCCACCCCTCCGCCCAGCTCTAGGAAGCAGGGTCCTGTCCCTCCTAAGTCCCCACCCAGTTATTATGTTCCCAAGTTTGTCCCACCCATTCCACCACCCCCCTTCCCATTGATGTTTATTTTATTGTCCAACCCCAATCCCTTTTTAGTCATGTCAGCCCTGCCCTTAGTGTGTTCTGTTCTGTGTTTATGGTGTCTGTCCTCCTGTCTGTCAGTCTTGTCATGTTTAGTGCGATCTTGAAGAACTCCTGGAGGAGTTCTTTAAGACGGGGGCTCTGTCATGATCCTGCCTCTCCTTGTCTTGGTTTTCGAGTCTTGTGGCAGGATCATGTCAGTCCCATGTGTTTTGTGTGGAGAAAGAGCATTGTTTTGGTTTGAGAAGCCATGCTCTCTCTCCGGTGTCACGTCCTTTAGCCCCGCCCCCTTGTTTCCCTGTTAGCAGTCCATTAGTGTTAGTCTTGTCTCCAGCCCTGGTCCATCTTTCCCTTAGTGTTTCAGTCCCCTCACCTGCCTCGTGCAATCCTCCTGTTAGCTTTCCCTTAGTGTTTCATCCATGTCACCTGCCGCCACTCTCCCTGTTTCATCAGTCCTTGTTAGTGTTTCCCCTTATCAAGCCCCAGTTTCCCTCTGTCTCTTGTCGGTTCATTTTGCACTTTGCACACTTTGCACATTTACCCTTCGTCTGTCTGGATTACCTGTGTTCCTGTTCCCTGGACTCAAGTTTGTGGACTTAGTTTGTTATTCTTAAGACCTTGTTTGTTTTGTCCCCCTTGTGGGAAGTTTTAGTTTTCAGTCTTGTTTGTGTTCATGTTTTCCCCATCGAGGGTCTTTGTTTTGAAATAAAGTCTTGTTGTTCGACACATGTCTGCCTGCGCTTGGGTTCTGTCCACAACCATAACAACACGTCTGTTTTCTTACACAGGACCGTACGCTCCATTGTTTCTATAGTGTGAAATCTAATGTGCGTAATAATTGTGTAAAAGCTGAAGTGTATTTTAATGCTGCAAACATTTGATAACGTCTCAGTGGTCTAACAGCCCCCTTAATGTCAAAATAAGTGAGGTGACCAATCAAATGAAAGAAGACGAGAGTTAGTGTTTACAGAGCCGAGCGGTTCTTTCAATAAAGTTTTTCATGTGCAGATGATCTCAGAATATAAATACAACAAGTAAAGTTTCATGTTAAGCGTGTGTGATTGTCCCTCATTCGCAAAACACATCTATTCAACACTCGCACATACAAGCAAACTCGATGCGTGCAAAACACACCCATTCAACACTCGCACATATCAAATCGATGCATGCAAAACACATCTATAAAACACTCGCACATACATATCAACTCGATGCGTGCAAAACACATCTATAAAACACTCGCACCTACATACAAACTCGATGCGTGCAAAACACATCAATAAAACACTCGCACCTACATACAAACTCGATTCGTGCAAACACACCTATTCAACACTCGCACATATCAACTCGATGCGTGCAAAACACATCTATAAAACACTCGCACATACATATCAACTCGATGCGTGCAAAACACATCTATAAAACACTCGCACCTACATAAAAACTCGATGCGTGCAAAACACATCTATAAAACACTCGCACCTACATAAAAACTCGATGCGTGCAAAACACATCTATAAAACACTCGCACCTACATACAAATTCGATGCGTGCAAAACACATCTATAAAACACTCGCACCTACATACAAACTCGATTCGTGCAAACACACCTATTCAGCACTCGCACATATCAACTCGATGCGTGCAAAACACATCTATAAAACACTCGCACCTACATAAAAACTCGATGCGTGCAAAACACATCTATAAAACACTCGCACCTACATATCAACTCGATGCGTGCAAAACACATCTATAAAACACTCGCACCTACATACAAACTCGATGCGTGCAAAACACATCTATAAAACACTCGCACCTACATACAAACTCGATTCGTGCAAACACACCTATTCAGCACTCGCACATATCAACTCGATGCGTGCAAAACACATCTATAAAACACTCGCACCTACATATCAACTCGATGCGTGCAAAACACATCTATAAAACACTCGCACATACATATCAACTCGATGCGTGCAAAACACATCTATAAAACACTCGCACATACATACAAACTCGATTCGTGCAAAACACATCTATAAAACACTCGCACCTACATATCAACTCGATGCGTGCAAAACACATCTATAAAACACTCGCACATACATATCAACTCGATGCGTGCAAAACACATCTATAAAACACTCGCACCTACATACAAACTCGATGCGTGCAAAACACATCTATAAAACACTCGCACCTACATATCAACTCGATGCGTGCAAAACACATCTATAAAACACTCGCACCTACATATCAACTCGATGCGTGCAAAACACATCTATAAAACACTCGCACCTACATACAAACTCGATGCGTGCAAAACACATCTATAAAACACTCGCACCTACATACAAACTCGATGCGTGCAAAACACATCTATAAAACACTCGCACATACATATCAACTCGATGCGTGCAAAACACATCTATAAAACACTCGCACCTACATACAAACTCGATTCGTGCAAACACACCTATTCAACACTCGCACATATCAACTCGATGCGTGCAAAACACATCTATAAAACACTCGCACATACATATCAACTCGATGCGTGCAAAACACATCTATAAAACACTCGCACCTACATACAAATTCGATGCGTGCAAAACACATCTATAAAACACTCGCACCTACATACAAACTCGATTCGTGCAAACACACCTATTCAACACTCGCACATATCAACTCGATGCGTGCAAAACACACCTATTCAACACTCACACATACATATCAACTCGATGCGTGCAAAACACATCTATAAAACTCTCGCACATACATACAAACTCGATGCGTGCAAAACACATCTATAAAACACTCGCACCTACATAAAACTCGATGCGTGCAAAACACATCTATAAAACACACGCACCTACATATCAACTCGATGCTTGCAAACACACATATTCAGCACTCGCACATATCAACTCGATGCGTGCAAACACACCTATTCAGCACTCGCACATATCAACTCGATGCGTGCAAAACACATCTATAAAACACTCGCACCTACATACAAACTCGATGCGTGCAAAACACATCTATAAAACACTCGCACATACATATCAACTCGATGCGTGCAAAACACATCTATAAAACACTCGCACCTACATACAAACTCGATTCGTGCAAACACACCTATTCAACACTCGCACATATCAACTCGATGCGTGCAAAACACACCTATTCAACACTCGCACATACATATCAACTCGATGCGTGCAAAACACATCTATAAAACACTCGCACCTACATACAAACTCGATTCGTGCAAACACACCTATTCAACACTCGCACATATCAACTCGATGCGTGCAAAACACATCTATAAAACACTCGCACATACATATCAACTCGATGCGTGCAAAACACATCTATAAAACACTCGCACATACATATCAACTCGATGCGTGCAAAACACATCTATAAAACACTCGCACATACATATCAACTCGATGCGTGCAAAACACATCTATAAAACACTCGCACATACATACAAACTCGATGCGTGCAAAACACATCTATAAAACACTCGCACCTACATAAAACTCGATGCGTGCAAAACACATCTATAAAACACACGCACATACATACAAACTCGATGCGTGCAAAACACATCTATAAAACACTCGCACCTACATAAAACTCGATGCGTGCAAAACACATCTATAAAACACACGCACCTACATATCAACTCGATGCGTGCAAACACACCTATTCAGCACTCGCACATATCAACTCGATGCGTGCAAAACACATCTATAAAACACTCGCACCTACATACAAACTCGATGCGTGCAAAACACATCTATAAAACACTCGCACCTACATACAAACTCGATGCGTGCAAAACACATCTATAAAACACTCGCACCTACATACAAACTCGATGCGTGCAAAACACATCTATAAAACACTCGCACCTACATACAAACTCGATGCGTGCAAAACACATCTATAAAACACTCGCACCTACATACAAACTCGATGCGTGCAAAACACATCTATAAAACACTCGCACCTACATACAAACTCGATGCGTGCAAAACACATCTATAAAACACTCGCACCTACATACAAACTCGATGCGTGCAAAACACATCTATAAAACACTCGCACCTACATATCAACTCGATGCGTGCAAACACACCTATTCAGCACTCGCACATATCAACTCGATGCGTGCAAAACACATCTATAAAACACTCGCACCTACATACAAACTCGATGCGTGCAAAACACATCTATAAAACACTCGCACCTACATACAAACTCGATGCGTGCAAAACACATCTATAAAACACTCGCACCTACATACAAACTCGATGCGTGCAAAACACATCTATAAAACACTCGCACCTACATACAAACTCGATGCGTGCAAAACACATCTATAAAACACTCGCACCTACATACAAACTCGATGCGTGCAAAACACATCTATAAAACACTCGCACCTACATACAAACTCGATGCGTGCAAAACACATCTATAAAACACTCGCACCTACATACAAACTCGATGCGTGCAAAACACATCTATAAAACACTCGCACCTACATACAAACTCGATGCGTGCAAAACACATCTATAAAACACTCGCACCTACATATCAACTCGATGCGTGCAAAACACATCTATAAAACACTCGCACCTACATATCAACTCGATGCGTGCAAACACACCTATTCAGCACTCGCACATATCAACTCGATGCGTGCAAACACACCTATTCAGCACTCGCACATACATATCAACTCGATGCGTGCAAAACACATCTATAAAACACTCGCACCTACATACAAACTCGATTCGTGCAAACACACCTATTCAGCACTCGCACATATCAACTCATGTTCATAGCTCTTAAAAGCGCTCTCTACGTGCAAGGTTAAGATAGGCTAGGCTTCATCGTTATCGGGAAACCCGGCCCAGAACAGATAGCCTAAACAACAGAACAGAACAGAAAATAATAATATAAATATAATATAGGCTAAATAAAAAACATAAAATAGGGATACAATAAATAACTATATATTTTTTATACTTAAATAATTAACAAATTACGACGACAAAAATAAAACACTGAATCAAATTCTTACGTATAGATGTTTCTGAAAACTTAAGGATTTTTTCTTCATAAAACGAGTTGGACATCATCACACAAATGTCTGCGTATGGACCAGTTAAATCAGAACACTAAAATTCGCCTGTAGAGAATAAGGATGTCACAACAAATATTAGCCACACACATGGGTTTAACTGATTTTTTTAGTTTTTGATTTGCGTAGAATGCTAATTTTGTAGAACTTGAGAAATAGATAAAGATAAAATAAAAAATGGGAAATGGAAAAAATTAAATACAGAAAAAAGAAAGTGTGCTTTAACAAATAAAATAAATTCTTTAAACACCGTTTTTTCTTAGGGTTTCAAGGACTTTAGAGTATTTAAAGGACTCGTTTCCTAAACAAAATAAATAAAGGACAAAAATAAATGTATATTCTGCTATTCCTTTATGCTAATACTTGTTATTAACCTGGGTTACACACCTCCCAGCAGTTTATGCACGCACCAAGCAGAAATGACATAAGCCCATATATCTTTACAGACAGCCAAGTATAAAACACAAATGCAGTTAGAACCCACAAACATTCATCAACAATTCACCTGCTTAGTAGGCCTTAGTAGGCTTCAATAAGTGAATTGAACAAACGAGTTACCCTCACAAGAGTTGCAGGCGATGATTGTTGCTACTGAACCGTCTAAGTACTGTGTCCTTCACTCGCTTGTGCATTTGCGTGTCAAGTCTTTCTCGAATGCAAGCTGCACTAACCTGATCTTTCTCTTGTGTAGCATTGTGAGTCTGTGCTCCAACTTGAAAAACTGTTCTTCAACTTGAAATGGATTTTGCGCGTGCGCTGCACATCAAATGTAACAAGTTTACTCGGTGACCAAGAAGCATTCACCATGACGAAGCCTAGTGACGTGCCATGAAAAACCAAAATTATGCATTTTCCCAATTTTTTTTATTTTATTTTATTTAAGTTACAGTATGAACATTTAATATAAAAACAATAACTAAAAGGGATATTTTTTTGGGGCCACGCCATGGCCTGTAGGAGGAGCATCAATGACCGCTAGGGGGGCCCTCGAATGCCCCACCACAGCGCCGTTGCTGGAGAACAGCCAGAGGATACGAGGCTCCCGATGGATTCAGCCTCGTAAATATAAAACTATTACTGCATTTGTGATCGTAGGACAGACAAAAAAAAACTTGCGTTTGAATTAGGGGTTCACCGAATATTCGGCCACCAAACATTTTCGGGTGAAAATGGTCCGAAAGACTTTTATCACAGAAACAATACGGATGAAATGTTGTGATGACGCAAAGAGTAAGAGAAACTGCGACCTGCACGTGCTTGTCTGAAGCGACAAGTCTGCGGTGTGGACGTATTTCAGTAAATCTCGTATATACTCTTATAGTGTTCACTCCAAACGCTGTAATTCGCGCTATTCGCATGTAGTTGGACTCTTGAACACTTCGAGTTTACTCGTGTAACCGAGCGTTTATGTGGGTTCGCCTGAAACTTGTGGTGCATAAAATAAGAAAACGGATGCTTTCTTCTGGTACATAACTCTTCGCCTTTATTAAGAGATCGCACATGTAATAACATTGCACTTTAGTTCCAAGTGCGCATTCCCACTCCCCAACTACGGCGAGCCCCGAGGGGAATACGGTATTGCACCCACACACTTACTACAATGCGATTGGACTCAGTATTCCAAAATAAGAACACTCAAATAAAATCTGTTACATATGTCCCCCCCTCCAGAATAAACGTCCTCGTTTATATTCCAGAACAACAAAGCATAAAAACATACATGGCCTACAGAAAAAAAATAACTCAATGCACATTTTATAAGTAGTACACATTACATGAACCAAACACAGCAGTGCAACATGACACCATGAGAATGATAAGGCACCTTTTTTTTTATAACTGAAACAAACAAAAAAAACATTTCAAACAGTGCTCAACATAGAACAAATCCTGAATATGAGCACTCACAATGAGCATAACGTTAACCTTAGTACATAACAAAGTCCCTGAAATGGCCAGGAGGTTTTAACATCCTCCCAGTCCTACCTACATAAGCATCTGACCTCTTTAATGAACAGAGGTCATCAGGGGAAACCCTCAGGTCTCTCTGAGGAGACACACACTCAAGTCCATCTGATGTTCCAGCCTCCAGGGAGGAGGACATTGGCAGAGAATTGGGCATGTTAGAAAAAGTCTGTTTTTGCGGCAGCGAAGGAACAGGCAAAGTATAAGGCCGCAGCCTATTATAATGCACTATCTGCGCTCGCTCCTCAGAGTCCAAAGAATTGACAATCTGATACGTTAGTCCCAGTTCACCACATGAATCCATAACTTTCACAATCTTGTACGGTCCCTTCCAATGGGTTGCCAGTTTCATGCGACTTTCCACAGGATTGTTCAGCCACACCATAGCACCCACAGCATACGGCTGGTGACGCACTCCTTCGTCATGGTACATTTTCTGACGGAAATGAGCTGCCTCACTATGCATGGTGCACCGCTAAAGGCCGAGTCCAGCTTTTTCAGTAATGAAGCAACAAAGTCAGCATGAGATACCATCATCTGCGAGTCCAGAGCATGTGTAGGTAACAGAACATCAGCTGGGACACGTGCCTCCTGACCGTGAGTCAAAAAGTATGGTGTGAAATGAGTGCTGGAGTGGGGTGATGTGTTATAAGCAAATGCAACATGTTACACATACTCATCCCATTCTCCACCATGGGTCAGAAGTGTCTTAGCCAACTGATCAATCAGTGTCCGATTGAACCTCTCAACCATACCATCCGATTTTGGGTTGTAGGGAGTGGTACGTGTTTTGTTGATTTTCATCAAGTTACAAAGGATCTGGATCACCTGCGCCTCAAACTGACGACCTTGGTCTGAATGCAAAGTCTCTGGAACACCGTGAATAAGAACATAGTCCTCAAACAGGCAGTGTGCTACAGTCTGTGTGGTCTGATTCGGCAATGCATACAAATTGACAAATTTAGTAAAGTAGTCCTCCACAACCAGCCCATAACGATTACCTTTGGAGGTTGTAGGCAGCTCTAAAATGTCCATAGCCACCCTCTCAAATGGCCGCACAGTTTGGGAACCGCCCATAGGTGCTCGATGGGACTGAACTGGACCACGACGAGTCTGGCATACCTTGTATTGCTCACACCACGTTCTAATGTCCCTGTACATAGAAGGCCAGTAGCTGAAATTTCTTGCCCGCTCCCATACACGTTCAGCTGGGAGATATGTGCAGAGGCTGGGGCCCCATGCAACTGCAGGTCAGAAATCATCGCAGAAGGAACAACAATTTGGATCCTGGGCTCACCCGTAAGAGAACAGATGACAGAGCGACACAAGAGTCCATCAATGATAGTGAGACGACTGAACTCAGTCCAAAGTTTTCTTAAGCACTGAGAGGCTCCTTTTATCTGTCCCCTTGCTGGTCTTTGCAAAAGCTCCACCCATCTCAACACCGTTCTGATGTCAGGATCGGCCTGCTGCAAAGCCCTAATGTCAGATGTGGTGAAAGACAGGGATTCTAGAGCAAGCATGCAATCAGAAATGTCTGGTGAGTTTGCCATTGTCACTCCCTTAGGAGGATCAACACTATCAGAGGAACACATGGACAGTAAGTACATTGTTGATTTGAACTCACCACATTAACTTTCACCACCGCTTCACCACCAGATTCAACTGCACCCCAGTCGAGTGTTACAGGGCGCCGTGAAAGGGCGTCTGCATTCTTATGCTGATTTCCCTCCTTGTGCACGATGACCCAATTCAGTGGATCAAGCTCCATAATCCATCTCCCTCTTCTTCCTGTCGGGTCATCTTCAATAGACATACGCCGCAGAGCTAACAGGGGTCAGTGGTCTGTGATAATAGTGAAAGAAGCAAGTCCGATGTAGTGTCGGAACTCTCTCACAGCCCACACAATGGCCCACAGCTCCCGATCAAAAGTAGACCAATGCCTCTGTGTGCCATTCACTGCCCGGCTGGCATATGCGACCACATGTTCGATGCCGTCCCTATCCTGGGCCAGCACTGCACCGACGGCCACATTGGATGCATCAGTGAAGATTTTGAACGGCAAATGAAAGTCGGGCAGTATCACTACAGGCTCAGATGACAACAAAATTTTCAGGAAGTTCAATGACTTGTCACATTCAGGAGTCCACACAAAGGGAACATTCTTCCCAACAAGTTGGTTCAATGGAGCTGCGTGCTTAGAGAAGTCTCTGACAAAACGTCTGTCATAGGAACATAGTCCCACAAATGCCCTGACCTCTGATGGAGATTGGGGAACTGGCCAATTTAAAACCTTCTCTGTGTTGAATGCCAGTGTCATCCACAGAATAAAACTCACCCAGGTGCAAACCCTTTTCAGTGAAATGTGCTGTCCAGTAGGGTTCAAGACCCGAGCTTTTGTCAGTCCATCGTGAACAGTGGTTACTGTGTGAGCCACCACTAAGCTTGAAGAATCTGCCACATTAGGTTCCAAATAGCCATCAAAGTCGGTAGACCACTGAGTCACATAAGGGGAGGATACCCTAACTGGCACAACTGGCAGTAAGGTCATTGTGGTCGCCAGGGACACATTGCAGCAAAGTGGAACAAAGTCTTTGTTAGTGAGGAGAGGAACTGAGATGTCCCATAGTTGTAACTTAGCCCGGCTGAGTTCTAATGAGGCGTGATTTTTGGCGTGACAGACTGTGTGGTTTCTCTCAACACATGAAAAACATGCTGCCATGATTCAGTCCTCAGCTGAAATGTTATTGTCATGGTGCCCAGCGTATCCAAAATCTGTCCATTCACGGCTCGAGCCGCCACATAATCCTTTTTCAGAGGGCGAAATGCGAAGTGCTGGAATTGACATGCGATAATCTGCACTAATGAGCGACACACTGGAACCAGAATCGACTAACATTTGAACCTCCACGCCTTCAATTACTCCTCTCACATAAGACACGAGCAGGTCTGTGTTGGTGTTTGTGACTTCATCAGAGTCTTTGGAAATTTAATTACTGGTAGGAGTGTTGTCAATGCGAGGGCCCATGGAGAACATAGCTGGCGTTTGGGCCTCAACATCAGCTATATTCCGTTTCCCGGCCCACTACGTCGTTACCCTGTGCCAGGAGACATAAAACGTATGCCAGGCTTCCTTGAGTCATTCCGATAGCTATACTGTCGCCGCGGGCTGGGACTAGGGCTGCGTCTTGAAGAAAACTGCACAGAGTACGAGTCCTTGGAATCACGATAATCTGTGCCCGATTTATACCTGTCACTGTGTTGGTATGATTGTCTGTTTGGTGAACGGCCTCTCCGTGCATGGTCAAAGACACGTGACTAGCATCCACAGCCACCACAGCGGCACCGACACGTTCCATTAGACAGCGAGTCACACTCCTCCTTTGTTCTAGAGCACACTTTGGTTTTCAATATTTGGTTCTCCTCTCCTAAACGTCTCATTTCCATTCTCATCTCTTTCATTTCTTCTGCTAATTTATCTACTGCTCTTTAAAGTCCATCATTATCCTTTTCAAAGCGAACAGCAGCCATTGCTCCTTCCTCACGAACACTGTGAGCAGCATTAACAGCCATATAATCAGGCTTTATCGACTCTCTAGCATTTTCGCACCAACCTGCAATTGTGACGGCTTCCTCTAAATCCGTAGCTCCTTGTTCCTGACATTTGGTTCTGAGAACCGGGTCTAGACCAGCCAGGAAACGACGAAATTTTTCTTCCTTTTGAGCATTGTCACCATATTCAGGAAAAGCTTCGTCAACCAACCTGCTGATCTCAGCCACATAAACCTCCAAACTTTCCCACGGAGCTCGAGGGCGGGCCGAAAGGATGGTTCTGAAGCCCTCCATAAACTGTTTTCGTCTGAATGCCTCTTTCAGTTTCTCTTTAGCAGCTGTGTAATCCGCCTGAACGGCACCAGGAAGGCTGTCCCACAGCAGAGACGCTGCGTTGCTCAGACGTGTCGGTAGAATTCTCGCCAACTCATACTTGTATGAAACACTGTTATCATCCTCCGTGAGTGCTCTGACTGCGACCTCGAACTGACGCGCCCAGCATAGAAAACTCTGCCTCTCATCACCGGAGAACGGCGGGGGCAGTTCAATCCGAATGTGTCTGCTGCTTTTGTCACCATCCCGTCTCGGGTGGAAATCATACTCCTCTTTGCACCACATCCTTAAAGCTTTGACCACGTGCACCTCACTTTCTAAAACTTTTGGAGCTAAACTAACTAGTTAAACACCTGTCGCGCCACTTTTACTCAAATAAAACAAAACAAAAACACAGCTGCCACCAATGTAACCGAGCGTTTATGTGGGTTCGCCTGAAACTTGTTGAGCATAAAATAAGAAAACGGATGCTTTCTTCTGGTACATAACTCTTCGCCTTTATTAAGAGATCGCACATGTAATAACATCGCACTTTAGTTCCAAGTGCGCATGCCATCTCCCCAACTACGGCGAGCCCCGAGGGGAAAACGGTATTGCACCCACACACTTACAACAATGCGATTGGACTCAGTATTCCAAAATAAGAACACTCAAATAAAATCTGTTACACTCGCATCATTCGCGCGTGAAATTCGCTTCATACAGATGCGAATTCGAGTCATGGGAGGGGCTTCTGCCGCACGCTTACGGCCCTACTAGAGCAGGCTCCTGATTGGTTAATGCGGCGTGAATTTTCGCCAAAGTTCAGATTTTTCAATTGCGCGAATCACATGAACACTCAATTCGCGAGATTCGCGTCAATCGCATCGCAAGTAGGTCAATGCGATCCGGGCCGCGATGTATGCGGAGAACCCACATGCAGACAGAGAAGAAAGGTCCTGGCTGCAGGACGGGGCGGTGCTAAACATGGGGGAGGAGCTAGATGTGGAGCGCCGCCCTCAACACACCCCATTGGTTAGCAGGCGGTGTTATCTTTAAGTGCGGCCTTCATGTGTCGCTCTGCCCATAACTCTTCACATTGGTTTCAAGGAAATGACGTTGAAACCAGGAACTGAGGTTAAAAACATTGTTCTTCGACTTAGTGTGGTGAAGGACTGCGCCTCCGAAGGATCTGATGGACCCAGACACGGTGCCGAACGAGTCTATATGTCTATCTTCAACCTTCCATAGCACATAATGCGCAGCTACGCTCTCAACAAAATCAATGAGCCGCCTGGCAGAAGCCACTCGCATGACGCGAAATTCACGTGCAAATTAAATACACTAGCTCAAATGTCAGGCAGATGACAAGCTCAACCGCTCAACAGCTAGATGGTTATCTGTCTGAAGTCCCCATCCTCAGAAGTGCTGTACATAATGAGTAGGGTGAAGTTAAACATTTAAGTTTGAATTTTATACTGTGCATTGTTGCAATGTGCTAAATAAATATTAGCATAATTTGTAATTGATGTATTCTTTGAAACTTTAATATTAATTTATGCAATTGCAATGCCTTGAGTTTAGTAAAGTTAGTACAAGGTCATAGCCATAAATGCCATGGTACTAATAATTGGCTTAATTTATTTAGTTGTTTCGGTTTTCGGCCTTGGTTTCCTCTTTTTCGGTTTCGGCCAAGAATTTTTATTTCAGTGCATCCCTTTGAATAGTCCGATGCAAATTCTTTCATAATGAAAACGTTCTTACAGGCTGCGAGTGAGAAGCGGCAGACTGTCCTTACAAACTTGGATTCGCTCCACTTTTTAGAAACAGCCATTGAGCACAACCAGGAGTTCATGTGCTGCACACACTCAGATTTTGAAGTTGTGCTGTTTTGGAACAGTGTTGAAAATAAAACTTAACCACAGATTTATAATTGAGTCCTCGTTTGGGGATGAAGGGGTTAACACCAGGACTTTAATACAAAACACAAAACAAACACCCACAATGGGGAGAAAACACTATCCAAAACTAAAATACAAAATTGAAAACAAATACTTCCCACATGGGGGGCAAAAACAAACTACTAGGAAAACAAACAAGGAACTTGAACTATACATACAAGATACAGGAACTAGGAACACTACATACAGCGCAGGGAACATGTACAACGAACCAGCACAAGACAAATAGACAAGACTGCATTAAATAGGGAGACTAACAAAGGAGATAACGATGGGCATGTGTGGGTAATGAGACACAGGAGGAAAGCTATACTAGGAACGAGAGGGGCGGGGCCAAATGACGAGACTGGAGAGAACGCATATTATGTCCTGATTGACAATAATATGTTTCTCTCCACATAAAACACGTGGGTCTGTCATGATTCTGCCCCTAGACCAGAAAATCAAGACAAGAGCAGGCAGAATCATGACAACAACACTACAGCAGGAACAGACACGCTTTCTTTCTTATACTTTTATATTTTGGGCGTGTTCTTCAACGCTTCTCACCAACTGATGTAGAAATGTAGAAATGTGGGGGTGTGTTTAAAGGAGGCGTTTTAGGCAGGTTTGGATGAGCATCTGCTTTTAAATAAAACAAAATCCTGTCATATGATTTTAATCATCACATGTTTTGACAATCACAAGACACTTATAACGCAAGGTTTTTGTGTTTGTGTTTTTATGACATTCCTACATCCCAAACACCCCCAACCAACCCATGAACATGAATATAGAAGATGATCATATAAGAATCAGTACATGTGTGACTATCAGAGAGATGATCTTACTTCAGTGTGTCCAGTTTACAGTGAGGATTCTCCAGTACAGTAGAGATCAGGTTCACTTCTGAATCTCCTACAATATTATTAGACAGATCCAGATGTCTCAGGTGTGAGGGGTTTGATCTCAGAGCTGAAGTCAGAGCAACACAACCTTCATATGTGATCTTACACCTCCACAACCTGTAGAGAACAACAACACACACTTCAGTCTCTCAGTTCAGCAGGAATGTCATGAATGAAACACATATTACACTGAATAACATTCATCATCATGTTAAATCTTGATCATTAAAATGCTGTTCTCACGCTCTCACACCACACATCTGTTTTCTTACACAGGACCGTACGCTCCATTGTTTCTATAGTGTGAAATCTAATGTGTGTAATAATTGTGTAAAAGCTGAAGTGTATTTTAATGCTGCAAACATTTGATAACGTCTCAGTGGTCTAACAGCCCCTCAATGTCAAAATAAGTGAGGTGACCAATCAAATGAAAGAAGACGAGAGTTAGTGTTTACAGAGCCGAGCGCTTCTTTAAATAAAGTTTTTCATGTGCAGATGATCTGATGAGCTCAGAATATAAATACAACAAGTAAAGTTTCATGTTAAGCGTGTGTGAATGTCCCACATTAAACTGTTTCCTTATAATGGACTTCAATGGAGGAGAAAACACTTAACGTGACATTATTGACTTTATCTGTGGAATAAAAACTCCTTCTTTTGACAGCAGCTTGTGTTTATTACAACAAACATTTGACAGAAATGTCGTTTTTTTCTGGTCGTTGTTTGGGTAGTGAAGCGCTTTTCACATTAAGTGTTTTAGAAAGTCTCAATAAACTGTGTGGCTTTGAAAGTTTCTTTATTGTTTGTGTTAATCTATTAAAATGTTAATTGTATTTGCAAATACTTTAATGCATCATTAACAATAAATTCTAGAAGAGAAACTCTTTTACTTTATTTGTCTGTTTCTTTATTTCTGTCGTTCTTTTCTTTATGGCAAGATCTCTCATGTCTGATCTGTGCTCATCATTTAAAGGGTTCCTATTGGACGGCTTAAATGAACATTATTGTGTATTTGGTGTTATATTGTGTTTATGTGGTTTACTGTTAAAAAAAAAAATCACAGTTTTCACATTTCATTGCATTACTGTTGCTTCTCTGTGTCTTTCTGAAACGCCTCAATTCTTAAAGTTCTGATCGTTGTGAAAGCGCTGTGTACTCTGATTGGCCAGCTACACAGTGTGTTGTGATTGGCCAGCTGCCCAGTGTGTTGTGATTGGCCAGCTGCCCAGTGTGTTGTGATTGGCCAGCTGCCCAGTGTGTTGTGATTGACTGAGCTGCCCAGTGTGTTGTGATTGGCCAGCTGCCCAGTGTGTTGTGATTGGCCGAATACCTCAAGCATGTGACAGATATATATTTTTATGTGTAGCATCACTCTGCAGGGAGAACAGCCAGAGGATACGAGGCTCCCGATGGATTCAGACTCGTAAATATAAAACTATTTCTGCATTTGTGATCGTAGGACCGACAAAAAAAACTTACGTTTGTTAAAATCTGATGCAAATTCTTTCATAATGAAAACGTTCTTACAGGCTGCGAGTGAGAAGCGTCAGACTGTCCTTACAAACTTGGATTCGCTTCACTTTTTAGAAACAGCCGTTGAGCACAACCAGGTGTTCATGTGCGGCACACACTCAGATTTTGAAGTTGTGATGTTTTGGAACAGTGTTGTAAATAAAACTTAACCACAGATTTATAATTGAGTCCTCGTTTGGAAAACCAACTAAGATATTAATTTGTGATGAAACACACAGCGTCTCCACAACATGGCGACAGCAACAACACTACAGCAGGAACAGACACGCCTTCTTTCTTACACGTATATATTTTGGGGGTGTGTTCTTCAACGCTTCACCAACTGATGTAGAAATGTGGGGGTGTGTTTAAAGGAGGCGTTTTAGGCAGGTTTGGATCAGCATCCGCTTTTAAATAAAACTAAATCCTGTCATATGATTTTAATCATCACATGTTTTAACAATCACAAGACACTAATAACGCAAGGTTTTTGTGTTTGTGTTTCTATGACATTCCTAGATCCCAAACACCCCCAACCAACCCCTGAACATGAATATAGAAGATGATCATGTAAGAATCAGTACATGTGTGACTATCAGAGAGATGATCTTACTTCAGTGTGTCCAGTTTACAGTGAGGATTCTCCAGTACAGTAGAGATCAGCTTCACTCCTGAATCTCCTACATTATTAACAGACAGATCCAGATGTCTCAGGTGTGAGGGGTTTGATCTCAGAGCTGAAGTCAGAGCAACACAACCTTCATCTGTGATCTTACACCAACTCAACCTGTAGAGATAAATGACAAACATTGGTGATAAACATGAAATGAAAAAGAGAAAATTAAACAATAATGAAAATCAGTTTCTAATTTTGTGTTTCCTCATATAAACATGTGAGTGTAATAAGTGTAATATTGTTGTTGTGTTTGTTGTTAAACGCAGATGTTTGATGTTTAAACTAAACCTTTGATAACACAAACACTACATCAACACCATCAAACTGTGATGTGACATCTTTACAATGATCGGATTATAATTCACACATCAGATCAATACACATCAACTCTCTAAAGTTATGAAATGATCTGATGTGACGACACAACACCTGTTGTTTTATCAGAGAAATGAGAAAATGTTACTTTTTTTGTAATGTTATACTTTTGTATTTTTGTTCTTTAAGTAGTTTGGTTAAGACCCTGTTGTGATGTATTGGAGTCACGGGCAGTAACAACAGGAACATTTAGGGAGCGCTACTGCCTGGAGGTAACTGGGTGTATAAACACTGACACCATAGAATAAGGGAGTGTTTGTTGGGATCTGAAAGGTGCTGCACAAGAGGTGGATGGACAAGAGAAGGTGATTGCTTATTAGAAATGTTTTATTACTGAACTCGGACAAAACTGAAGTGTTACTTATTGGACCGAAAACCGCCCTACGTAATAACCAAGAATACTGCTTAACTATTGATGGATGTTCCATAAAACCCTCATCTTCAGCTAAGAATCTTGGCTTTTTATCCGATAGTACTCTGTCATTTGAGAACCAGGTCGCCAACACCTGTAAAACTGCGTTTTTTCATCTTAAAAATATATATAAATTACGTCATATGCTGTCACCATCAGATGCAGAGAAGCTAATTCATGCCTTTATGACATCAAGACTAGATTACTGTAATGCACTATTAGGTGGTTGCCCTGCAGGCCTATTACAAAAACTCCAACTGGTCCAAAATGCGGCAGCTCGAGTTCTTACACGTACAATAAAGTATGAGCATATTAGCCCGGTTCTGTCAACCTTGCACTTATTACCTATAAAGCATCGCATAAACTTTAAAATCTTGCTTATTACCTATAAAGCCTTGCATGGTTTAGCTCCTCACTACTTGAGAGAACTTCTCTTGTATTACAGTCCATCACGTGCACTACGCTCTCAGGTGTCAGGTCAGTTGGTAATACCTAGAATTTCAAAATCAAGTGCAGGCGGCAGATCCTTTTCTTATCTAGCGCCTAAACTTTGGAACAGTCTTCCCTGCAATGTCCGGGAGGCAGACACACTCTGTCAGTTTAAATCTAGACTAAAGACGCATCTGTTTAATCTTGCATACACTACACTACCATAATATATATATTCCAAATGTTACCCCGAGCTTCTTTCTGGCATGGGTAGAAAACCCTTGAGCTTTAAAAGTATGCACAAGGGGACAAGGTTTTCCAAAAATATAAGAGTTTATTCAAAGCATCAGAGTTTACCAAGACAAACAGGTAAATTCTCCCGTAGAAGACCAAACATGTAACAAATGTTTTCCTCCCCCCCCTCTCAATAGATCTAATTTACCTTCGGCCAAACCCAGATACAATTGCGGCCTAAACACAGGACCACTCAAGACCCAAAAAAACTCATATGCAAAATCCCAAACTCATAATACCCTTCAAATAAACACAAACAAAATAATACCTGCCAAAAACAATATCACACCAAACCACGCACAAGAGAGTAGTCCACGTCTGGTGGACGTCAATGTAATATGGAGCGTGTTCTAATGGCCAAAAGAATGAGAGACTGGGAAGGGACGTAAACACACAAATACAGTAGACAAAAAAATGAAATCATCTTGCTAGTCAGTCCCCTACACCACAATCATAGCCCACAGCTAGATTGGAAACATGCGGCACGCACGTACAGGGACAGACCAGCGAAGGGAAAACCTAACCGAAACAAAAACAGGAGGAACAGCGAACAACTCCACCTACTACAAAGAAACACAGAAATACACTTTATAATTCAATAACAATACAAATATTTCCTTTAATCATATTACCCCTTAAAATCCTTTCAACCCTATGTAAAATAGTTTAAATTACCTGCAACACTGTCATCAACACTGGACCAATTTCCTTGGTGAAAACACACAGCATTACCGACGGTCTATGCCACACTTATCTATATTAAAAACACATTACCTTAATTGCCATATGTCGCCAACACTGTTAAAATCTCAATCCATACACATACCCGCTCTCTCCAACGGTGTCCGCAACGAATAGCAAAATATCCCAGCAATGTTCACATCTGCAGTAAACAAGATTCGTGCTTTCAAAGGCTTTGTGGTCATAAAAACACAAAGCAACATTCACTTCGCCTACCTGCTTCGGGCCCTAAACCATGCGCAAATGTCCTCGAGAGTATACCAAAAAGGCTTCCACACACTTAAGATCCAAACAAAGGGACCGGACCTCATATTTTGGCATCCTCTCAAGTGCCTGCTTATAAACCCCCCCACCATGTGCTTGGCCACGCCCTACAAGCAAAAGGAGCTAGCTCCCCATGCTACACAAAGATCTAGGCTGCGTTAGATCAACCGGAACCAGGAACACTTCCAATAACAACTGATGCATTTATAGCATCAAAGAGTGCAGAACAGTCCTCTACTCTCAGCCAGTCTTGTCTCATTGTTCCAAGGTTACTAGAGCGGGCAGGACGCAGTCCAAGGTTACTGGAGCGGGCAGGGCGCAATCCATACCCAGTCCTGACAAATGCTTTGATAATAAAGCTGGACGAAGGACGTGGCGACTCTACAAAACTTCAGTCGCTATTAGATTATTAATGATAATCTTAAATCTAACTTTTTTTATTTTGCCTTGTTGTGCAAGCACTGTTGAGCTTGTACAGAGGCTGCAGTTTTTGCCAGAGGGGAACTGGAATCCCCTGGTTAGGCCTGGTTTCCCTCTGAGGTTTTTTTTGTCCTCCAATGGAGTTTTGGGTTCCTCGCCACCGTTTGCATACTGTTTTGCACTGTTTGCCTGGCCAGGGGGGCTGCTAGAGTTTAATAGTCTTTTTTAATTAACACTGTATATAGGAATTTATAATGTGTCTGATATTTGACCTGTGTTTTGACTTTCATAACCTTTTATGTTTTACTTATAGTCAATGTTTTCTTGTACAGCTGCTTTGTAACAATGAAAATTTTAAAAAGCGCTATATAAATAAAGCTGACTTGACTTGATTTATGCATCTAGATTACTGAGAGGGGCTGAGAGATCATATTCCGCATCAGAGAAAGAATGTTTAGCAGCAGTCTGGGCTGTGGAACAGTGGCATCATTATCTTGAGGGCAGAGCATTTGAAGTAATCACTGACCATGCTTCTTTGGTTTGGCTTTTCCAGTACCCAAAGCCTTCGTCTAGGTTGGAAAGATGGACTATCAGACTTCAAGGCTATCACTTCGTAGTACGTTATAGAAAAGGACAATGTAATGTGGTTGCTGATGTTTTGTCAAGGAGATATCTAGCTGAACCAAGAGCCATGCTGATGCACACACCTGCAAAACATGTTCTTAATTCGATCACTTGTGAACTGCCAATGGACCGGTCTCAGATTGCTGCGGAGCAGAAGAAAGATTCAGAGTGCCAAGAAATCATGGTAAGAGCCAAAAAACAAAATACCACTGATCTTATGAGAACTCACTATGTCTTGAAAAATGATATTTTATTCAGGGGTGTACCAGTCTCCAAAGGAGGTCGAAAGTTCCAAATGATTGTACCTGCTGACTTGAAGTAAGAGTTTAACTTATGCCCATGACAGCCCCCTCAGTGGACATTTATGCAAGTTTAAAACTCTAATGAGACTCGTAGAATTTCCATATTGGCCTTCCATGCATACTGACGTATGGCAACACTGCAAACAGTGTGAAAAATGTCAGCAGTATAAGCCTACAAACTTAAAGCCAGCCGGAGGTCTCCAAAGTGTGCCCATTGTGGAGCCCGGATACATGCTTGGCATGGACATTATGGGACCATTCTCACGGAGTACTCGTCAAAATGAATATCTTCTAGTGGTGGTAGACTACTTCTCTAAATGGGTAGAGGTCTTCCCCATGATATCTGCCAAATCTACCATCTACTCATCGAAGAGATATTTACAAGGTGGGGAACTCCAGCCTTTATTTTTTCAGATAGATGCCCTCAATTCACCTCCAACCTCCTGCAAGCAGTGGCAGGTAACCCAAAAACTCACAACTGCTTATCATCCACAATCAGACTTGACTGAACAAAATAACCGTAATCTAAAAACCATGATCGCATCCTAATAATCACCGCACTTGGGATCAGTGGATCTGTGAATTTAGGTTTGCTATGAATACTGCATGGCATGAAAGCACCGGATTTTCACCCGCTGAAGTGGCCCTGGGACGTCAATTAAAAGGACCATTACAAAGAGCTCTACAGAGTCCACCAGATCCAGATCAACCAAGCTACAGTACCATTGATCGCCAGAAACTACTGTACAAAACTGTAAGAGAAAATGTTGAGAAAGCACAAACTAAACAGAGAAATATTACAACCTCAAGAGCAGAACTCAAGACTTTGACTAGAGGGTGATCTAGTTTGGGTGCGTACTCGTCCTTTATCTAGTGCAGATGATGGTTTCATGGCTTAAATTGCACCAAAATGGCGAGGTCCAGTTTAAGAAATTGAAAGGCTAGGTCCAGTAAATTACAAGGTGACAATGTTATCTGACCCTACACAGATTGACAGATATCATACCCAAAACTTAGAAATTTACCATATGTCAAATTTTTTACACCAAAGGGAGGGGAACAGACAAAATGTTACTTGTTTTGTAATGTTATACTTTTTGTATTTTTGTTCTTTAAGTATTTGATTAAGACCCTGTTGTGATGCATTGGAGTCACGGGCAATAAAAACAGGAACAGTTAAAGAGCGCTACTGCCTGGAGGTAACTGGGTGTATAAACACCAGAGGCGGACAGAGTACACAGGTTCATTACTTGAGTAAAAGTACAGATACCCCTTGCTAAATTTTACTCAAGTACAAGTAAAAGTACTACAGTCAGATGTGTACTTAAGTAAAAGTACTGAAGTACATGTTTTTAAAAGTACTTGAGTATCAAGAGTACAAGAGTACATTTTCTAAATATTGCATTACTACTGCCACAGTGCTTACATTTATGTACAGAAACGTCCTGGAGTTATGAAAAATGTTAACGTTAATACCTTGGAGAATGTTAAAGGAATTTAAAGTAAAATAAAGTAATTTTAATCTTTTTACAATGCTTTATTCTTTTCACCTCTGCTAGAGTTTTAATGGATTTTTTGCACCCACATTTGAACCGAACAGTTTTAAACAACACACCGCATACTCAAGAACATCAAAGCAAATACTCGGCTTACATTAATGAGTAATATTAGAAAATACAATTCAGCTAACAATTGAGTGTACATGTGAGTTTCTCTGTTTTTTCATCAATCAGTGGTTGCGTTTCATCAAAACCTACGGTATGGCGAAATTTCCTCAGACCATACAAAAACGAACCACAATGAAACCAAATGATACCACATATATGTAACCACAAAACTTAAAGTAGTAAAAAATAACCCAGCCAGATGTTGTCATAACCACCACCAACGACTACGTTAATCGACTATGAGACTAAAATATAAACCAACCATTGATCAGATTCAGCAAACAAGATTAAATATAAAACATGTCTTACCTTGTCGCAGGGTTGTTAAGCCTTGATTCTTTTCATTTTTAAGCTAATCCTGGCATAGCTAGTGGCAAATCGCAAAATACATAATAGCCTAAACTGCGACTGCAATACAAAGTCTTTCCGTACAATATATTTTTTTAATTTTTCACAGATAGCGTTGTACATTATGAATGAAATACAATAACAATAGTGTAAATTATTCGATTTATTAAAATTATTAAATGGATGCCAACTAATTGGGAAAATAAAGACCATCCCCACTACCCATACCTCACACTTGATTCCAAAACCACTGTTAGGCATTTTGTAGACAGTTTCTTTGTTTTATTGAAAATAAATGCCTGTATATGATCTTAAATGTGGAAAATGCAGACAAACGAGTTTAGCCAAAAAGAGCTTCGAACAAACATTACGATGATGTCACGTCAAAACTACATATCTTCGGTCTTACCGACTATACGTCAATGACGCTATGTGAATTAACGGTGTTTATACATTCTCAAATACACATGCTTCCGACGCCTATGCTACATGTACACATCAGTGTAAAGTAGTTTAATTATCTTTAATGAGTCTCATTATGCACACGTACTTTGTTTCAACAATGTTTTCTGAACGCTATAGGGCCATACACAAACGCCGCCCCTGAAATCAATAAACCTAAAACAGCAAAGAAGGCGATATAGCAATGTTCTGACACACCTCTGAACCTGACCGTGTTATACACGCAGCATAGAGCAAAGAAGAGAAAATAATAATGATTAAAGAAAATCAGCTGACCGGTCGCGATGTTTTCAAGTTCATTTCATGTTATATTTACCATTTTATATGACGCTATTGGCTACTCTTCCCTTACCTTTATTCTTTATTCATATAAAAATACCCCCAAATCGCATGAAAATACACACAAAACACATATTCTTCAATCGTGCATTTATTAGGACGTGTCATGCAGACGTGAGATGATTGACAGCTGTGTACAGCAAATGATAGAGCTCTGAGGTCTGGGTGATTGTTGCTGATAGGCTCGCCCAATAAGTGGCGCCTGCACAATCCAATCACGTTTGAGAGGGAAAAAACAAATTGGTGGTTTCCGAGATTTTTCTTTTTCCTTTTTAGAAGTAACGTGTACTTACGGTTATGGATAGAAATGTAGCGGAGTAAAGAGTACAATATTTGCCTCTCAAATGTACTTGAGTAAAGTCATGAGTACTCCCCAAAAATTATACTCAAGTAAAGTACAGATCCCTCAAAATTGTACTTAAGTACTGTACTCGAGTAAATGTACTCCGTTACTGTCCGGCTCTGATAAACACTGACACCATAGAATAAGGGAGTGTTTGTTGGGTAGAGAGAAGTCTGAGGATTGATCTTGTGCTACCTTCTTTTTCCATCCAAAATTATGCGTGGAGAACTCTTTGAGTTTCTGCTGAACTAAAGGACTTTTTATTTACCACATTTTCTTTTGTGAGTACGGATTGGATTCTAGAGACAGTGAATCCAAGAATAGTCCACACCAGCAGCAAGGCTACAGCACATGGTCAGCTTAGTGACGCTGAGGACAACTATTCACTGAACATCATCTCAAGCAACCTTTTCTCATATGGAGGATTATAGGATTACTATCATTGCATCGCACTCAAATAACTTTAGGGAGCTTTGACTCATCACACCTTATCAAAGACAGGACATGGCAAGAGATAAGTTTGTTTTGTCTCGTTGAATCGTGCTTGAAGAGACAAAGACCTCCAAGATCTCTAACTCTATTTCTATTGTCTTGGGTTTTATTTTGACACATTTATTAAGCTCTGGTGAAGAAAATAAAACTAAAACAAGATGAGTTGTGTTTTTTGTTTTGTGAAGAGTTCTTTTTATCAGTACATGTCAAAATTAAGATGAACCCCTCAGAGTAACATCTTTAAACCAAAATAAGTGTTACACTTGATACTCTCTGGGTCAGGATTAAAAATACTGGACGAATGTCAAAATTATTTAAAATTTAAGATAATAAAATTTAGAAAATTTAGAAAGTGACTTATAGTTACATGGAATAAAACTGTAACAGTGAACTGAATGTTGTTAGTTTTACTTACTTCAGTTTTCTGGATTCTTTAATCACAGGCTGCAGTTTCACAAGAACTTTATCTGCTTTATTTTGAGATCCAATAAATGTATTCAGATCAAGATCATCCAAATACTGATCAGACATCAGCAACACAAAAACTAAAGCTGACCACTGTGAAGAAGAGAGTCTGGAGCGTCCGACTGATTCAGATTTCACATAATGTTGAATCTCCTGCAGCAGTGAATCATCATCCAGTTCATTCAGACAGTGAATCAAATTGATGGATTTCTCTGGAGACAGATTCTCACTGATCTTCTGTTTAATGTACTTAACAGTTTTCTCTTTCTTGTAGGAGCATCTTCTCCTGTGTGTCAGTAGATGCTGTAAGAGAATCTGATTGGAATCCAGTGAGAGACCCAGAAGAAAACGCAGGAAAAGATCCAGATGTCCATTTTTACTCTGTAAAGCTTCATCTACAGCTCTCTGATGCAGCTCACATAATGAATCCTGTTCTGGTGAGTTATGTTTTAGGTTATGTTTAGATTCCACTCTACCAATTATATAAGAGAACCAACCTGGACTTTTTTTATGGTTTTCTGTCAGTTTAGGACCTGCTCCAAACACATTTGTGTTGTTGTTTGTGATGGAGATGTGAGCATAAAGAGCTGCGAGATGTTCCTGAACGCTCAGATGAACAAAGCAGTAAACTTTCCCCTGATACAAGCCAAACTCCTCTCTGAAGATCTGAGAGCACAGTCCTGAGTACACTGATGCTTCTGCTACATCAATGCCACACTCTCTCAGGTCCTCATCATAGAAGATCACATTCCCTTTCACAAGCTGCTCAAAAGCCAGTTTGGCCAGTTTGAAGATCATGTCTTCATCATTCTTCTCATAGTCCTTCTGATGTTTGATGTTTGTCTGAATGATCAGGAAGTGTGTGTACATCTGAGTGAGAGTCTTGGGGATCTCTCCTTCACTCTCTGCTTCACTCAACATTCTCTCTAGAACAGTGGCTGAAATCCAGCAGAACACTGGGATGTGACACATGATGTAGAGGCTCCTGGATGACTTCAGGTGTGAGATGATTCTGTTGTTCAGACTCTCATCACTGATTCTCTTGCTGAAGTATTCCTCCTTCTGTTTGTCAGTGAAGCCTCGTACCTCTGTGACTCGATCAACACACTCAGAGGGGATGAGATCAGCTGCTGCTGGTCTGGAGGTGATCCAGATGAGAGCGGAGGGAAGCAGATTCCCCTTCATGAGGTTTGTCAGCATCACGTCCACTGAGGCCGATTCACTGACATCACAGAAGCTCACACTCCTGTGAAAGTCCAGAGACACACGACACTCATCCAAACCATCAAAGATGAACAACACTTTATATTCACCGCTGGAGATTTCCATTTCTTTAGTCTCTGGGAAGAACAGATGAAGAAGCTCCAGAAGACTGAGTGTTTGGTTCTTCATCAGATTGATCTCTCTGAAAGGAAGTGGAAATATGAGGTGGACGTCCTGATTCTCTTTCCCTTCAGCCCAGTCCAGAATGAACTTCTGCACAGAGACTGTTTTTCCAATGCCAGCGACTCCCTTTGTCAGCACACTTCTGATGGGTTTGTCTTGTGCAGGTAAAGCTTTAAAGATGTCATTGCATTGGATTGGTGTGTCCTCTGTTGCTGTTCTCCTGGATTGTGTCTCAATCCGTCTCACCTCATGTTCATTACTGATGTCTCCACTTTCACTCTCTGTGATGTAGAGCTCAGTGTAGATCTCATTCAGCAGTGTTGGGTTTCTCTCATGTGATGTTCCTTCACACAAACACTCAAACTTCTTCCTCAGATTTGATCTGAATGTGTTGAGGACTTCAGGAAGTTTAGACTCATTTCTGTAAAGTTAAAATAACAGATTATTACTTAAATTAGAAAACTAAATGCTCAGAGCGAGAATTCTTCACTGTTTTTGTCAGAGGAATTGTTCACTCATTCTCTCATGGATTACTCTTCCTTAGGCCATTTTAGATGTATATTACTTTAGATAAATACTGATGAATCATTGACAACTGTCGTAATTTTAACATTTTATGTAGTTTTCTAATTGTTGACGCTCCAAAATAAGATGCACACATTATATTAGTCCAATCCAAAGCACAGTGGGATCAAAATGTCTTCTGAAGTGAAACAATTGTTTTTTGTAAGTGTTGTGAGAAACAACATCATGTGTTGCTACAGCGCTTTGTCTTGTTTTTGTCTCTTTTAATCGTATCACTAAATGCTGTTGTAGGGACCTATAAAGTGACAAATATTCCTTTATACAAATATTGCAAATATAGAACATTTTATTTATAGTTTTCATTTTATAATGACATGAGGATGAATAAATGACAGAATGTGTTTTTTTTGCATGAAGTACTGTGGTGTGTTATGAATAATATGATTTACCTGAAACCAGATTTTTGTGGTTGATTCTTAGACGGATCAATCTTCCTCCTCTCACAGACGGGATCTGTTGTGAATCGTCTGGATGACACGATTGAAAAGCAAGAATCAGACACTTGAAAATAAATGAAATCATTATTAACTTTGTTAACTACAGTTTTTACACTGCTGTGAGAGTAAATGACCACTATGGCTTAATTATGATATTTTCATTAATACTAAGGTAACCAGACATCCCCGTTTCCTGCAGACAATCGTGGTTTTTGGTGTTCTGAAGATGTCCCTGTTTTACAGTCCAAAACAACCGGCTTGTTGATCGACCTCTTTAAGAGCAATCATGCAGATTTGACCACTGATCTAGGAAATGTTCTTGTTTTTTAATCTGGTCACATTAAGTTACACTGTGTGCACACATGTGGTTGAAAGTGAACAGTGTACAGTTCACACACGTGTCTCTCAGTGAGTTATCTGCTCTTTCTGTGGGAGCATCATTAAGGTCTTGTTCTTTAACTTCTTGTTATCCCAGCCACTCCCATGACTCGGGTCAACCTCTCTACACAGTTCAGCTCATCTTCCGTTAGCTCTTCCACGACAACCAAGAAACTCCTACAGATGGTTCAGAATGTGACGGCAAACCGAAGAGGGCGCACATCACACCCCTTGCAGCCGGGATCTTATTCAAAGCTCTGCCTCTCGTCTACACAACAACTACAGGCACAGCCCCAGCTTACCTTAACATACGGGCCATCCAGATGCTTGCATTCTGCTAATAAACAACAGCTAGTGGTGCCTTCTCATGCTCATTTCCCTGGACTCTTCCCCGCTGGTGGAACGACCTGCACACCCCTACCAGAGCAGCTGAATCCTGCTCGACCGTTTTCAAGAAGTATCTGAAGACTTTCCTCTTTCATAAACGACTCAATAACACTAGCACTTACTTTCTGCTCTGTCCATTCTTCAAAATAGAAGAAATGAGTGTAACTGTGTCTGAGCAAATAATGTTCAGTTTTTAATGCACTTGAACATTTTGTTCTGTTACTGTCATGACTGCTTCCATTCTTCCTCATTTTATATTTAAACAAAAGCGTCTGCTGTGGGACTAAATGTAATGAAAGTGTAAACAAACACTCAAGAAAAATCTCACATTAAATGAAATGTCAAATAATGTTCTTAATTGATATTTTATACCCAGGATTAGGTCTTGTATCTTCACTCTTAAACTTTAATGGCGGATTCATAGACCGGTCACTCTTCATAGACACACAGCTGAACTCTGGATCTGATCTCATCTGATCTACTAATCTATAACACACAACACATGACAGTCATTACTGTACTGAATTACTGTATTTAACAATATCTTATCTATTTATACCGTTAATATAAAAATATACTGTATTTTTGTGTATTTGTCTCAATGAGTAAATTATACAGCACTCATTGTTTTTATGTGTAAGAAAATATTAATAATCATGAAAATAACATTTCCAAAAAAAAACTTTCCATCTCATTTATAAAATAAATCATCAAATTAAATGTCAAGGTATAATAATGTTTTATTGATATTTTATACCCAGGATCAGGTCTTGTATCTCCACTCTTAAACTTTAATGGCGGATCCATAGACGCGTCACTCTTCATAGACACACAGCTGAACTCTGGATCTGATCTCTTCTGATCTACTGATCTATAACACACAACACATGTCAGTCATTACTGTACTGAATTACTGTATTAAACAATATCTTATCTATTTATACCGTTAATATAAAATATACTGTATTTTTGTGTATTTGTCTCAATGAGTAAATTATACAGCACTCATTGTTTTTATGTGTAAGAAAATATTAATAATCATGAAAATAACATTTCCAAAAAAAAACTTTCCATCTCATTTATAAAATAAATCATCAAATTAAATGTCAAGGTATAATAATGTTTTATTGATATTTTATACCCAGGATCAGGTCTTGTATCTCCACTCTTAAACTTTAATGGCGGATCCATAGACACATCACTCTTCATAGACACACAGCTGAACTCTGGATCTGATCTCATCTGATCAACTGATCTATAACACACAACACATGACAGTCATTACTGTACTGAATTACTGTATTTAACAATATCTTATCTATTTATACCGTTAATATAAAAATATACTGTATTTTTGCGTATTTGTCTCAATGAGTAAATTATACAACATTCATTGTTTTTCTGTGTAAGCATGTGTTAATAATCATCAAAATAACATTTCCAATAAAAAACTTTCCATCTCATTTATAAAATAAATCATCAAATTAAATGTCAAGGTATAATCATGTTTTATTGATATTTTATATCCAGGATTAGGTCTTGTATCTCCACACTTCAACTTTAATGGCGGATCCATAGACACATCACTCTTCATAGACACACAGCTGAACTCTGGATCTGATCTCTTCTGATCTACTGATCTATAACACACAACACATGTCAGTCATTACTGTACTGAATTACTGTATTAAACAATATCTTATCTATTTATACCGTTAATATAAAATATACTGTATTTTTGTGTATTTGTCTCAATGAGTAAATTATACAGCACTCATTGTTTTTATGTGTAAGAAAATATTAATAATCATGAAAATAACATTTCCAAAAGATTAATAATTTAAAAACCTTCAATCTCGTTAATAATATAAATGATCAAATATGTGAAGGTATAATCATGTTTTATTGATGTTTTATACCTGAGATCAGGCCGTGTCTCTTCACACCTAAAGTTGAATGTCGGATCCATTAGACTCTTCATAGACACACAGCTGAACTCTGGATCTGATCAACTAGAACACACAACATATTTATTTTGATTTTAAGTACATCTATTATCTGATGAACTTCTCATTAAAAATGTTTTTAACAAATATTAGAGAAATTGGTCACAAAATAAGGAGACGGTGCACAAAAAAATCAGCTTTATATAAACATTTAAATATATTAAAGATTTAATACGAGTGTGATCATGGAGCTTCAAAGGTGAATCTGATCAATCTGATCTCAACAACTGACACTGAATGAAAATGACACACAGACACAAAACCAAAGTGAATAAAAAGTCATTTAAAGTGTTAAAGAAAGAACTGCGTCACCTCGAGCGCACATTACTCACACTAACACATTATGAACGAATAACACACAAAACAATCTTTATAAGTAACGTTATCAAACAAAGACAAGAGATTATGAGTGAAATACACTACAAGACTTTTATAAACTAGACATCACGCACTTGAACATAGAAACACACGAACTGAGCAAATCTGAAAACTTACTGCAACAAGACCAGACTGACAATCTGAGCAAAAGTCTTTTGTGTATTTTAGACATGAATCGGTTCTTTAGAGAAACCCATAACCCTCAAAACTAACAACACAATGTTTTAGTTCTAGTCTGTATGTTGAGCTCAAGTTTAGCTGAAGTTCTAGATACTCTGTGGCCTTGCGAAGATAAACGACTGAATAACAGTTTTAAAAGCAATAAAACATCATGAACTCGACACTTACCTCGATTAAACTGTTATTAGATCCTCAAAAGATCCCATCAGAGTTAAAAAGCGACTTTACGCGTTATAATAAAACACTTTAATACTCGACAGAACTTTACCTGTTTTGAACAGGTGTTTATAAAATGGACGCCGGGAGAGTCACGTGATGTACTGCGCTCACTCTTTCACTTTCGATTTGGTTAAAAAATGGTTCAAAATTCATACAAACGTTTAAAATACGTCAACATTTCTTAAACCAACCCACCAAAAATAAAATATAATGTTTCGTGCCGCTTTCTTTAGCCCTGAGTGTGTTCAGGTGTTTGTCATCTTTAATCTTCTTTAAGCGCAGAGGAGCAACTGTGTCTCTGAAGATCTTCAGTGTTATTACTCATGCGAGAGATTTGCGAGGTTCAGGCAGATTATCAAGAAAAACACCTTTTATAGTTAAAGTATTCTACCGTGAGACAGTATTAAATCTAAAGTATGATTATGAAGGTGAGTGGGTCCTGACACATGTTGACTAACACCCCTGGAGTTAAGAGTGTCTTTAAAAGCCATTCCTAAAGCATCTGTATCATTATCTACATGGATGTTAAAGTCACCATCAGCAAGGACTCTTTCTGCAGCCACTAGTTCAGATAAGAACCACCAAATACTTTAATAATATCTTTGTGGTGGAGGCCTGTATATAATAGACAGGAAACATTTTAAAGATGTTTTATCATTAGTAAAATATTTATATTAATCTTTGGGGACAGACTCATTTAAAGTAATGTAATCATCCGGCTTTAGCCATGTTTCTGTCAGACAGAGCTTTATACTTTATGGTCTGTTATCATATCGATAAGTAAAAGTTTGTTGAAAGTGTGCCGCCTGTTGACAGGATCAGGTGGTGTTTAACAGCGCGACACAACGAGCTGCGTTTAATGGAGCATAATATATAAACACATCATATTATAATACTCTTCTTGTTTGTGACATTAAGTGTTTAAATCCTCAAAAACATGGGGTCTGTTGTCAAAACATTGCGCTCAGAATCAAAGCGTAAAGGTCACACAGGAATATGTGTATTTTATTAAGATCATGTTTGGCACGTGACAGCTATTATTTAATAACGAATAATATTTCCGTATTTCCAGACAAAATGACGCGTCCCGCGATTTGTCCCGTATTTTACATTGGTCCACATTATGCAGCATCCTATGGAAATCACCGCAACCGCATCGTGTGAAGACACGTCCTATTCTGCCCCTGATTGGGTAATACCCGCTGCCATCGTTGATTTGATGGTTAATCACGGGCACAGCCAATCAGTGTCAGAGGAGGGCGGGATGCCGCCTCGCCTGTTCTTCTTTTGGCAACAGAGAATCCACTTGAGACGATGGCAGAGGGTCCAGATACAGGTCCAGAGGCAGGTCCAGATACAGGTCCAGATACAGGTCCAGATACCCTCCGGCTCTGAAAGTTTCACAGCTGAAACGAAAGCGGCTGCAAAAATACAGACGAGAGTGGGAGGAGTCAAATACTTGGCTGGAAAGTGTCAGCGGCAATGAATATGAAGCCCATTAGACGAGTGTCGGCGAGTGTTCTCTGTGGCTCACGGTGGCCTGTCAGATGTGCGACAGCATCCCTCGGGAGAGCCACATTCACGAAATGCTGGAGATCACCGAAATCAGAGCAGCGTCTCACAATTCTTCATACCTCCATCATCTCCAGAGGCGGATAGTGTCATGTTTTTTATCACCTACATATTTGGATTGATTACGTTAGATTTCATATGCTGCCTATTAAGAAATAATGTTAATAATGTACATTAATCATGTTAGGGTATGATTTGTTTATTAAGGTTAAGTTGTACAGTCAGACACATAAGCATTACTTTAATAAGAGATAAGAGAAATATATTTAATACATATTTAATCAAAATATAGTACCTATGTGAATAAAATAAACAACTAGGCTATTTGTTATGCTTATCCAATTAAAATAATTGCATCATTCAATACTAGAATTAACAATAGACTATATAAAAACGGAATAAATAAATACATAAATATATTTACTTAACAATAATAAAAATGTGACTTAAATAAGAAATGTTTGTAGATATTATTATATCATTTACAGTTATTTAGGCATGGTTTCACTGTTTGGATGTTGTTACTGCAAACAATGACAACAAATTTAGCCAAAATCTTTGTTCACTACACATTATAAAATTACTCGAGTTAATTAGCAATTTCTTATCCTACTCCCCTCTATAGGTTACAGCAGCGGAGTTAACGCAGGTGTACCACACGGTTAAACACAACCTCAGCTATAATAGTGCTGACTGTGGACACAAGCTCAACCAAAAGATTCTGCATGACTCCAAAATCATAAAGAAAATGTCTCTTGGAAGAACAAAGGCAGAAGCAATGGTCAAAGACATCCTTGCTCCAAAGGCAGTGGCTGATGTTGTTGACATTTTAACATCAGGTAAACCTCTCCCATTCTCCATTCAGACGGATGCATCGAATAAAGGGAACAGGAAGATGTTTCCCCTTGCTGTACAGTACTTCAGGCCAGAAACTGGGATCTGCAACAAACTGCTTGATTTTGGAGAGAATGCAGATGAGTCAGCTGCTGGGATTATGGATTACATAGAACAATCCCTTAATAAATTTGGTTTATCGTTGGATCAAGTTACAGCTTATAGTGCAGACAATACTAATGTAAATTATGGAATCCATAACTCTGTCTTCACCAACCTAAAGAAAAAGCAAAAATGTCTGCTGAAAGGGAACTGCCATGCCCATATTTTGCACAACACAGTGAAGCATGCTCTCGACCAGCTCACTGTAGATGTAGAAAATGTTGTGCTGAAGGTCTATGGCTACTTCTCCACATCTGCCAAACGAAGGGAATCCCTCAAAGAGTTTTGCCAGTTCTGTGATGTGGAGTTCTGTGAGATTCTGCGACATGATACAACAAGGTGGCTGTCCCTCAATCCAGCCATATCCCGTTTTATGCAATCCTGGACTGCACTCAGGTCTTATTTCATCAGCCTGGTGGAAGAGTGTCCCAGACAGATCAGAGCTTTGTTAAAGCTCAGTGAAGCCTCAACTAAGGACATTTATTCATTTACATTTATTTTATTTTATTTATTTATTCATTTGGCAGACGCTTTTATCCAAAGCGACTTACAAGTAGTTTTTTTATTACAGTGACACATTACTGCAGAGCAATCAGGGGTAAGGTGTCTTGCTCAAGGGCACTTCAGTCATGACCTGCTGACACTGAGATTCAAACCTTCTGATCACAAACCCAACGCTCTAACCACCAGGCCACAGCTGACCCCTTTTATAAACACATCATACAGAAAACTGTACAGAAAAGTACAGAAAACTCTTGTTGCTACTCAAGCTGTAAACGTTGCTGCGTTATGAAATGACAGTGTTGTTCAACCATGAACTCCTTGCTTTGCTAAACCACATAGTTCTTATGAAGACTGTAAGCTTAATGAACACAAAGGTTTAGTTATGACTTTACTTCTTCACCGTTGTCTCTATGTTGCCAGGTTTTTTGTTTGGACCTGAAAATTGTAGCACCACTTCAGCTCAGTAATGTAAGTAAAAAGTTATCAATCAATTATTAAATAGCAGCAAAAAGTCAGTAATGAAATAACTGAAAAGAGTTCAGTGTTGTTTGCTTACAACATTCTTTAAAATATCTTCTGTTGTGTTCTGCAAAGTCAGTCATACAGATTCAGATTGACATGAGAGGGAGTAAATAATGAAAGCTATCCCTTTAAAACAACAGAAAATATATTGATATTTATAACAATACAAATAGTTGATTATTTAAAATAATAAATAAGAGGGAAAACTGCATGTAATAATAAAGTATAACTAAACACACACACACACGCGGATCTTGAAATGTGTTTAACTTTCACTTCAACTAGTTTACTTGGAACAAACCAAATGTGTTTTCAATAGAGTCCAGCGGTCTGAATAATAATAGTGAAAACTTACATACTGATCGACTATTAAAACCGAAATGTGACGTTTATATTCTATATTGTGATTAAACGTAGATACAGATTTAAATCCTATAGTGCAAAACTTCAATTCATCTATTTCTGTGATGACTCTCTTTTCTCAAACGCTCTCGTCATTATAAGGTCTATGTCGCCCTCTGCTGGAGAAACACTGTACACATCAATATAAAATGATACGTCACACCTCTACAAAGATCACATATGACCGAGAAAAAACACAAACTTGTCCCGCCGCTGGATTACAAAGAAAAACACTTTTTATCCAAAACAAACAAACATTATATCTCAGAATCATGACGCAACCACCTGTCAGTCATCCGTTCAGCGGACACGCCCACATTTCATGAGCTTCTTCTTCTTCTTTAATGTTTTATTGGCGGTTGACAAAGAACAAAATGGCGCCTTACCGCCACCAGCTGGTGTGGAGTGTGGATCAAAATGACTTTTGTTTTTTATTATATCCTATTCAACAAATGTGTTATTCTAAGATATTAAAATATACAGCTATAACATTCATTTCCAGAATTGTTTTGTTAAATATCTCCTAATATAAATTGCCTTAGAATCCTTATCTGCAGCCATTAATAGGACTTCCGCTTGAATGAACCGTAATCACCCTAATACATGTGACTATCATAAACACTGAAGTGGAAGCGACTATTATAAATGTATAAGATAGTAAAAGACTATATGATTACCAAACAAATAACCAATTAAAGTGTGTTCACCAAAGCGTCTTTAGCAGCTAAAATAATCATATCTGGTGCTATTCTGAACACGACCAGCTGGTGGCGCTTAACTGCGCGTTATTCCGGAGATTCGTTGGTTGGTGTGATTGAGAATATAAACAACAGTTAGTCTACTTGTTACTAGGATCTTATTTTGAAGAATATTACTTCATATGAAAAACCATTAATGTTAACTTCTCCATTGTTGTGTATGATGGTGGTTTTCACAAACTGGGTCACAGAAGAATGACATTTATATATTTTTACTATTAAAATGAATAAACAAAAGTTGATTATGGATACTTTTAGAGTCACTAAGGTACTTTTTAAACAATATATTTAAAACATAGACTTTAAAATCTATTTGATACCGGTGCACACAATTATGTACCGTAATGTGATGTGAATCAGCTCAATATACGCGAGGTCTCACTTCAAAACACTCTTGTGAGTAATAACATGTCATGGAAATATAGAGCAAGATCTGTACTGTCACACTGATAGTTTTTGCAGTGGTTTGCCGAACGTTGCTTTCTTTTATTCCTCTTATTAGTGAATCACCTGTACCGCACCAAAGGCAACGCAATGCTAATAATCTGTGACCTCTTTCAGCATCCACAACTTCTCAACTATTTTTCCTATTGGTTTATGGAACTGTCAATCTGCGGTAAACAAAGCAGATTTCATTACGAGCTTTGCTAAAGTTTCTGTTCTCTCTCTGAAACTTGGATCAAACATGAGGACACTGCGACACCGGCAGCCCTCTCCTATAGTCACACTTTCTCCCACAGTCCACACACATCAGGTGGAGGAACCGGTCTACTTCTCCCTAATGATTGAATATTCAAGCAGCTAGATGAGACATTTCTATAATCATATGAAATAAACTACTTAAATATGACATTTTCCTTTTAAAACAAAAGCTTTAGTTTCTCTTGTATTGAAACAGTATGTATTATTATTTAGTGAATTAAATATCTTATTTTTGAACTGCAGTCTATCTTTTCTCCAATGCTAATTAAAATAACAGCTAAATGTAGCTCTATGTAAATGAACGCGCTGTTGCTAATGTAAGTTTTGCTTTGCATGAAGCCAAATAATAACAAAAGAACAGAATCCACTGGTAATGGTGCTCCAGGTTTAACACCGGGATGGGCTTCAAGTCTCTGATGTGTACTTGCTTGTTATTATTAGCTATAAAACTGAAATAAACAACGGTGCTGAAAGATACTGAAATAATACATATTATATTGCAAAAAATTACCTTTTGTCTTTTTTAATCATTGACTCTTAAGAACTTTTTATTTGAGATCAAATTGAATTCAAGTTCTTAGATATTTTAAATGACTGAACAAATAACTTAATGACATTCTTATCCCTGAAAACACTTTTATTAAACCTTTAGACAAACTGTAAAAGAAAACAGTGCAGTAAAAAGTTTTGAAGCGTTTGGATAATGCACTTTAAAGATCTAAGAAAATGACTCTTATCTTTATTACTGTTACTTTATTTAATCGCCATGGCAACAATGTTCAAGTTATTCAAAATCCATTAGCATTTTATTATCAGTATTTTGGCATCATTTTGGTGTGAATTGGATCATTTTCCAAGGAGAACAACACATTTGTCTGAGAACAAATAGCTCATCCACATGTCGTGTGTGATAATATCTTATGTTAAATGCATCAGGTGCCTTTTGAGAACATACGTCTTGTTATACTAAAGTAGTAAAATAGTCATTGTTTCCAAATGAACATTGATAATAGAGCACAAAAGTTAAAGCAAAAATAAAATATGAAGCAAAGTGGTTTGTTCAACTAACAAATAGATGAGCAGAGACCAGCTGTTGCCTCAACCGTCACTCAAGCAGCGGAGTTAAAACATCACATTGCGTCACATTCTGGTTTTCTAATATCACTATCAATCCAATAATATTTATATTCAAGCATTATACACATATGGTCACAACATGACAACTGCTGCATATCGAACACTAACACTTTATGAATTTGAACATGTACATGAATTTATCCTAAAGAATCTGTCTGAGCGCATTGATCATATTGATGACATCTGTAAACTAGAAAGCTTCATATAAACCACTGGCTCCTGCACAATGTGTTTGGATGATAAAATGTTTTTCTAAGGTTAAAGTGTCTTGTTCCGCATTATGACCAACAGAGGGCGATGTTGACTCTTCAACATCGATTTGGGTATTTTTTGTCAATTCAACACAGAAACCACATCAATCTAAAAGATGTAACAGCGATTTAACATCAAACACTTTACACCCAAAACACTTGAGTACATTTTAAAGCTGTGAAATCAATGAAATATAATGTTTAAATTGTGTAAACGAAACTAAAAATGAAGTAAATCTGAGTAACCTAAACATTTCGATTAGAATTGACCAAACATATTGAGTTTATATCAAAAATATGATCTGCTAATTTAAAACTCATTTTTACATCAAATTTAAATAATAAAAGTCACTTTTAGAGAAATGAATTGTTGGATGTTTAAACTATTTCTTAATATGTTCCACTGAAAAAAATCAACTAAATGATTTTGAAAGATTTGATGAAGTTAATATAACTGTTATTTTGTGATGATTATATTTGAGATTGTTATGAGCTTTAATGCAGTTCTGCAGCAGTCAGTCTGAATGTAAAAGTCCTCTGCTTGAGAGGATTCCTGAGAAATGAATTGACTTATTTCATGTCGTTCATTATTTTAAGTTGAAGGGATTGTTCAGCCATAATAAACTGTCATCATGTATGTATATGACTTTCTTCTGTCCTTTGAGAAATGTGTCCATACAATGGAAGTCAATGGGCTTCAGTGTTGTTTGATTACAACATTCTTTACATTTACATTTACGCATTTTGCAGAAGCTTTTATCCAAGCAACTTACATTGTATTAAACTATATATGTATACATAGGTATCTGCAATCCCCTGGGATCAAACCCACAACATTGAGCTCTTACCACTGAGCTACAGGAAAGCTTCAAAATATCTTCTGTTGTGTTCTGCCGTCATACAGGTTCAGATTGACATGAGACGGAGTAAATAATGAAAGAATTTGCATTTTTAATTAAAAAATAAATAAGAGGGAAAACTGCATATAATAATAAAGTATAAATAAACACACACAACTTTCACTTCAACTAGTTTACTTGGAACAAATCAAATGTGTTTTCAATAGAGTCCAGCGGTCTGAATAATAATACTGAAAACTTATATACTGATCGACTATTAAAACCGAAATGTGACGTTTATATTCTATATTGTGATTAAACGTAGATACAGATTTAAATCCTATAGTGCAAAACTTCAATTCATCTGTTTCTGTGATGACTCTCTTTTCTCGTCATTATAAGGTCTATGTCGCCCTCTGCTGGAGAAACACTGTAAACATCAGTTTACATACAGATCACAAACATCCTCACAACAGCTGAAAGCTGTGAACTAAACCTAATAAAATCATATTTCTCTCACATTTCACGAAGGTGCAATAAGACGTCAGTAAGTAAATGCAAAACTGAGCGCTTGTATATTGAAGTTGAGAATTTAAACAATAAATCCATGTACACTAAGATTACACTTCCAGCCGCTGTGTAAACTTGTACATATAATAATCTGAAGCACTGATGGACATTAATCACACTGTGACTCATTCATGAAATATGAGTAAATTCAGAGTAAATTCAGATTTCATAGTAAAATGTTTTAATGAACTCCAGTCAATCATAAACACGATCTCATTCACGATTAGTGTGAAAAAGGACGACCCTTTTCAGAAGGATAAAACTGGCTGCTCGAGAATCAGCCAATCAGGAGCGTCAATGTGCCCAGCACCAGCGTGCGGAAGGAGACAGTTAAGTTTCGGTTTTCGGGAAAAGTTTGGAAGAGAGCGTTGGTGTTTAGAGACTGTGAAGTTTTATATTTATATTTGTTCTGATACTGATCGTACTCATTTGCGAGTTTCTAGAACTGTGTGCGTGCAACTACCAGTGAGTATACTGAAGTTTGTTGTTATTTTCACCTCAGATTGATGTCGTGGCATGTTGATTATCATCGTATAATAGCGGAGCTTATTTAGCAATGCTAGCGGGTTTGATTCTTATGGATGCTAATAACTAATGAAGCGTTAATCTGCAAGCTTAACATGTCTTAATTAAAATAATGTCTTTTCTCCGTTGTTCATGCACAATGTGTAACATTGTTTGATTTAAGGAGCAACTTTGCAGTTAATACCTATTTCATGTTCAGCCAAACGTAGTATGTTATATTGTTACCGTTATTGCGCAGCTAATTAATCTTTGAACAGATATATATTATAACTGTATTTTCTAAGGTTGCATTCGCTTGGATGCAGTGTTATAATAAATGCTTATTACTATAGTCATACATAACAAAAAGAGGATTTAATCTTTAATTGTTTTGGTTAATTATAAACCTGTTAGGCATGTTATAACTATTTAACATTTACTGATTTATGCCTGTACCTTTGTTTCAGAACCACACACACCTTCATATTCAACTCTTTATTCTAATAAACACCTCAACGAACATCTTGTCTGCATTCTAAT
Organism: Barbatula barbatula; assembly: GCF_947034865.1. Lineage (NCBI taxonomy): Eukaryota > Metazoa > Chordata > Actinopteri > Cypriniformes > Nemacheilidae > Barbatula > Barbatula barbatula. Next base: position 21,697,729 of record NC_136782.1, read on the forward strand.
CGATGCTCCCTGGCGGCCATAAACCTTTAAAGACCAGTCAAATTATACAGTCCTTTCCAACACCAAAACATTTGGTCCTTCGAGCCGGATACAGCGTGGCCACCGTGGGATTGTTTTAGAGATGTTTTCGGATCAGAATACACGTCCAGTAGATGCCCGACCCCGCCGAGAGATCCGACAACCAGCCTGGATGGAAGACTATAACATCTCCCTCCAAACATTGCCGCCGCTCTCTCGTTTGCCTCATCAACCGGCTACCCTGTTAGAGCAACAGCAGCCCTACAACAGCATGGTGAGATTCCCAGAGAGACAAGCCAGGATGACACCTCTCACACCACCACTGCAGCATGAGGCCAGGAGTGCTATGCGGGGAGCCGAAGCTGCCTATCCACGTCAGTTTGATTATACAGAACCCCTCTTTCAGAGTACGCCAGCCTCTGCCCAATCAAGACCTGCCCCAGAAACAGCGCCGGAGGTCCTTGAAGTTCTTTATAAGCTGAGGGAAGATAATCAAAGGCTGCAGCAACAGGTAATGGACATGCACAGGCGACTTGACGGTCGTACGCCCGTTCCAGACCTATCAGTGCTGCGACAGCCAGCCCCCTCTTCTTTTCCTACATCTGCCTACCACCAGCATGACATAGATCAGGATGGTGGAGCGTACCAAGCCATGCCAATTCCGCCACCAGTGCACGTTGGTGCTCACACTCTGCCTCTGGATGACGATGACTGGCCACCGCCACCACCCCCAGTAGCAGACAATGTCTGTCAGCCACCATCACAGGACCTTACGGCAGAGCTCATAACAGCACTGAGAGACCTCAGGATGACACGTCAGCAGGAGTTCCCCAATCACCTCGATTCCCATTATCCAGTGGGTGGTGGGCAGACACCAGAGTACTGTGTACCCTACACCCCACGAAGATGTGAGTCGCTACCCGAAGAGCTGCGACCCTCACACCACCATGAGACAGCGTACCGCGGGCCTAAACCCACAATCCCTGCATTCACTAAAGGGGATCCGAGACAGTTCGCCAGGCTTAAGGTCGCTCTTGAGAACCTGCTGCCTGTGGACGCTACAGAGCGCTTTAAATACCAGATTTTGGTGGACCACCTGGTGTATGAAGAGGCTCTTCTAATAGCGGACTCATACACTAACTCACTACAGCCCTATACTGACACTATGAAAAGTCTAATCGAGCATTATGGACAGCCTCACCAGTTAGCTCTCAGAAAAATAGCTGATCTAATGGAGGCCCCTAATCTTGCACGTGGTGACTCCAGTGGGTTTAAGCGATTCGCCCTGACAGTAAGAGCACTCGTGGCAATGTTAGACCAGCTTGGGGAAAATGGGAAGACTGAGCTTCACTGTGGTTCACATGTGACACGGCTGCTGTCCAAACTGCCCCATGATATACGGGCGGAATTTAAGAGGTTCCTGTACCCACAGCGTGTTACAATACCAAGCCTATTGCACTTTGCTGACTGGCTTGACTACGAGCTGAAGGTGCAAGAGACGGTGTACGAGCCTCTAATCGGTGAAAACAAGAGCAGAGTAGGACCCAGGACAGAGCGCCGCGACACTAGGAGTGGCAAGAACACCAACATCCTGCATACCACAGACCACCCTGAGAGCACATCGACAGCTAAGAAGGCCTTACCAAGCGCCAAGCAGCCAGAGAGGACAGCATACTGCCCTTACTGCTCTAATACGCAACACTTCCTAGATAAGTGTGCAAACTTTGCACAGCTAACAATGGAACAGATAACAGCATGGATCAAGACCAACAAGAGGTGCTGGCGATGTGGTCGCACACACCAGGCCGCACAGTGCCGCCTGAAAGTTACATGCTACAAGTGTAAAGGGAGACACCTGCAAGCTTTGCATGAAGTGAATATAAAACCTGTAACTGAGGATACATCCTGCCTCGTCAGTACAACCAATGAAGTCCTGTACGTGGACAGGCGGGCGGGATGCAGCCAGGTCCTATTGAAAGTTAGTAAAGTGCTGCTGCGCAACGGTGAACACACTTTGGAGACATATGCTATCCTTGACGATGGGTCGGAGCGTACTATTCTTCTCCCCGCAGCAGCGCAAAGCCTGAAGCTTACTGGTGAGCCAGAAAAGTTGATCCTAAGAACTGTTCGGCAGGATATCCAGGTTTTGCACGGCACTGCAGTGTCGTTCTCCATCTCCCCAGTAGACAATCCAAAGAAGTCCTTCAATATCTACAGAGCATTCACTGCTGAGCAACTGGGTCTGGCAGAGCACAATTACTCAATGACGGCACTTCAGAGGAAGTACAAACATTTAAGAGGCCTCCCTCTTCAGACGATTAACAGAGTGCAACCTCTGTTGCTAATCGGGTCAGATTATACCCACTTAATCACTCCAGTGGAGCCTGTGCGTTTGGGACCTCGCGGAGGACCAGCTGCCGTGAAGACAAAGTTGGGTTGGACACTTCAGGGGCCCACCAGGTACAGCAAGCAGCAGGCAGCATCACAGCAGTGCCTGCACGTCTCCATCCTTTCACCCACTAACGAGCTTCTACAGAGTGTAGAGAGATTGTGGCAGCTGGATGTTCTACCATACAGGAGCGAAAAACTTGTCACACGCTCCAGGCAGGATCAGGAAGCTGTCCGCATGCTGGAGACGAAGACCACAAGAGTAGATGTTGACGGAATTCGGCGTTACGCTACTCCCCTCCTCAGGGTAAAGAACATGCCACAGCTTCAGGCACCTAAGGAAGCTGTGCTAGCTAATCTCCGAAGTACGGAGAGGCGCCTGTTGCGGGACCCTCAAAGAGCAGCTGCATACTGTACAGAGATTGGAAAACTAGAAAAGGCGGGCTATGCAGTTAAAGTGTCAGAAGAGGAGCTGAGCAAAGCAGCCGAGTCCTGGTTCATCCCACATCACATGGTGAGCCATAACGGTAAGAACAGGATCGTGTTCAACTGTTCCTTTAAGTACAAGGGAGAAACCCTTAATGAGCTGATGTTGCCTGGGCCCACTCTAAGTTCCAGTCTACTCGGTGTACTGCTGCGCTTCAGAGAGCATGCAATTGCTGTCAGCAGTGATATTAAAGGCATGTTTCATCAGGTGAGGGTGCTCCCAGAGGACAAGCCGTTGCTGCGCTTCCTGTGGCGAGATCTGAAGACAGAGGAACCACCCAGCATCTACTCATGGCAAGTCCTTCCATTTGGCACCACATGTAGTCCCTGTTGTGCAACCTTTGCGCTGCAGAAACATGTGCTTGATCACAGTCAGCCAGGTGAAGACGTTCGAGTGTCCATAGAACGATCCTTTTATGTGGACAATTGTCTGCAAAGCCTCCCATCGGTTGAAGAAGCTCGTCACCTAGTCGATAAACTAACCTCACTGTTGGCTACAGGTGGATTTGAGTTACGCCAGTGGGCCAGTAACACCCCTGAGGTCATCAGCCACTTGCCCAAAGAAGCAAGATCTGAGAGCAGCGAGCTGTGGCTCAACGAGTCAGGAACTGACCCACAGGAGCTCGCCCTGGGACTCCGCTGGCTCTGCAATTCAGACACCTTAAGGTATAAATACCGTATGATGGACCAACCCACACCCACCATGCGAAATATATACAGAGTCCTGGCACGCCTGTTCGACCCACTGGGATTTATAGTCCCATTCACAACGCGGGCCAAGGTCCTGGTGCAACACTTGTGGGACAAACAGAGAGACTGGGATGACCCATCACTACCTGAGGATGTGCTGCAGTCATGGCTGACATGGGAGGAAGAATTACAGCATCTCTCACAGATTATACTGCCTCGCTGCTATGTGAGCCCTGGGATGAGCACTTCAAACCTCCAAAGAGATCTACACATCTTTGCTGATGCGTCAGAGAAGGCATATGGCTCAGTGGCCTATCTACGGACGGAGAGTTCACACGGCTGTGTGGAGGTGTCTTTCCTGACTGCTAGATCCAGAGTGGCCCCGAAGAAGCAGCAATCAATACCCAGACTAGAACTGTGTGCTGCCCTGACAGCGGCACAACTAGCTGCACTACTTCAAAGAGAGCTGACGGTGAAGCTCCGCAATGTTACCTGCTGGACAGACTCCACAACAGTACTCACATGGCTGCAGTCAGAATCATGTCGGTATAAGGTATTCGTGGGAACCCGTGTAGCTGAAATACAGGAGCTGACTGATGTCCGGGCCTGGAGATATGTGGATTCTGTCAACAACCCAGCTGATGACATAACCCGGGGAAAAACACTGCTGGAACTGGCTGGTAAGAACAGATGGAGGCAGGGCCCTGCCTTCCTACAAGAGTCGCCTGAAGCCTGGCCTACACAGCCAGCCACCGAGGTGACAGAGAATACTGCTGAGCTGAGAAAACCCACCGTCTGCTGTCTCACTACAAGCATACAGGTTTCTCCATTACCAAATGCTGATCAGTTCTCTTCGCTCAGAGCGTTGATAGAGGCATTTGCCAAATCCAGCTCTGTGTCAGCAGGGAGCCCAGTCAGTCTTTCTGCTGATGATTATCGAGAAGCAGAGAGAGAAGTATTGAGACAAGCCCAGCAGGACAGTTTTGCTGAGGAGCTCAGTCTTTTGGTACCGGTAAGCCAGTAGCTGCCAATAGTAGGCTGATCTCCCTAGCACCAGAGTATGACGAAACCTTGAGACTTATCCGGGTAGGAGGAAGGCTCCGCCGCAGCGACCAGCTAGAGCCAGATTCCATTCATCCAGTGGTCCTGGACCATCGGCATAAAGTGACCCAGCTCATCATTAAGAACATGGACAAGAACCTTCGCCATCCAGGATCAGAGCGCCTTTTTGCAGAGCTGCGGCGAAAATACTGGATTCTGCATGGCCGTGAAGCGGTTAAGCGCCACCAGCACTCCTGTCCGGACTGCCAGAGATGGAGAGCCTCTCCAGTCGTGCCCAAGATGGCAGACCTCCCACAGTCCAGACTACAGCTGATGAAGCCCCCGTTCTTCTCTACGGGCATGGACTGCTTCGGGCCTTTCACAGTGAAGGTTGGCCGTCGCCATGAGAAGAGATGGGGCATACTATTTAAATGCCTGACAACGCGCGCTGTGCACGTGGATGTTCTGTCCAGTATGGACTCAGATTCCTTTCTGATGGCCCTCCGCCGCTTTATTGCGCGAAGGGGTAAGCCAGCAGAGCTCCGGTCTGACCAGGGCACTAATTTTAAGGGAGGTGAAAGAGAACTCCAGGAGGCCTTCAGGTCATTACAACCCACACTCCAGGCTCATCTGGCTAAACACCAGATTAGGTTTAAGTTTAACCCCCCAGGAGCACCACACTTTGGAGGAGTCTGGGAAAGGGAAGTGAGGTCTGTTAAAGCTGCACTGAAGGCCACCATCCAATCACAGGCTGTCCCTGCAGAGGTCCTGCGGACAGTACTTATCGAAGTGGAGGGGATTTTAAACTCCAAGCCACTGGGGTACGTATCAACCGACGTAGCTGATGCTGACCCTGTGACCCCCAACTTGCTCCTTATGGGGCGGCTCGACCCTTCTTTACCACAAGCTGTGTATTCGGAGTCTGAGCTCCTGAGTCGCCGCCGCTGGAGACATACTCAGGTGCTGGCGGACCAGTTTTGGTCCCACTTTATACGACACTATCTCCCGACTCTCCAGACTCGTTCCAAGTGGCACAAGGACCCTGCACAGTTGCAAACTGGAACCATAGTGATGGTGGTGGACCCACAGCTTCCAAGAGCGCAGTGGCCTTTAGGTCATGTCACCGAGGTTATTCCAGGAACTGATGGGAGAGTCAGGACTGCAGTAGTCAAGGTCAAGGACAAAATTTACACGAGGCCTGTCGCCCGCCTTGTCGCTCTACCTGCCATACCAGACACTGATACGGTCAGTCCTTCTGAGTGGCAAATTTAGTGTAACAAATTTGGGGGCAGCTGTGAAAAAGGACGACCCCTTTTCAGAAGGATAAAACTGGCTGCTCGAGAATCAGCCAATCAGGAGCGTCAATGTGCCCAGCACCAGCGTGCGGAAGGAGACAGTTAAGTTTCGGTTTTCGGGAAAAGTTTGGAAGAGAGCGTTGGTGTTTAGAGACTGTGAAGTTTTATATTTATATTTGTTCTGATACTGATCGTACTCATTTGCGAGTTTCTAGAACTGTGTGCGTGCAACTACCAGTGAGTATACTGAAGTTTGTTGTTATTTTCACCTCAGATTGATGTCGTGGCATGTTGATTATCATCGTATAATAGCGGAGCTTATTTAGCAATGCTAGCGGGTTTGATTCTTATGGATGCTAATAACTAATGAAGCGTTAATCTGCAAGCTTAACATGTCTTAATTAAAATAATGTCTTTTCTCCGTTGTTCATGCACAATGTGTAACATTGTTTGATTTAAGGAGCAACTTTGCAGTTAATACCTATTTCATGTTCAGCCAAACGTAGTATGTTATATTGTTACCGTTATTGCGCAGCTAATTAATCTTTGAACAGATGTATATTATAACTGTATTTTCTAAGGTTGCATTCGCTTGGATGCAGTGTTATAATAAATGCTTATTACTATAGTCATACATAACAAAAAGAGGATTTAATCTTTAATTGTTTTGGTTAATTATAAACCTGTTAGGCATGTTATAACTATTTAACATTTACTGATTTATGCCTGTACCTTTGTTTCAGAACCACACACACCTTCATATTCAACTCTTTATTCTAATAAACACCTCAACGAACATCTTGTCTGCATTCTAATCGATGCTCCCTGGCGGCCATAAACCTTTAAAGACCAGTCAAATTATACAGTCCTTTCCAACAGCAAAACAATTAGCATAATCCCGCCTACGAATCACAGCTACGCAAATGACGTAAACAGGAATGATGGAATCCTCTGGACTTCATTTTATAGTTTGGCTCCCTTATATTGAATAAATGTATAAGATAGTAAAAGACAATATGATTACCAAACAAATAACCAATTAAAGTGTGTTCACCAAAGCGTCTTTAGCAGCTAAATAATCATATCTGGTGCTATTCTGAACACGACCAGCTGGTGGCGCTTAACTGCGCGTTATTCCGCGTTGGTTGATTCTCAACCTTTTGCAACTCATGGCCCACCAAGGACTGTTTAAAAATGTCCGAGGACCACCTTTCCAAATATGATAGTATGAACACAGAATATTGAAAGAGTAGGCCTACATATTCTCTGCTGTTCATCTTTTATGTCACAGTAGCAGATTTAGTCAAGTCAGATGAAAACTGTTGTATAATCACAGATTTATTCCTGAACAATAACAGTGCAGGTCAGACCAGACCGGCTGTTCTGTGTTCAAATGTGTCTGTAGTTTAACACACTGTGTCTTCGGCTTAGTCTCAGTACCTGCTCTTATAAAACCACATTTAATGTGTGTAATGTAGACGGCTGTGATGGAGGCAGTTTTTATATTTAATGGACAAATCAACAGCGGCTGTGCGGTGGTTTGGGAAATATATATGAATTATAAATAATATTTATATGATTATATTTGCGTAGCAACCACATGGCGAGTGGGAGAGAAATATGGACCCTATTTAAATACTTGAAATATACTTGAAATTGAAATATGATATCTGAAATAAATGAGGATGAAACATCCGCCCATGTACCAATTAAACCAATATATAAAACATTTAAATCAGTAAATAATGAGAACTTAAATGATTAAAGTGAAATATTAAATAAAAAAGATCTTGTTACAGTGACAACTTCTGTCAATCACGTATAAACCCTTACAGTCCTTAACAACTCCATCTGAAACAAACTGTTTAAACCCACCTTGGCTTTTCTATTCGGATTGCCATAAAAACGTCACTTTTTCCGACTCGATGATGGAAAACTTACATGTTGACATCGTCCAGATTAAAATGTTTACAGCTGCAATAAATGCGCGTTCAGAAGATGCGCACATGAGCGCAGACGCACAGATGTCTTGTGACGTGATTGGACAATCAATCTGAGGTTGTGACGTGTTTGGTTTTGCGACTTTGACTTTCAGATAACTCATCTTAACTCGACTTTAGTGTTTCTTTAACGTGTCAGTTCATAAGACTTATTAAATCATCACAAAACAACTAAATGTGTTAATTTAAAAATAAATACAAATGAATGTGGCGGTAGTCTACCACTGTCTATATGGCCCAGCAGATGGCGCTCCGAGGCGCATTAAAGTTGAGAATCACTGACGAAGAAGAAACACAACAGTGTTTGTCCCGCCTCTTCTGCACTGTGATTGGACGGCTGTGTAAACAAGGACAGTGACGAGCTGAAAGTTAAAAAGTAAACAAAGATAAAAGAACTCGTGAAATATTATTATGACACAAAGAGCATCAACATGCAGAGTCATCGGTTTGTGTAAAACAATACAGAACGTCACGTGAGGTGTAACGCACTATTCACACGTGTATGGAGCAGCTGAACATTTTCATGGATACGACAATTTACGTCAAAGCGACTTTACGACCGATTGACACAAAGATCGTTTTTTCTGCTCGTGTTTCATGAATGAGGCCCATTTGTGTTTGGTTGTAAATGTACTGAAAGCTCATTCTTGAACCTTTAAATCTCAAATCTTCCACAGGGTTATTATGGCCGTTGCTCAATATGGTGACACGTGGTTTGAGGCCTCACGCGATCTGAGATTAAAAGTGCAAATGTGAGAAAAACATCTTTTGAGAATCCCTGCACGCTGAAGTGTGTAGAAACAAGAGCACAGATATATGAACATGAACACATCCACACACCTTCATTCAAGCTTTACAAACACACTTCAACATGAAGCTCTTAAAGCCAAACACATCATCTGCCAGCTGTCTCTGAAACTCCACAAACTTCAGTTTCACAGCAGAATAAAGCAAATCCTGTACAACAGTCAAATCACATTTGGACCATTAAAGTCAAAACCAAAGTGAAGTGAAATGTTTTTGGGCCCTAAACTGAAAATCTAATGTGTCAGAATATTTCTTCACTGTTTTAGACATAAAGTAGAGACGGATCCTCAAGAAAAACACATTTAATGATCACAGTCTGACAATATAGAGAAAGACAGACACAGACAGATGAGTTTATCATTGGGTTCTCTGTTGGCTGTGATCTTCTTCTCCTCTGGACTCTTCTACTTGAGCATCTCTCGCTCTCTCGTATATGAAATAATCTGATGATATAAAATGACAGTGTATAATACACACAAATGCACAGAGTTTACTATACATACACAATATACACAATCAATAGAATTGTTCAATTTTACCGTAGACTATATAATCTGTGTAATCTGTAAATATACTTCTGTTTCAAGTGGTGATCCATCTCTGATAAAGTCAGTTTGATGGTTTGGACAGAAAATCTGTTAAAGGGAAAGTCTGTCATGAACTCGCCTTCAAAACCTGTATAAATGTCTTTGTTCCATCGAACACAAAGAAAGATGTTTGGAAGAATGTTAGCAACGATCAGTTCTGGGGCACCATTGACTACGATTGTAGGAAAAATGACAACGGTGGTCAAAGGTGCCCCAGAACTGTTCTCTTCCCTTAACTCTTCAAAATATCTTCTAGTGTTCAACAGAACACAGAAATGTTCACAATCATTTTTCCTACTATGGTAGTCAATGGTGTTTCAGAACGGTGAGTTGCTCACATTCTTCCAGATATCTTTATGTTCAACAGAACAGAGACATTTACAGGTTTTGATCAACCCGAGGGTCAGTAATTCATTTTTGGGTGAAGTTTCCCTTTAAGAACATGTTCATGTGTCTATCAGAGAGATGATCTTACTCTTGGAAGTAAATGTGGAGCTCATAGATTCTGTTTACATTTGTTTCCTTCTTGTAAAAGTCAAATAAAATAACAATAATGTTAATATGACGTCATTACTTCAATGCTTTCAGGATTCAGACTCAAAGTTTCAATCTCTTTCTATTTCTGATCCTTCTTCAGATGTTGTGACGTTAAATTCATTTGTTTTATTGGTTGATAAAGTGAGTCGCACACATGATGATCTCTGAACACACACACACTATATTTACTGTATTTGATTGAAATCTACTGTAGTTTATACAACATTTGTCTGTGTTTACTGTTCTGTCAATATTGTGGAACATCAGTTTCTTTTGTTGAAGAAGTTTTTCAGTCACTTCATCAAGACTATCACAGGATTATGAAACTGAATGTGTGAATGATTGTTTTCAGTGTGTCTGTAATGTCACTATAGTGTCGTCTTGTTATTCTCCATCAGATGATACTGAAGATCACACAGACAGCTGTAAACACACCTTACTGTCACCACCTGTGAATCCTAAAAGAGAAACACAAAGACAGAACTAATGTATCATCACTACACATGTCAACAATAATAAACTCAGTTTGATCTTCATCTGTTTAACTCATAACCTGTATTATATGAGTCATCTGTCACTTTATTGTGTAAATGTTTTGTGTATATATTGTGTGTTGTTATTTCTACAGTCTGTCAGTATTCTGCAGTGTCTGAAGCACTCAAGACTTTCACTCACTGCACACGTGTGATGATGATGATGATGAAGATTTGATCAATAATAATGATGAAGAGCATCAAATAAAAACATCTAGCTATGTGTGCACAAACACTGAGGTGAACATCCATCAAACAAACAGCAGGAAATAAAACAATAAACCTCCACATAAATAATAATAATAAAATGTGTAAGAAGAGGAAGATGACAGTAAACAGACTCTTCATCACACTCATTGAACTGAATTCTTATTGTGCTGCACTTATAAAACATCAAGTGTGTTCATCTGTACACTTCACATTTATTCTTGTGTTTTATTATTCATAACTTGCAAAATATTGTTTTTGTTTTCAGTTGGGCTAAAATTCCAGAAGGTTTTTGGCAAAATACAAATATTACTGAAACTAGGCAGATGAGTAGAAAGATTTTAACAAGAAAATTAATTAAATAAATAATAATGAGAAATGTCTTAAAACAGAAACACTGATCTTATAACAGCATCAGAGTCATTTCCATTTATTTGAGTTTTTATAGTTGTTGATCTGTTGAAACATGTATTTAAATGAGCTCTACTCACCTCACTGTCTCTAGTTTATAATGTGGATCATCTCTCAGCTCATAGAGAAGCTTCAGTCCTGAATCTCCTACATTATTATCAGACAGATCCAGATGTCTCAGGTGTGAGGGGTTTGATCTCAGAGCTGAAGTCAGAGCAACACAACCTTCATCTGTGATCTTACACTCACTCAACCTGTAGAGAACAACAACACACACTTCAGTCTCTCAGTTCAGCAGGAATGTCATTATTAAATAAACACGTTACAGTGAATGACAATCATCATTTTGTCTGAAGTGACGTCATTTTTATTCTCATCATCAGATTGCTAGAAAAACATCTATGTGATGAAATAAAATAATCAAAGCGCTTTGGAAAACATAAATGAACGTTTCATATACAGCAAGACAAATCTGTAACACTGTCAACAACTAAATGAACATTTGAATATACCGCCACAGAGAGAAATAACTTCAGTTCCCTTTCTGTCGGTCTCTCGACGTTGTGTCGACAGAATGGGGTTTGACTTGAGAACCTACCTTCTCTGACTGACTTGAACAGGCCAATGAAAATTGGCGAATGAAATTTGCATGCCGGACTCCGCCCCCGGATATCCGGGTATAAAAGGGAGCCGGCGTGCCGCATTCATTCACCTTTTGTTCTTCGGAGCCTTCGCATCCTGATGCTGACGACTCTGCAGATACTATCTACGTGTTGCTGGTCTTACGACGTGGTGCAGCGGACTGTCCCTTTTCCTGTGACTTCCCCTGGGCGTCTCGGCAACTTCCAAGGCATCTCTCTAAAGAGCGAGCCCTTTTCAGGGCTTAGTGTTTCTTCAGCGCGGCATGTCCCGCTGTGCTCGTGGGTGCGGCGCACTCATCGAGGAAGGGGACGGACACGATGTCTGCCTCGTGTGTCTGGGACTCCAGCACGCTGAGGCAGCGTTTGTGGATACATCTTGCCCGCACTGCGGGCGGATGGTGATTCAGACGTTGCGGTCACGGGTAGCTGCGTTCTTCCGAGAATCAGCCGCCACCTCGAGTGCTTCCCGTTCTGCGGCAGCAGCGGCATCAGCCCTGCCGTCCGCCTCGGCGAGCACCGAGGGTGATCGGGGAATTACCGTGAGCCTCAATCCGTCAGCCACCGGCTCGCGGACCGTTCACGCCCCGCCTCGCTCGTCTGACCGTCCCGGAAAAGGCGGTACGCCGCCTTGTTCCTCCGTCACGTACTCGGACACGGGGCGTGACGACGATGAGATGTCACTCGCAGCATCGGAGGGCGACCTCCTGGCATCCGACATCGACGATTCCTTGGAGCTTCCTCCCCCGGGGGGTCGAGCTCAGGATGAAGCGGGCGTCGAGATGTCAGCCATGCTTTCCCGGGCCGCTGCGAGTATTGGGCGGCAGTGCACCGCACCGCCTCTTCCCCAACGCTCGCGGTTGGGTTCCGGAAGTGCATGAGGAGCTCAGTCGGACCTGGAACGCCCCCTTCGCGGCGCGTGCACGTCAGACTAGCTCGGTCGCCCTGACTTCCCTCGATGACGGGGCAGCTAAGGGCAATGTCGACCTCCCTCAGGTGGAACGTGCAGTCTCGGTGCACCTGTGCCCGCAGACAGCTGCCACTTGGAGAGATCGACCAAGGCTCCCTTCCAAGGCGTGTAAGTTTTCGGCATCTCTGGTGTCGAAGGCTTACAACGCTGCGGGTCAAGCTGCCTCGGCTCTTCACGCTATGGCCATCAGGCCAAGGCGTTGAAGGAGTTGCACGAGGGAAAGTCCGACCCGGGGCTTATGCAGGTCCGCACTGCCACTGACCTCGCTCTTCGGGCGACGAAGGTGACGGCGCGAGCCCTGGGTCGTACGATGTCCACACTAGTGGTCCGGGAGAGACACCTTTGGCTGAACCTTGCGCAGATGCGGGACGCTGAGAAGGTTCGCTTTCTCGACGCTCCCATCGCGCAGGGTGGGCTGTTTGGTGATACGGTCGAGGACTCTAAGCAGTTCTCGACTGTAAGGAAGCAGACGGAGGCGATCCTGCCCCGCCGCGACCCGGCCGCCTATCGTCCGTCGAGGTCCCGCGCGGTGTCTGCTCCCCAGCAGCCCCGCCCCTCTCCGACTCAGACTCCGGCTCCAGCGCCCCCTGCACAGGCGGCCTCCCGGAGAGGGATGTCGAAGAGGAGAGCACCATCCCGTCACCGACCTCCGCAGAAGCGTTCCTGACGGGGTGAACCCAGGGAGATCGAGTTCACCGGGCCCGACCCAAGCAACTACATTGCTAGAGGGTCGGACTGGGACGGTGCCTGCCCCGTCCCAGCAACACCAGCCGGGCCCCTTCCAGGGCCTGGTGCCCACATTCTCGCGAAAAGAGCTTTCTCTCTCCCTGGGTCTTTCTCACAGCCGCTCTCACCCTCCGCAGGACGGTGCTCGGCAACCCCACGTTGTGTTTCGGCGAGACACACGGTTGGGTATACTCTCAGTGGCCACCAGCACCCTCAGTCAGACGGTGCGGTATGCCGCGATATCGCCCGACAGGCACCTCGGCAGAGCCGCTCTCCTCCCCGGGGTCCCCCCCGCGTCGAGGGAGCCGTACTGCCAGCCATCGAACCACCCCCCACGGGGGCAATGAATCAGATCGAACCTTTGGTCCCCCTGTCTCGGTTCCTGGGAGCCTGGTTGGCTCTTCCCAGACCAGCACGGTGGCTAGAGAGAACGATCCGTCTCGGCTATGCGATTCAGTTCGCCAAGCGCCCACCCAAGTTTCGGGGCATCCTCTTCACATCAGTGGGAGTAGATGCTCCCGTGCTTCGGGCCGAGGTCGCTACCCTTCTGGCGAAGGGGGCGGTCGAACTCGTCCCTCTGGCCGAGATGTACTCCGGGTTTTACAGCCCGTATTTCATTGTCCCCAAGAAAAGTGGCGGGTTGCGCCCCATCTTGGACCTGCGTACCCTGAACAAGCACCTACACAAGCTGCCGTTCAGGATGCTAACGCAGAAGCGCATTCTGACGTCCGTCAGGCGTCAGGATTGGTTCATGGTGATCGACCTGAAGGACGCGTACTTCCATGTGTCCATCCTCCCTCGTCACCGGCCGTTCCTACGGTTCGCTTTCGAGGGACAGGCATGTCAGTACCGCGTCCTCCCATTTGGTCTGTCCCTGTCTCCTCGAGTCTTTACGAAGGTCGTGGAGGCCGCCCTCACTCCCCTCAGGGAGCAGGGGGTGCGCATACTCAACTATCTCGACGACTGGCTCATCTTGGCGCACTCGCGAGATCTGTTGTGTACACACAGGGACCTGGTGCTTCGGCACCTAGACCATTTGGGGTTACAGGTCAACCGAGAGAAGAGCAAGCTCTCCCCTGTGCAGAGCATCCTCTTCCTCGGGATGGAACTCGACTCTGTCTCCATGACTGCACGTCTTTCTTCCGAGCGTGCCCAGTCAGTGCTGACCTGCCTGAGGAACTTCAGGCAGCACCCAGCGGTCCCGCTGAAACTTTTTCAGAGGCTCCTGGGAGCACATGGCGTCCTCGGCGGGGGTGGTCCCCCTCGGGTTGATGCACATGAGACCGCTACAGCACTGGCTACAGAGCAGAGTTCCTTGGAGTGCGTGGCACACCGGCAACAGGTGCGTCGCGATCACGCCCTTCTGCCGGCGCACCCTAACCCCATGGTCTTCAATGACCTTTCTGCAGCAGGTTTCGAGGCGCGTCGTGGTGACGACAGACGCCTCCCTGCAGAGTTGGGGTGCTGTGTGCAACGGGCACGCAGTGTCGGGTCTCTGGACGGGCCCCCGCCTGCGCTGGCATATCAATCGCCTAGAGTTGTTGGCGGTGCTGCTTGCACTGAGGAGGTTCCTTCCCCTCGTGCAGGACAAGCACGTGCTGGTCCGGTCGGACAGCACGACTGCCGTGGCATATATCAACCGACAGGGTGGTATTCGTTCACGGCAGCTATCGCAACTCGCCCGACGCCTCCTCCTGTGGAGCCAGCAGGTGACGAAGTCTCTGTTAGCCACCCATATCCCGGGCGACCTGAACCAGACAGCCGATGCGCTCTCTCGTCAGTCGACGCCCCGCGGAGAGTGGCGGCTCCACCCCCGCGCAGTCCAGCTCATTTGGGTGCAGTTCGGGCAGGCACAGGTGGACCTGTTCGCCTCCCTGGACACCACCCATTGCCCGCTCTGGTACTCCCTGACCGAGGGCCCCCTCGGCACGGATGCCCTGGCGCACAGCTGGCCGCGGGACAAGCGGAAGTACGCCTTCCCCCCAGTGAGCCTCATTGCACACGTCTTGTGCAAAGTCAGGGAAGAGGAGCATCAAGTGCTACTAGTTGCGCCTTACTGGCCCAACCGGACTTGGTTCTCGGAGCTAATGCTCCTGACGACAACTCCCCCCTGGCCGATTCCCCTGACGAACGACCTTCTTTCTCAGGGGAAGGGCACGTTGTGGCATCCGAGACCAGACCTCTGGAACCTCCATGTCTGGCTCCTGGACGGGACGAGGAGATCCTGAGTGGTCTACCCCCAGCGGTGGTGGAAACCATTACTCAGGCTAGGGCCCTGGCCACGAGGCGGTTATACGCATTGAAGTGGCACCTCTTCTCGTCCTGGTGTTCTTCTCGTGGAGAAGACCCTCGGATATGCTCGATCGGGAGCGTGCTGTCCTTCCTGCAGTCGAGACTCGAGAGCAATCTCTCCCCTTCCACGCTGAAGGTGTATGTAGCCGCTATTGCCGCTCATCACGGACCAGTTAGTGGGAAGTCTCTGGGACAGAACGCCCTGGTCATTAGGTTCCTGAGGAGCGCGAGGAGGCTGAATTCAGCCAGTCCGCGCTCCGTTCCCTCTTGGGACCTCAATGTGGTCCTGGCGGGCCTCCAGAGGCCCCCCGTCGAGCCCCTCGAAGATGCCGCTCTTTCTCATCTCTCGATGAAGACGGCTCTCCTAGTGGCGCTCGCCAAGAGGGTAGGGGACCTACATGCATTTTTCGTGGCCACGGATTGCCTAGAGTTCGGGCCTGGTCAATCTCACGGTATCCTGAGACCCCGGCCTGGCTACGTGCCCAAAGTTCCCACCACTCCCTTTCGGGACCAGGTGGTGAACCTGCAGGCGCTCCCTTCTGGGGAGGAAGACCCAACCCCTTCCGTGTTGTGCCCAGTGCGCGCGCTGCGCCTCTACTTGGACCGCACGCAGAGCTCAGGAGCTCTGAGCAGCTTTTTTTGTCTGTTTTGGAAGGTCAGCACAAGGGGAGGGCTGTCTCCAAACAGAGGTTGGCGCACTGGATCGTGGACGCCATCACTGTGGCCTACCGATCACAGGATCTCCCGTGCCCGCTTGCAGTGAGGGCACACTCCACCAGGGGTGTGGCCTCCTCGTGGGCACTGGCTCAGAGCGCCCCTCTGGCAGACATATGTAGAGCTGCGGGTTGGGCTACGCCCAGCACCTTCGCGAGGTTCTATAACCTCCGCGTGGAACCGGTATCAGCCGGAGTCTTACGAGACACCGCCAGGTAAGTCCGGCAGCCGGTGGGCGTACGCCTGCGATAGCACTCCTCCATAGGTGAGACGTGGTGCTATCCAGCCTCCCCTCTTCCCCCCACGTGGGTGAAGAGTAGGCATTCCATCCATCACTAAGCACTCCTCGGCGGCAGGCTCGGCGGAGCAGCCCTGCCTCCCTTGGCCTGTTTCTGAGCTCTAGCAGTGACTCAAACAAGGCCTAGTGCTCCACACGTAGTAACCCCCCCAGGGCGGTTCCGTCTGTTGTCTTCTCATGAATGGCTCTCAATCGATGGCCCATGACCTCTCCCAGGTGTACTTCACCTGCTCGCGACACCATCTCGTGTCTGCATGTCTCCCACGTGCTCTCCCCTATCCGGTGAGACCGTGTGTGAATCTCCACTAAAGCTCCTCCCTGCGGTAGGAAGTGGTCTCCGTAGCGCGTTCCCTCAGGGGGGAATGACGCTTCCCAGGCGGCTTCTCGCTGTTAAGAGAACTAGGCCGCCGTCCGTGACGGCCGGTGGAAGGGGCTCCCATCTTTTTTTGAAAGCTCTGGACTCCTTCCCTTCCGCTGGAAGGTTGCAATTCATGCTAAGCGCTCACGTCTGACACGCCCAGGCCAGTCAGCGTCGCTTCGCGAGGAATTGTGACGCGGCACAGCGCTGTGGCGTTTTCCGAGAAACCCCATTCTGTCGACACAACGTCGAGAGACCGACAGAAAGGGAACGTCTCGGTTACGTATGTAACCTCCGTTCCCTGATGGAGGGAACGAGACGTTGTGTCCTTCATGCCACAACACTGGCCGCCCGCTGCAGCAGTCGGGGCAAGATCCTCAGGCTCCTCAGCACAAAAGGTGAATGAATGCGGCACGCCGGCTCCCTTTTATACCCGGATATCCGGGGGCGGAGTCCGGCATGCAAATTTAATTCGCCAATTTTCATTGGCCTGTTCAAGTCAGTCAGAGAAGGTAGGTTCTCAAGTCAAACCCCATTCTGTCGACACAACGTCTCGTTCCCTCCATCAGGGAACGGAGGTTACATACGTAACCGAGACGTTTCGCATTTATTCTTCATTTTTGCATTTATTGATGTCATTCCAGTCTAGTGTTTGTTAAACTTCAACAGAAACAAACATCAGAAATGACAAAGTCACTCAGCAGCAATGAGAAAGACTGAGAGAATGAAGACGCATGAAAGTTGAGAAAGAAAACAGAAATATTCCTGCGAATTAGTTCATATTGACTAGCTCATCAAAACGATACAAACAAATATAATTTTATAATTGAGAATAATTTAGAAATTCACGACTATAGAAGATGATCATGTAAGAATCAGTACATGTGTGACTATCAGAGAGATGATCTTACTCCAGTGTGTCCAGTTTACAGTGAGGATTCTCCAGTACAGTAGAGATCAGCTTCACTCCTGAATCTCCTACATTATTATAATACAGATCCAGATGTCTCAGGTGTGAGGGGTTTGATCTCAGAGCTGAAGTCAGAGCAACACAACCTTCATCTGTGATCTTACACAAACTCAACCTGTAGAGAACAACAACACACACTTCAGTCTCTCAGTTCAGCAGGAATGTCATTATTAAATAAACACGTTACACTGAATGACAATCATCATTTTACTTATATATATATATATATATAAAAAAACTGAATATATTTATATATTTTTTACACGACTGTAGAAGATGATCATGTTAAAATCAGTACATGTGTGACTATCAGAGAGATGATCATGTAAGAATCAGTTCATGTGTGACTATCAGAGAGATGATCATGTAAGAATCAGTTCATGTGTGACTATCAGAGAGATGATCATGTAAGAATCAGTTCATGTGTGACTATCAGAGAGATGATCATGTAAGAATCAGTTCATGTGTGACTATCAGAGAGATGATCATCTAAGAATCAGCACATGTGTGACTATCAGAGAGATGATCATATAAGAATCAGTACATGTGTGACTATCAGAGAGATGATCTTACTCCAGTGTGTCCAGTTTACAGTGAGGATTCTCCAGTACAGTAGAGATCAGCTTCACTCCTGAATCTCCTACATTATTATCAGACAGATCCAGATGTTTCAGGTGTGAGGGGTTTGATCTCAGAGCTGAAGTCAGAGCAACACAACCTTCATCTGTGACCTCATACCGACTCAACCTGTAGAGAACAACAACACACACTTCAGTCTCTCAGTTCAGCAGGAATGTGATGAATGAAACACATATTACACTGAATAACATTCATCATCATGTTAAATCTTGATCATTAAAATGCTGTTCTCACGCTCTCACACCACACATCTGTTTTCTTACACAGGACCGTACGCTCCATTGTTTCTATAGTGTGAAATCTAATGTGTGTAATAATTGTGTAAAAGCTGAAGTGTATTTTAATGCTGCAAACATTTGATAACGTCTCAGTGGTCTAACAGCCCCTCAATGTCAAAATAAGTGAGGTGACCAATCAAATGAAAGAAGACGAGAGTTAGTGTTTACAGAGCCGAGCGCTTCTTTAAATAAAGTTTTTCATGTGCAGATGATCTGATGAGCTCAGAATATAAATACAACAAGTAAAGTTTCATGTTAAGCGTGTGTGAATGTCCCACATTAAACTGTTTCCTTATAATGGACTTCAATGGAGGAGAAAACACTTAACGTGACATTATTGACTTTATCTGTGGAATAAAAACTCCTTCTTTTGACAGCAGCTTGTGTTTATTACAACAAACATTTGACAGAAATGTTGTTTTTTCTGGTCGTTGTTTGGGTAGTGAAGCGCTTTTCACATTAAGTGTTTTAGAAAGTCTCAATAAACTGTGTGGCTTTGAAAGTTTCTTTATTGTTTGTGTTAATCTATTAAAATGTTAATTGTATTTGCAAATACTTTAATGCATCATTAACAATAAATTCTAGAAGAGAAACTCTTTTACTTTATTTGTCTCTTTCTTTATTTCTGTCGTTCTTTTCTTTATGGCAAGATCTCTCATGTCTGATCTGTGCTCATCATTTAAAGGGTTCCTATTGGACGGCTAAAATGAACATTATTGTGTATTTGGTGTTATATTGTGTGTTTACGTGGTTTACTGTTAAAAAAAAATCACATTAGTTTTCACATTTCATTGCATTACTGTTGCTTCTCTGTGTCTTTCTGAAACGCCTCGATTCTTAACAAAGTTCTTCGTTGTGAAAGCGCTGTGTACTCTGATTGGCCAGCTGCCCAGTGTGTTGTGATTGGCCAGCTGCCCAGTGTGTTGTGATTGGCCAGCTGCCCAGTGTGTTGTGATTGGCCAGCTGCCCAGTGTGTTGTGATTGACTGAGCTGCCCAGTGTGTTGTGATTGGCCAGCTGCCCAGTGTGTTGTGATTGGCCGAATACCTCAAGCATGTGACAGATATATATTTTTATGTGTAGCATCACGCTGCAGGGAGAACAGCCAGAGGATACGAGGCTCCCGATGGATTCAGACTCGTAAATATAAAACTATTTCTGCATTTGTGATCGTAGGACCGACAGAAAAACTTACGTTTGAATAGTCCGATGTAAATTCTTTCATAATGAAAACGTTCTTACAGGCTGCGAGTGAGAAGCGTCAGACTGTCCTTACAAACTTGGATTCGCTTCACTTTTTAGAAACAGCCGTTGAGCACAACCAGGTGTTCATGTGCGGCACACACTCAGATTTTGAAGTTGTGATGTTTTGGAACAGTGTTGTAAATAAAACTTAACCACAGATTTATAATTGAGTCCTCGTTTGGAAAACCAACTAAGATATTCATTTGTGATGAAACACACAGCGTCTCCACAACATGGCGACAGTAACAACAACACTACAGCAGGAACAGACACGCCTTCTTTCTTACACGTTTATATTTTGGGCGTGTTCTTCAACACTTCACTAACTGATGTAGAAATGTGGGGGTGTGTTTAAAGGAGGCGTTTTAGGCAGGTTTGGATGAGCATCCGCTTTTAAATAAAACTAAATCCTGTCATATGATTTTAATCATCACATGTTTTGACAATCACAATACACTTATAACGCAAGGTTTTTGTGTTTGTGTTTTTATGACATTCCTTCATCCCAAACACCCCCAACCAACCCCTGAACATGAATATAGAAGATGATCATGTAAGAATCAGTACATGTGTGACTATCAGAGAGATGATCATGTAAGAATCAGTACATGTGTGACTATCAGAGAGATGATCATGTAAGAATCAGTACATGTGTGACTATCAGAGAGATGATCATGTAAGAATCAGTACATGTGTGACTATCAGAGAGATGATCATGTAAGAATCAGTACATGTGTGACTATCAGAGAGATGATCATGTAAGAATCAGTACATGTGTGACTATCAGAGAGATGATCTTACTTCAGTGTGTCCAGTTTACAGTGAGGATTCTCCAGTACAGTAGAGATCAGCTTCACTCCTGAATCTCCTACATTATTATCAGACAGATCCAGATGTCTCAGGTGTGAGGGGTTTGATCTCAGAGCTGAAGTCAGAGCAACACAACCTTCATCTGTGATCTTACACCAACTCAACCTGTAGAGAACAACAACACACACTTCAGTCTCTCAGTTCAGCAGGAATGTCATGAATGAAACACATATTACACTGAATAACATTCATCATCATATTAAATCTTGATCATTAAAATGCTGTTCTCACGCTCTCACACCACACATCTGTTTTCTTACACAGGACCGTACGCTCCATTGTTTCTATAGTGTGAAATCTAATGTGTGTAATAATTGTGTAAAAGCTGAAGTGTATTTTAATGCTGCAAACATTTGATAACGTCTCAGTGGTCTAACAGCCCCTCAATGTCAAAATAAGTGAGGTGACCAATCAAATGAAAGAAGACGAGAGTTAGTGTTTACAGAGCCGAGCGCTTCTTTAAATAAAGTTTTTCATGTGCAGATGATCTGATGAGCTCAGAATATAAATACAACAAGTAAAGTTTCATGTTAAGCGTGTGTGAATGTCCCACATTAAACTGTTTCCTTATAATGGACTTCAATGGAGGAGAAAACACTTAACGTGACATTATTGACTTTATCTGTGGAATAAGATCTCCTTCTTTTGACAGCAGCTTGTGTTTATTACTACAAACATTTGACAGAAATGTTGTTTTTTCTGGTCGTTGTTTGGGTAGTGAAGCGCTTTTCACATTAAGTGTTTTAGAAAGTCTCAATAAACTGTGCGGCTTTGAAAGGAGCTTCACCAACTGATAAAACTGTTTGAGACTTTTAACTTTGCAATTTTACGTGTCTAATAACTGCATGAACAACTCGTAACACATCACAGACACAAACATGAAATCCTGTCATATGATTTTAATCATCACATGTTTTGACAATCACCATACACTTATAACGCAAGGTTTTTGTGTTTGTGTTTTTATGACATTCCTGCATCCCAAACACCCCCAACCAACCCCTGAACATGAATATAGAAGATGATCATGTAAGAATCAGTTCATGTGTGACTATCAGAGAGATGATCATGTAAGAATCAGCACATGTGTGACTATCAGAGAGATGATCTTACTTCAGTGTGTCCAGTTTACAGTGAGGATTCTCCAGTACAGTAGAGATCAGCTTCCCTCCTGAATCTCCTACATTATTACGAGACAGATCCAGATGTCTCAGGTGTGAGGGGTTTGATCTCAGAGCTGAAGTCAGAGCAACACAACCTTCATCTGTGATCCTACACTTCCTCAACCTGTAGAGAACAACAACACACACTTCAGTGTCTCAGTTCAGCAGGAATGTCATTATTAAATAAACACGTTACAGTGAATGACAATCATCATTTTGTCTGAAGTGACTTTTATTCTCATCATCAGATTTCTAGAAAAACATCTATGTGATGAAATAAAATAATCAAAGCGCTTTGGAAAACATAAATGAACGTTTCATATACAGCAAGACAAATCTGTAACACTCAACAACTAAATGAACATTTGAATATACATTTACATTTATTCATTTGGCAGATGCTTTTATCCAAAGCGACTTAAAAGTAGTTTTATACAGTGTCACATTACTGCAGAGCAATCAGGGGTAAGGTGTCTTGATCAAGGGCCCTTCAGTCATGACCTGCTGGCACTGAGATTCGAACCTTCTGATCACAAACCCAAAACTCTAACCACCAGGCCACATATCGCCACAGAGAGAAATAACTTCAGTTTTGCATTTAATCTTCATTTTTGCATGTATTGATGTCATTCCAGTCTAGTGTTTGTTGAACTTCAACAGAAACAAACATCAGCAATGACATAAAGTCACTCAGCAGCAATGAGAAAGACTGAGAGAATGAAGACGCATGAAAGAAAAAAAACAGGATTATTCCGTCATTTATTCATTTTTAAACTGATCCATAAATACATGTAAAAACATGATTATTGTGTTGATTTAACATGAATATAAACTGAAAATAATTTTGAAATGTTTTTTTATGTTTTACACGCCTGTATAAGATGATCATGTAAGAATCAGTACATGTGTGACTATCAGAGAGATGATCATGTAAGAATCAGTACATGTGTGACTATCAGAGAGATGATCTTACATCAGTGTGTCCAGTTTACAGTGAGGATTCTCCAGTACAGTAGAGATCAGCTTCACTCCTGAATCTCCTACATTATTATAAGACAGATCCAGATGTCTCAGGTGTGAGGGGTTTGATCTCAGAGCTGAAGTCAGAGCAACACAACCTTCATCTGTGATATCACACCCACTCAACCTGTAGAGATAAATGAGAAACATTGGTGATAAACATGAAATGAAAAAGAGAAAATTAAACAATAATGAGAATCAGTTTCTCATTGTGTTTCCTCATATAAACACATGTGAGTGTAATAAGTGTAATATTGTTGTTGTGTTTGTGGTTAAACGCAGATGTTTGATGTTAAATCTCATGAACATCAGACTGATGAAGAACACTGAAGAGTTTTGAGTTCTTGTTGAAGAACATCACAGTGTTTTAGAGAAACTCCACACACAAACTAAACTAAACCTTTAATAACACAAACACATCATCAACACCATCAAACTGTGATGTGACATCTTTACACTGATCGGATTATAATTCACAGTTCAGGGACCCGTTTCAATAAGGAGGTTCAAGCAACACAGAGTTAAAATATGAACTCTGAGTTGATTTACTCAGATAATCTCTACTTTGAGTTTTCTGTTTCAGAACAGCTGGTTTCAATGAGTTCAATCCACTCTGAGTAAGTTTACTCAAGGTTACGCATGTTCACAGCGGCTTTAAAAAGACATCATCAATTGAGTGAAGATAACACGATTCACCATGGCAACGGCACGTGACAAAAAGCGCTCCGTTTATTTCTCGCCAGTCGAATTGGAGGCACAGTTACAAACATACAGCGAATATGAGCACATTTATAGAAGAGCAACACAAGAGCAGCAGCAAAAGAGAGAGAATCGGCGTGGGAGAAAATCGCTTTACGTGTCAACGTGTAAGTTTAATTGCTTCATATATATATATATCTACGATTTTTGTCATGTAGGTGCAATCCTTCTGCAATAAAAAGAACATGGTAACAGCTAAAAATGAAATATAAAAACATCATTCAGTCCGGTGAGTTTAAATGCTCTTGCTAGTAAGATGCCTGACTGGGAAATGTTTGATATATTTAATAAACTGGCCTTGAAAGTTATGAGGACATGAGAATCGAGCACTGTGGCTATAGAAGACAAAAAACTGGCCATGCTTGCCCCTGCTCCCCAAGAAGATCACGGCTGGTTTTTCTAAATCCTGTTTGTAAGACAGCTATGCACCCAATCACATTGGGAAATCCTAAAGGGTATTTGAACTATTAGTTTACTTCCAGAGGTGTCAGCAAGACCACATTTATTTGATCAGATTAATTCAGAAAGACGTTCACCATTCACCTGTAATCCTATGAAACTCCTCTTTGATGCCTCTCACAGGAAACTTAACACAAGTGTATAT
Source organism: Barbatula barbatula (assembly GCF_947034865.1). Taxonomy (NCBI): domain Eukaryota; kingdom Metazoa; phylum Chordata; class Actinopteri; order Cypriniformes; family Nemacheilidae; genus Barbatula; species Barbatula barbatula. The sequence continues at coordinate 21,722,272 of NC_136782.1, forward strand.
AAAGTGCTTGAGAGCGATTCACACTTGTCTTGCTAACGTGTTCTGCATCGGTGTTATATAGAAAGCTTCCATTAGCAAAGAAACATCAAGCCATACAGAGAATCTGCTCAGATGTCAAAGCGCATTCACGAGTGAGGTTTGTGATGTAAGGATGAAGCAGATTGTAGATATATGTAATGGACTGTAAAGAAAAACGGTATCGCTCAAATAAAACATCCTCCGGATATGATAAATTTACGTCGGGAGAGATTATATGTTGAAGCCCCGTTTGGATGTTTTAACTCTCTCTGAATGAATGCAGCTTCCTCATCTACAGGTTACTGAATAAACGGACATGACGTTTTAATTTCTGTGTTATGAACTTGTGCGCGATTAAGGAAAACGATTGAAAAAACAAACGGCGAAGGCAATTTCAACACCGCTCGCGCTTCTAAAAGGGGCGGAGATTGTAACAAACCTCGGGTTAGAGAAATAAAACCTGCACCTGACCAGGTTAGGTTCACAGAGTAGGTTACTATGGTTACTCACTCTAAGTATAAGATACAGTTTCTGAAACGGGCTTGACTTACCCCGCGGTCACGGGTTTGATATACCTCGCGTTCTGAAACTGAAAACCCAGAGTATCCCGTTTTCTGGGGTTAACTTACACTGAGTTGGCACTTACCCTGCTTTCTGAAACGGGTCCCTGATCCTGTGAATAATACACATCAACTCTCTAAAGTGATGAAAAGATCTGATGACACGACACCTGCTGTTTTACATCTACATCAGAGAAATGAGACCCTTGATAGTCTCTGGGTCAGGATATAAAATACTGGGCAAATGTAAAAACTATTTACAATTTAAAATAATAAAATAAGGGATTACGTACAGCCGGCTGGCTATATATTTACCCGCTGTGTGTTTGATATGAAAGCTTTATTTGATTTTGATCGCTTGTTTTTATAAAGTGACTGATGGTTAAAGGGAATAAAACTGTAACTGTGAACTGATTGTCGTTAGTTTTACTTACTTTAGTTTTCTGGATTCTTTAATCACAGGCTGAAGTTTCACAAGAACTTTATCTGCTTTATTTTCACCTCCAATAAATGTATTCAGATCAAGTTCATCCAAATACTGATCAGACATCAGCAACACAAAAACTAAAGCTGACCACTGTGAAGAAGAGAGTTTGGAGCGTCCGACTGATTCAGATTTCACATAATGTTGAATCTCCTGCAGCAGTGAATCATCACCCAGTTCATTCAGACAGTGAATCAGATTGATGGATTTCTCTGGAGACAGATTCTCACTGATCTTCTGTTTAATGTACTCAATAGTTTCCTCTTTCTTGTAGGAGCATCTTCTCCTGTGTGTCAGATGATGCCGGAAGGCGAAGATTCCCATGTTTCTCCGTTGCACCTGTGAGGAGCATATTATCATTTGTGTCAGTAGATGCTCTAAGAGAATCTGATTGGACTCCAGTGAGAGACCCAGAAGAAAACGCAGGAAAAGATCCAGATGTCCATTTTTACTCTGTAAAGCTTCATCTACAGCTCTCTGATGCAGCTCACATAATGAACCCTGTTCTGGTGAGTTATGCACTGAAAACCATGAAAAAGGTCCAGGCTGGTTCTCAAATATATTTGGCAGTTCATGTCCTTCTCCAAACACATTTCTCTTGTTGTTTGTGATGGAGATGTGAGCATAAAGAGCTGCGAGATGTTCCTGAACGCTCAGATGAATAAAGCAGTAAACTTTCCCCTGATACAAGCCAAACTCCTCTCTGAAGATCTGAGTGCACAGTCCTAAGTACACTGATGCTTCTGCTACATCAATGCCACACTCTCTCAGGTCCTCATCATAGAAGATCACATTCCCTTTCACAAGCTGCTCAAAAGCCAGTTTGGCCAGTTTGATGATCATGTGTTCATCATTCTTCTCATAGTCCTTCTGATGTTTGATGTTTGTCTGAATGATCAGGAAGTGTGTGTACATCTGAGTGAGAGTCTTGGGGATCTCTCCTTCACTCTCTGCTTCACTCAACATTCTCTCTAGAACAGTGGCTGAAATCCAGCAGAACACTGGGATGTGACACATGATGTAGAGGCTCCTGGATGACTTCAGGTGTGAGATGATTCTGTTGTTCAGACTCTCATCACTGATTCTCTTGCTGAAGTATTCCTCCTTCTGTTTGTCAGTGAAGCCTCGTACCTCTGTGACTCGATCAACACACTCAGAGGGGATGAGATCAGCTGCTGCTGGTCTGGAGGTGATCCAGATGAGAGCGGAGGGAAGCAGATTCCCCTTCATGAGGTTTGTCAGCATCACGCCCACTGAGGCCGATTCACTGACATCACACAACCTCACGCTGCTGTGAAAGTCCAGAGACACACGACACTCATCCAAACCATCAAAGATGAACAACACTTTATATTCACCGCTGGAGATTTCCATTTCTTTAGTCTCTGGGAAGAACAGATGAAGAAGCTCCAGAAGACTGAGTGTTTGGTTCTTCAACAGATTGATCTCTCTGAAAGGAAGTGGAAATATGAGGTGGACGTCCTGATTCTCTTTCCCTTCAGCCCAGTCCAGAATGAACTTCTGCACAGAGACTGTTTTTCCAATGCCAGCGACTCCCTTTGTCAGCACACTTCTGATGGGTTTGTCTTGTGCAGGTAAAGCTTTAAAGATGTCATTGCATTGGATTGGTGTGTCCTCTGTTGCTGTTCTCCTGGATTGTGTCTCAATCTGTCTCACCTCATGTTCATTACGGATCTCTCCACTTTCACTCTCTGTGATGTAGAGCTCAGTGTAGATCTCATTCAGCAGTGTTGGGTTTCTCTCATGTGATGTTCCTTCATACAAACACTCAAACTTCTTCCTCAGATTTGATCTGAATGTGTTGAGGACTTCAGGAAGTTTAGACTCATTTCTGTAAAGTTAAAATAACAGATTATTACTTAAGTTAGAAAACTAAATGCTCAGAGCGAGAATTCTTCTCTGTTTTTGAGGAATTGTTCACTCATTCTCTCATGGATTACTCTTCCTTAGGCCATCTTAGATGTATATTACTTTAGATAAATACAGATGAATCATTGATAACTGTCATAATTTTAACATCTTATGTAGTTTTCTAATTGTTGACGCTCCAAAAATAAGATGTTTAGACACATTATATTAGTCCAATTCAAAGCACAGTGGGATCAAAATGTCTTCTGAAGTGAAACAATTATTTTTTGTATGTGTTGTGAGAAACGATAAGATCATGTGTTGCTACAGCGCTCATAATTTTGACTTAATTCTCAAAAACTTTGTCTTGTTTTTGTCTCTTTTAATCGTATCACTTAATGCTGTTGTAGGGACCTATAAAGTGACAAATATTCCTTTATAAAAATATTGCAAATATAGCTCATTTTATTTATATTTTTCATTTTGTAATGACATGAGGATGAATAAAGGACAGAATGTGTATTTTTTTGCATGAAGTACTGTGGTGAGTTATGAATAATATGATTTACCTGAAACCAGATTTTTGTGGTTGATTCTTAGACGGATCAATCATCCATCTCCTACAGACATGATTCATGAAAAGCAAGAATCAGACACTTGAAAATGAATAAAATCATTATTAACTTTGTTAACTACAGTTTTTACACTGCTGTGAGAGTAAATGACCACTATGGATTAATTATGATAATTTCATTTATACTAAGGTGACCAGACATCCACGTTTTCTGGAGACAATCGTGGTTTTTGGTGTTCTGAAGATGTTTTACAGTCCAAAACAACCGGCTTGTTGATCGACCTCTTTAAGAGCAATCATGCAGATTTCACCACTGATCTAGGAAATGATCTTGTTTTTTAATCTGGTCACATTAAGTTACACTGTGTGCACACATGTGGTTGAAAGTGAACAGTGTACAGTTCACACACGTGTCTCTCAGTGAGTTTTCTGCTCTTTCTGTGCGAGCATCATTAAGGTAAACCTCTCCAAGACAAAACTTCTTGTTATCCCAGCCACTCCCATGACTCGGGTCAACCTCTCTACACAGTTCAGCTCATCTTCCATCAGCCCTTCCACGACAACCAAGAAACTCCTACAGATGGTTCAGAATGCAGGTACTACTTGAATTATTGTGGAGATTTAATTATGATTTGAAATGTATTTATTACATTTACATTTATTCATTTGGCAGACACTTTTATCCAAAACGACTTACAATTAGTTTTTTACAGTGTCACATTACTGCAGAGCAATCAGGGGTAAGGTGTCTTGCTCAAGGGCCCTTCAGTCATGACCTGCTGACACTGAGATTAGAACCTTCTGATCACAAGCCCAACGCTCTAGCCCAGGGGTACTCAATTAGAAACCTAAAAGGTCCACTCACCAAATTTTCCTTACGTCCAGGGTCCGGAACAGTGATGGTCAAAATCCAAAAAGAGAACTTTAACAAAAAAGGCGGTAAATCCGTTCAACTATGTACAAAAGGTGATGTGGTCTGGCATTATTAGTGTGAAAAGTGACACCTTTTTTGTGCCACCAGTTCTTTAAACTTTGGCATAAAAGGTGTGAGGGCCAGGCGGAGGCACTGATGTAAGTGTTCATTACTGAGATTGTTCCTGTATTTGTTTTTCACCATATTCATGGTTGAAAAAGCAGACTCACAACAGTATGTTGAGGGAAACATGGTGAGAATTTGAAGGGCCATCTTCTGCAAGGAAGGGACACCTGCTGAGGAGACCATCTTAGTCCAGAAGGTGGTAGGGTCACAGAGAGACTCCTGCAGTGCAAGGTTTGCCTGAAGCTCAATTAGCTCTGATTGAAGAGAAGCAGCACTAGCCCATGGGCAGATTTTCAGGGCTTCAGTTGAAAATTCTGCGATTTTTTTGACAAGGAATGGATTTTCCATGCATAGTAAGACCTGTTTCCCCAGAGGGAAATCTCCAAATCGAATTTGGAAATTTTCAATCAGCTTGTCCAGGAATTCAGCATGATTGTGATGATGATGTTTTCCTGCTGTGTGATTCGAAAGCTTTGGGAAGTGAATAAGGTCCTGGTGTAAGTCACACTTGAAGAGCTCCAGTTTTTTCTGAAAGGCACAGACAGCTGATGTGAGGTTACACACTGTGTTATTTTTTCCCTGAAGCTTCATGTTCAGATCATTGAGATGGGCGGTAATGTCAGAGAGAAATGCAACAATTTCCATTTTTTCTTCATTTTGCATGAATTCCACAAATGGTTTTGCTTTTGCACTCTTCTGATCCAACAGAAAGGTTTCCAACTCTTTCCGTAATGTCCAAAAGCGCTCCAGTACCTTGCCTTTACTAAGCCAACGGACATTGTTGTGGAGGAGCAAATCATCAAATTCTGCATTCACCTCTATTAGGAATGAGCGCAACAAGCGATGCTGAAGAGCAGATGATGCCCTCAAAACGTTCACAAGTCTCATTACTGTTGTCATGACCTCTGCATACTTTTCTTCAAGACTGGCACACAAAACCATCTGATGAATAATGCAATGATATGCAATGAGGTCAGGGTGATGAGCTCTCAAGCGTGCCACTAATCCCCTCTCTCTTCCAGTCATACAAGGAGCGCCATCAGTAGCAATGGAAATAACATTCTTCAGATCTATCTCTCTGTCTCTCAACATCTGCATCAGTGCTTCATAAATATTATCCCCTCTTGTGTGTCCATGGAGGGCTGTGAGGCCTAACACATCTTCACAGAATTCTCCCTTCTCTTCATCAAAAAATCTGACAAACACCAGAAGTTGTGCGTTGTCTGTGTTGTCTGTGGATTCATCCAAAGCCAATGAAATGCATTTAGCCTTTTTTATTGCAGACTTCATTTGGTCAAGCAAATCATCAGCAAGGACTTCAGTTCGCTTTACAGCAGTGGAGTCAGACAAAGATATTTGGTTTATTTTTTGTATGATGTCATCTTTTTGAGTTCCCTCAAACAGGGCATTTGCTATTTCATTCATGCATTCCTTCACAATCTCTGAGTCAGAGAATGGTTTCTTGTGCTTTCCTAAGACCCATACCACTCTCAATGAGGCTTCAGTTGCACGCTCTTGTTGGGTGGCTGATCTAACTATTACACTGCATGTTGCTTGATATGAGGATTGCAGTTGTTTGATTTTTCTGGCCCTTACCTCAGATTTAGGGGGGTAATTGTTGTCAAAGTGTCCATGCTTTGACTCATAGTGACGTTTCACGTTACCACTCTTGACAACTGCAACCGTCTCGTTGCAAATTAAACACATTGGTTTTGTGCTCCCCACCGGCAGCACAAATGCATAACTGTCAGTCCACTCTGATTTAAATTCGCGATTTTCAGAATCGACTTTTCTCCTTTTTTCAGGTTTTGAGCACGCCATGATCTTCGCTAGCAAGGAAACACGTATCGTTATCAGATGGATTAGCAACTGCGTTGTTGCGAATCACATACACAGTGATGTGTCGCTCATGAACGATTCGTTCATTTTGAACGAATCTTTCATATGAAACCTGCATTTAAGTTGGACCCAACTAATCAATTTATTTTTTCCAATGTAATCAACATTTTCGTGAGTACTAGATGTGTTGGCCTATTTAACATGATTATATTATGCTGCTGAAATTAACAAATAAACGAAATTACTCGAAAAAAGATTCGTTCATTTTCCTGAACGAGATTCAAAGATCCGAGTCTGTAAAATGATCCGGTTGCCGCCAACGTTGAGTGAGTGAGTTGTCATGTGGATTACAGTTATTACAGCTCGATTGGATCTTTGGATTGGACACAGAAGATAGATAAACCACATCTAAAAGTAAAACAATATAGGCGTGAAATCACGCACCAATGAAAACTCGCTTGGATCATGACTAAATTATAATGTTGATTTTGGATTCGGTCCAAATTGTATTGCGTCTGGGTCCGGATCCGGACCGCGGTCCGCCTATTGAGTACCCCTGCTCTAGCCATTAGGCCACAGCTGACTCACCTATTATGCCTTCTTCCGATGGTTTGCGCGTCAGTCTTATCGCGATGGTACGTTATGAATTTAACAAATTATTAGGCTATGGGAGTTACTTAGAGAAATTTGGGTCTGAAAGCCAAAATTCTGACGCTCACTTACGGCCCTACTAGAGCAAGCTCCTGATTGGTTAACGCTGCGCGAATTTTCGCCAACGTTCAGATTTTTCACCTCACGCGAACGCTCAATTCGTGTCATTCGTGCCGCAAGGTCATCGCATCTTTGCATTGACTTAACATGTAAATCACTCGCGCTTGACGCTTCATTCACGTTTGGTGTGAACACACTATAAGGCATTGTTCAGAGGGCCGGTCCAAATCTGTGGGCGGGCCACATTCATATATATATATATAAAACCCCTCCCCCCGCATCATTCAGAGGCGATGCTTCTTCACGTTGCTTTGAAAAGTGTATTGCGAGAACTCTCTCTGTCTGCGCACACACACGCGTCCTGCAATAATAATCATATTAATTTGAAACAGCAACCCAGAAATGTGTCACAAGCATTGATTAAAACAATGATGACAATGATCACATGAAAAAAAACGACTTACATTATGGACCTTAAGAAGGCCCCCAGCCTATAGGCTTGAGGATTAGGTTTTGTATCTTCACTCTTAAAGTTGGTTGGCGGATCCATAGACGCGTCACTCTTCATAGACACACAGCTGGACTCTGGATCTGATCTCATCTGATCTACTGATCTATAACACACAACACATGACAGTCATTACTGTATCTATACCGTAAATATAAATTTAAAAAATATATATATACTGTATTTTTGTGTATGTCTCAATGAGTAAATTATACAGCTCTCATTGCTTTTCTGTGTAAGAATATATTAATAATCATCAAAATAACATTTCCAAAAGATTAATAATTAAAAATCCTTCAATCTGGTTAATAAAATAAATGATCAAATATGTGAAGGTATAATAATGTTTTATTGATGTTTTATACCTGAGATCAGGCCGTGACTCTTCACACCTAAAGTTGAATGTCGGATCCATTAGACTCTTCAGAGACACACAGCTGAACTCTGGATCTGATCAACTAGAACACACAACATATTTATTTATATTTTAAATTCTTATATTATCTGATAAACTTCTCATTAAAAATGTTTTAACAAATATCAGAGAAAATTGGTCACAAAATTAGGAGACGTTGCACATAAGTCACTTTTCCTAAAACAGCTTTAAAGTATGATGATGATGATGATGATGATGATGATGGAGCTTCAAATGTGAATCTGATCAATCTGATCTCAACAACTGACACTGAATGAAAACCAAAGTGAATAAAAAGTCATTTAAAGTGTTAAAGAAAGAACTGCGTCACCTCGAGCGCACATTACTCACACTAACACATTATGAACGAATAACACACAAAACAATCTTTATAAGTAACGTTATCAAACAAAGACAAGAGATTATGAGTGAAATACACTACAAGACTTTTATAAACTAGACATCACGCACTTGAACATAGAAACACACAAACTGAGCAAATCTGAAAACTTACTGCAACAAGACCAGACTGACAATCTGAGCAAAAGTCTTTTGTGTATTTTAGACATGAATCGGTTCTTTAGAGAAACCCATAACCCTCAAAACTAACAACACAATGTTTTAGTTCTAGTCTGTATGTTGAGCTCAAGTTTAGCTGAAGCTCTAGATACTCTGTGGCCTTGAGAAGATAAACGACTGAATAACAGTTTTAAAAGCAATAAAACATCATGAACTCGACACTTACCTCGATTAAACTCTTATTAGATCCTCAAAAGATCCCATAAGAGTTAAAAAGCGACTTTACGCGTTATAATAAAACACTTTAATACTCGACAGAACTTTACATGTTTTTAAAAGGCGTTTATAAAATGGACGCCGGGAGAGAGTCACGTGATGTGCTGCGCTCACTCTTTCACTTTCGATTTGGTTAAAAAATGGTTCAAAATTCATACAAACGTTTAAAATACGTCAACATTTCTTAAACCAACCCACCAAAAATAAAATAAAATGTTTCGTGCCGCTTTCTTTAGCCCTGAGTGTGTTCAGGTGTTTGTCATCTTTAATCTTCTTTAAGCGCAGAGGAGCAACTGTGTCTCTGAAGATCTTCAGTGTTATTACTCATGCGAGAGATTTGAGAGGTTCAGGCAGATTATCAAGAAAAACACCTTTTATAGTTAAAGTATTCTACCGTGAGACAGTATTAAATCTAAAGTATGATTATGAAGGTGAGTGGGTCCTGACACATGTTGTCTAACATCCCTGGAGTTAAGAGTGTCTTTAAAAGCCATTCCTAAAGCATCTGTATCATTATCTACATGGATGTTAAAGTCACCAACAACAAGGACTCTTTCTGCAGCCAGTTCAGATAAGAACCACCAAATACTTTAATAATATCTTTGTGGTGGAGGCCTGTATATAATAGACAGGAAACATTTTAAAGATGTTTTATCATTGGTAAAATATTTATATTCATCTTTGGGGACAGACTCATTTAAAGTATCATAATCATCAGGCTTTAGCCATGTTTCTGTCAGACAGAGCTTTATTCTTTATGGTCTGTTATCATATCGATAAGTAAAAGTTTGTTGAAAGTGTGCCGCCTGCTGACAGGATCAGGTGGTGTTTAACAGCGCGACACAACGAGCTGCGTTTAATGGAGCATAATATATAAACACATCATATTATAATACTCTTCTTGTTTGTGACATTAAGTGTTTTAATCCTCAAAAAGATGGGGTCTGTTGTCAAAACATTGCGCTCAGAATCAAAGCCTAAAGGTCACACAGGAATATGTGTATTTTATTAAGATCATGTTTGGCACGTGACAGCTTTTATTTAATAACGAATAATATTTCCGTATTTCCAGACAAAATGACGATTTGTCCCGTATTTTACATTGGTCCACATTATGCAGCATCCTATGGAAATCACCGCAACCGCATTGTGTGAAGACACGTCCTATTCTGCCCCTGATTGGGTAATACCCGCTGCCATCGTTGATTTGATGGTTAATCACGGGCACAGCCAATCAGTGTCAGAGGAGGGCGGGATGCCGCCTCGCCGGTTCTTCTTTTGGCAACAGAGAATCCACTTGAGACGATGGCAGAGGGTCCAGATACAGGTACAGAGGCAGGTCCAGACACAGGTCCAGAAACAGGTCCAGATACAGGTCCAGATACAACAGGTCCAGATACAGGTCCAGATACAGGTCCAGAAACAGGTCCAGATACAGGTCCAGATACAGGTCCAGATACCCTCCGGCTCTGAAAGTTTCACAGCTGAAACGAAAGCGGCTGCAAAAATACAGACGAGAGTGGGAGGAGTCAAATACTTGGCTGGAAAGTGTCAGCGGCAATGAATATGAAGCCCATTAGACGAGTGTCGGCGAGTGTTCTCTGTGGCTCACGGTGGCCTGTCAGATGTGCGACAGCATCCCTCGGGAGAGCCACATTCACGAAATGCTGGAGATCACCGAAATCAGAGCAGCGTCTCACAATTCTTCATACCTCCATCATCTCCAGAGGCGGATAGTGTCATGTTTTTTATCACCTACATATTTGGATTGATTACGTTAGATTTCATATGCTGCCTATTAAGAAATAATGTTAATAATGTACATTAATCATGTTAGGGTATGCTTTGTTTATTAAGGTTAAGTTGTACAGTCAGACACATAAGCATTACTTTAATAAGAGATAAGAGAAATATATTTAATACATATTTAATCAAAATATAGTACCTATGTGAATAAAATAAACAACTAGGCTATTTGTTATGCTTATCCAATTAAAATAATTGCATCATTCAATACTAGAATTAACAATAGACTATATAAAAACGGAATAAATAAATACATAAATATATTTACTTAACAATAATAAAAATGTGACTTAAATAAGAAATGTTTGTAGATATTATTATATCATTTACAGTTACTTAGGCATGGTTTCACTGTTTGGATGTTGTTACTGCAAACAATGACAACAAATTTTGCCAAAATCTTTGTTCACTACACATTATAAAATTACTCGAGTTAATTAGCAATTTCTTATCCTACTCCCCTCTATAGGTTACAGCAGCGGAGTTAACGCAGGTGTACCACACGGTTAAACACAACCTCAGCTATAATAGTGCTGACTGTGGACACAAGCTCAACCAAAAGATTCTGCATGACTCCAAAATCATAAAGAAAATGTCTCTTGGAAGAACAAAGGCAGAAGCAATGGTCAAAGACATCCTTGCTCCAAAGGCAGTGGCTGATGTTGTTGACATTTTAACATCAGGTAAACCTCTCCCATTCTCCATTCAGACGGATGCATCAAATAAAGGGAACAGGAAGATGTTTCCCCTTGCTGTACAGTACTTCAGGACAGAAACTGGGATCTGCAACAAAATGCTTGATTTTGGAGAGAATGCAGATGAGTCAGCTGCTTGGATTATGGATTACATAGAACAATCCCTTAATAAATTTGGTTTTATCGTTGGATCAAGTTACAGCTTATAGTGCAGACAATACTAATGTAAATTATGGAATCCATAACTCTGTCTTCACCAACCTAAAGAAAAAGCAAAAATGTCTGCTGAAAGGGAACTGCCATGCCCATATTTTGCACAACACAGTGAAGCATGCTCTCGACCAGCTCACTGTAGATGTAGAAAATGTTGTGCTGAAGGTCTATGGCTACTTCTCCACATCTGCCAAACGAAGGGAATCCCTCAAAGAGTTTTGCCAGTTCTGTGATGTGGAGTTCTGTGAGATTCTGCGACATGATACAACAAGGTGGCTGTCCCTCAATCCAGCCATATCCCGTTTTATGCAATCCTGGACTGCACTCAGGTCTTATTTCATCAGCCTGGTGGAAGAGTGTCCCAGACAGATCAGAGCTTTGTTAAAGCTCAGTGAAGCCTCAACTAAGGACATTTATTCATTTACTTTTATTTTATTTATTTATTCATTTGGCAGACGCTTTTATCCAAAGCGACTTACAAGTAGTTTTTTTATTACAGTGTCACATTACTGCAGAGCAATCAGGGGTAAGGTGTCTTGCTCAAGGGCACTTCAGTCATGACCTGCTGACACTGAGATTAGAACCTTCTGATCACAAGCCCAACGCTCTAACCACCAGGCCACAGTTGACCCCTTTTATAAACACATCATACAGAAAACTGTACAGAAAAGTACAGAAAACTCTTGTTGCTACTTAAGCTGTAAACGTTGCTGCGTTATGAAATGACAGTGTTGTTCAACCATGAACTCCTTGCTTTGCTAAACCACATAGTTCTTATGAAGACTGTAAGCTTAATGAACACAAAGGTTTAGTTATGACTTTACTTCTTCACCGTTGTCTCTATGTTGCCAGGTTTTTTGTTTGGACCTGAAAATTGTAGCACCACTTCAGCTCAGTAATGTAAGTAAAAAGTTATCAATCAATTATTAAATAGCAGCAAAAAGTCAGTAATGAAATAACTGAAAAGAGTTCAGTGTTGTTTGCTTACAACATTCTTTAAAATATCTTCTGTTGTGTTCTGCAAAGTCAGTCATACAGATTCAGATTGACATGAGAGGGAGTAAATAATGTAAGCTATACCTTTAAAACAACAGAAAATATATTGATATATATATATCAATACAAATAGTTGATTATTTAAAATAATAAATAAGAGGGAAAACTGCATGTAATAATAAAATGAACACACACACACGCGCATCCTGAAATGTGTTTAACTTTCACTTCAACTAGTTTACTTGGAACAAACCAAATGTGTTTTCAATAGAGTCCAGTGGTCTGAATAATAATACTGAAAACTTACATACTGATCGACTATTAAAACCGAAATGTGACGTTTATATTCTATATTGTGATTAAACGTAGATACAGATTTAAATCCTATAGTGCAAAACTTCAATTCATCTGTTTCTGTGATGACTCTCTTTTCTCAAACGCTCTCGTCATTATAAGGTCTATGTCGCCCTCTGCTGGAGAAACACTGTAAACATCAATATAAAATGATCCATCACACCTCTACAAACATCACAAATAACCGAGAAAACGTTATTTGACGCAACCACCTGTCAGTCATCCGTTCAGCGGACACGCCCACATTTCAGGAGCTTCTTCTTCTTTAAGATTTTATTGGCGGCTGACAAACAACAAAATGGCGCCTTACCGCCACCAGCTGGTGTGGAGTGTGGATCAAAATGACTTTTGTTTTTTATTATATCCTATTCAACAAATATGTTATTCTAAGATATTAAAATATACAGCTATAACATTCATTTCCAGAATTGTTTTGTTAAATATCTCCTAATATAAATTGCCTTAGAATCCTTATCTGCAGCCATAAATAGGACATCCGCTTGAATGAACCGTATTCACCCTAATACATGTGACTATCATAAACACTGAAGTGGAAGCGACTATTATAAATGTATAAGATAGTCAAAGACTATATGATTACCAAACAAATAACAAATTAAACTGTGTTCATCAAAGCGTCTTTAGCAGCTAAATAATCATATCTGGTGCTATTCTGAACACGACCAGCTGGTGGCGCTTTACTGCGCGTTATTCCGGAGATGCGTTGGTTGATGTGATTGAGAATATAAACAACAGTTAGTCTACTTATTGAATAGTAGTTGTTTTAAGGATTGTTTGCTAAGGAGGTTTAATATCTCTAGCCTTCCTTTCGGTGTGTTGGTCAGAACACAAGAGGGAATCATAGATCAGGTTCAATAGAGGGGGTTTATTGCGTTCTTGATATGGGTTAACGATGTATGTGTGGTTCTACAATAAACAGAAATAATAAGTGCATTAAATCACACATCCTCAAAATGAAACTATTAATGTACAACATATTCAGCACACAGCATACATATCACATAAACAACAACTCGTAAAGCAATTTACGTTACAACAGCGCCGTCATATATATGTAGACAGACTCGGCGCATGCAAACAGAGAACGAAACAAAGTGTCTGTGTACGGATGATCAACATCACACTCAATATTGTACATTCAGTTAATTATGATATTCCTTACTCTTTAGTAAAGCAGCATAACCCATGCATGAACTGGTATCATAATAACAAACAGAACCGGAGACGCTAGCATAGCATTAACACCGCGTTATACACTAAAATCTCGTAACAGCGGCAAACGTAAATATGAATAAACAATACTATGACTATCAATGTTTGTCTATGAATAAAACGTGGACTTACAATCAGTCATAGACGCACAATAACCCATAAAAGGCAAGGATAACTTTCCTGGTTCGCGGCCACGTCTTCCGCTCATTTTCTCATGCCGATTAAACACGGTGACTGACAGGTGCGTTAAGCCCGCCTCTTCAACATTGCCGCCCCCAAATTTATTTGTAAATTTGAACAGTTGAAGACTAACTCAGGGTTCCATGGCATCTGCACTCTCCGAAGGTTCATCGTCCCGGATTTCAGGGAGCGCAATCAGACGAGCTATGGGTCGGGTGTAAGTTTTGCCCTTTATCTGTATCTCCGCTGTTCGTACATGATCATCTGGACCAGGAAATACCTTTGTTATTCTACCAATCTGCCACAGGGATCGAGGCAACTGAGAATCAACTAACATGGCCACGATACCAGGTTCAATATCCGTTGATTGTCGTTGCCACTTTCCTCTCATCTGCATGCCAGGAAGGTAGTGCCTTATAAACGCTGTCCAAAATCTGTCGGCTAATACCTGGGAATGTCTCCATCGCCGCTTGGTGAGTAGCTCAGTCTCGGGATACACCACCTGGGGTAAGGAACCGTCCGGCCGCCCCATCAGAAGGCAGCTTGGGGTAATTGGATCCGGATCTGCTAAATCGGCAGAAACATACCCTAGCGGCTTGGAATTCAGGATAGCTTCAATCTCGATCAAAACTGTTTGAAGTACCTCCTCAGTTACAGCCTCTGAGCCCAGAGCAGAACGAAGGGCAGTCTTTATCGATCGTATTTCTCTCTCCCACACCCCTCCGAAGTGTGGGGCAGCCGGAGGATTGAAATGGAAGCGTATCTGTTGCATGGCGAGTATGTTCTGCAGATCTGAACTGAGCTGGTTGAAGGCGTCTCGCAGTTCGGAATCCCCACCTCTAAAGTTCGTGCCTTGATCAGAATATAATTCTGCAGGCTGACCACGACGACTAATGAACCTCCTCAAGGCCATTAAGAAGGCATCACTGTCCATGGAAGTTAGTACTTCTATGTGCACCGCCCTTGTGGTAAGGCACTTGAACAAGAGACCCCATCTTTTCTCTATTCTGCGTCCTATTTTGACCAAGAATGGCCCAAAACAGTCCATTCCTGTCGAATAAAAGGCTGGCTTGAATAGTCTGAGTCTCGGAGGGGGTAGGTCAGCCATCTGTTGGGTTGCCGGATTTGACCGCCACTTACAACACTCAAAACAGGTACCCTGGTGCTTTCTAACAGCTTCCCGGCCTCTTAGTATCCACACTCTCCTACGGAGCTCGGCAAACACCCGCTCTGGTCCTGGGTGGTGAAGCCTAGCATCATATTCCTTAATGAGTAGCTTGGTACTCCAATGATTGGGATCGAGTACGATAGGGTGTACTGCGGAAGGGTCCAAGGTTTCCACTCGCCTTAATCGTCCACCGACACGGATGAGTTGTTTCTCTGTGTCAAACTCTGGAGAGAGGCAAAGTAACCGACTATTGGAGCGAACTGGCTTGCCGTTCTTTAATAACTGGTAGTCTTCTGGGAAACTATCCATCTGTGCTCTACTCATAATGACAACCTCTGCTTCAACGTAGGAGTTGGCTGGAGGCTGACCATCCTGGAAGGCCGCCCCATGCATCTCCTGAGCCACTGCTTCCACATAGTCCTTCCAACTGCAGTACTCTCTTCGCTCCTTAGTTGTGGCGATGGTTATTCCACAGAAGGCTCCGCCTTTAAGCTCAGTGGCCTCCTCAAAGTCAGGAAGTTGTAGGTTAGGGTGTGAAGGCCACTCCTCGGGAGGTTTCGTGAGGAACTCTGGACCTTGAATCCATCTGTTAGGTCTAGCCAGGTCCCTTAGGGTTTTACCCCGAGTGAGATCGTCGGCAGGGTTTCTTTCGGAGTCAATGTAGCTCCATGCCTTCAACTCAGTCAGCTCCTGGATCTCAGATACGCGAGTGCCTACGAAGACTTTGTACCGGCAGGACTCTGAACGGAGCCAGTGGAGGACAATGGTGGAATCTGTCCAGTAGGTAACTTTATCTGACTTCAAGGTGAGTTCATTTGTAAGCAACCGTGCAAGCTGGGCTCCTGTCAAAGCGGCACAAAGCTCAAGCCTGGGTATAGACTGCAGTTTCCGTGGAGCCACACGAGATCGGGCTAATAAAAAGGAGAGGTGGACTTCCCCTGATGGTGCTTCCGAACGCAGGTAGGCGACGGCCCCGTATGCCTTCTCTGAGGCATCACTGAAGACATGAATCTCCCGCCAAACTTCGGGTTGATCCATGTAGGTAGGATTATAACACCTAGGGAGTGTTACCTGGGGTAAGTATTGGAGTTCCTCTTCCCAGGCTATCCAGGCTTGCCGAAGCTCATGAGGGAGTTGTGGGTCATCCCAGTCTCGGTGGTTGGCCCAGAGCTGTTGCACAATTATCTTGGCACGGGTCGTGTAAGGGAGAATGACCCCAAGAGGGTCATACTGACTCGCTAGCACACGATAGATGCTCCGCATTGTCAAGGCGTTATAAGGGACTGGTCTGTGCTTGAACCCAAGACGGTCGGATTCACAATGCCAACTTAGTCCTAAGGTAGATTCTCGTGGATCAACCTTGTCCTGTGAAAGCCACAGTTCTAGCTTTGTAGACCTTGCCTCAGGAGGTAAATGGCCAATAACTTCAGGAACGTTACTGGCCCACTGTCGGATGTCGAAGCCTCCAGAAGCCAGAAGGGCACGTAACTTGTCCACCAGCTGTCGTGCTTGTTCAACCGAGGGTAAGCTTTGTAGGCAGTTGTCCACATAGAAACATCGGTCGACAGAGAATCTGACGTCCTCTCCAGGAGTACTGTGCAGTGCCACATGTTGTTGAAGGGCGAAGGTGGCACAGCATGGGCTGCAAGTAGTCCCAAAGGGCAACACTTGCCACTCAAACGTATCGGGAGGGTCTTCTCTCCTCATGTCACGCCACAGGAAACGTAGCAAAGGCCGGTCCTCGGGCAGCAGCAGGACCTGATGGAACATGCCACGTATATCCCCACTTATGGCGACACTATGTTCCCTAAACCGAATAAGGACGCCAAGGAGAGAAGGACTTAGGACTGGACCTGGCAATAAGGAGTCATTAAGGCTCAGGCCCTCATACTGGAATGAACAGTTAAATACTAAACGATCCTTCCCATTATGAGAAACCAGATGGTGTGGAATATACCAGCTGCTCCCTGTGGTTGTACTTCCCTCATTAAAGAGTTTGATGGCCGCACTGGTCGATACTAGCTTTTTCACCTCAGACTTGTAAACCTCTGCCTTCTCTGGGGTCCGTGCGAGTCGACGCTCTATTCCTCGTAGGCTCGGCATCACCGCATCCTTGGGTGCACAGAAAGCAGGAAAATTCCTCCTGCGCAGCAAGGGTGTTGCATAACGTAGGATCCCTTTAACCTCAACACGGGTAGTCTTGGCCTCCAAGAGCCTGATAGCTTCCTGATCCTCCTTTGACCTGGTAACTTGCTTCTCACATCGATAAGGCATCACATCAATCTGCCACAACCTCTCCACATCCCGTTTCAGCTCTAACTCCGCCGGGCTGAGGGACAAAAAGAAACAATTTGATTGTGGCAGCTGTTCCTTCCGAAGATTTACAGGTCCCTGTAAAGTCCATCCGAGTTTAGTCTGTATTGCTGCCGGTGCTCCCGACGGCCCCAAGCGCACCGGTGATACCGGAGTGATGAGGTGAGTATTATCGGCTCCAATTAGCAGGAGAGGATGCACGTCCTCAAAGGGCTGTGTGAGATTCTGAAATCTTGGTCGTTGATGGTTCCCATGAATGCCATGGTTCCCATACATTTACTCGCTGTAAGTAACCTAGGAGGATAATATATGTTTCCTCAGATGATATATGCTTCCTTAAAAGGATGTATCTCATGGTGTGTTATAAGTGGCACCGGACATTTAACCAAGCACTAATAAATTATCCTAGACAGGAATAACTAACAATGTGTGATATATGTGCTGTGCACCAATGTGAAGGATTTGAGCCCAAATCTCACTTCCTCTTTTGCATATATATAAACTGAACCCATTTGGAATAAACTTTGACTTTGAGTGAACTGTGCTTCGGTGTCTGTTTCATTCTTGGTCCCCGGGCTCGGTTCTTCTGATTGTTCCATCGACTAGACTCATCAACTCATAAAAGCTATTATCTAGACAAAGTAATAATCTTACAATTTGGGGGCTCGTGCCGTGAAAGGGGGAAAACCTCTTCGAACCAAGTGACCAAAGCTGAGCTGAGGCAACAGGCGCACCGACGATCGGGCACAGACCTACAATTAAAAGGGTAAGTGTTTTAAAATATTTCTTTGACAAATATTTGATTGACAAATTTTGGTTGAAGTAAATATGACGCTTACCCTGTAGGATTTTTGTGTTTGATATTTCGTAGAGAGACGAAATAGGTTCTAATACTTATGTTAGTGGAATGGTTTAAATTCCATTGTTGTTCCGTGGCGTCGGACAACAGTAGTTGTTGGACAGCTATTAACGCACAAGTAAAAATACAGTTCTGATCAAACTGTTGATATTGATCGCGGTGCAGCTTGGCAGTCAGAAACAGAGCTTTTGGCATTTAGAAACAAATTTGTTGGTTCAGAAAAATTGTTCAGAGAAACAAAAATTAATATTTGAATCATTGAACAGAAACAAAATTGTTAAACTGGTATCGCATGTTGATATATTGTGACTGAAAAAGAAGGTGCAAAGAGGGGCGACCGTGATTCTCGGGAAGTCGCGCGAGAGCTCACAACGTAAGCACCCCGAAAAAGAAGGTGAACCGATTCACCCACGGTCACAATACGATACATGCAATATAGTTGAAACAGTTGGTCGATTGAGCATTCAAAGGTTCCTAAAACACTAATCCACTCTAACAAAGGGAAACTCATTCAAGTTTCCATTGCTGCTATTTTATTTTGATTTCTGCATTATTCGCTTTACTGCAACTTTTGAAGTGAAAGATGGGAAATTCGGTTTCGAGACCATTGCCTGGCGAAACGCCAAACGCATTTATGTATAGAAATGATCAAGGTTTTTATGTCGAACCGTATGTCAGTAATCTCGCAGGGTGGTCAGAGAAAATGACACCGCAAATTGATACGCCGTACCCAAGGGACGGTTCATTTTCCGATGACGGAATCGATCTGGCAAAAAGTATGGTGAAAGAAGGATGGGGTGACCCAAAATGGGATTATACATACATGCTTAAAGCTTACGCTGTATGGAAAGATTTTAAAAAGGTGTGGGACGAAGGTCCTGAGAAAAAACAAGTGCTTGCTTATGTTGCAAAGCAAGGTTTATCTGAAAAGCCGCCATCATACTCCGCTTTTTGCCAGCCCGAAACATTGCCGTCAGCCCCCGTGTCGCAGAGAACTTGTCTGAAAATCAGTTCCGACACCATTCGACCGAGCGCACAGCGCAAAGCGAGTGAAAGCGTTAGATCTGGTAAAAAGACAGTCAAGATATCACAGGTTGAAACAGATGCGCGTGGCGCACCTCAGAATTCAATGGTTTGGATTCGGGCCGGTAATAACGTAAATATAAGACCGTTAAAAATGTGGGAAGGTCCTTGAGGTGCTGGTACTTCTCCAGAATAGCTGAGGGGTAGGATTGCTCCGCTAGACCAAGCCGTTCAGCAGTGAATGCAGCTGAAATTCTGAAGACCTTCTGTGGCTGAGTCACTGGGGAAATTTGGAAAGAAACTAAGGCTCCAGTAACAGTCTGCACATCCTGTCGGATAGTCCGCAGAGTAAGGCTCTCTATGGGCCCATGAATACCGAGTTTAGTGGCAGCAGGGGACAGAAGAATTGTCCTTTCCGATCCATCATCAAGGACAGCATAGGTATCAAGGGTCTTGTCCTTATGGCGAAGTAGAATTCTAACCACCTTCAGAAGAACTTTCCTGCATCCTGTAGGTCTGTCCAAATACAGAGTCTCCGCTGCGGAATTAATCAAACACGAACCCTCAGTAGTGGGCTTGACATTCACCTCATGAAGAATCTGTAGGTGTCTCCCTTTACAGATGCTGCAGGGCTTCTTAAGGGTACACTTTGAAGCTTGGTGGGTGCGCCCACAGCGCCAGCAGCGGTGATTCGTCTGAATCCAATCAGTGATCTGTCGTTTGTTGAAGGACTTGAAAGTGGGGCACTGGCTGAGATAATGGTCAAATTTGTCACAATATGGACAGAAGGCTTTAGCCAGCGCTGTACTAATCTCAGAGGGGGCTGAAGGTAATGAAGCAGATCCTGTGGTTTGTTTTGCAGGGCTTCCATCATTTCCCATGAAGCACAGTAGCTAGACGTCCTGTAGGATATACTGTTCTGCCCCGTTCCGGCTTCTGCTCTGCTTTCCGTCGTCGGTCAGAAATTTGACCTTCACTGTTCTGACACCACGCCTCATATTGTAACCATTCAGAGAAGTCCAGGAGGTTATATACCGATCCCGGCCGTCGGAACATGTGTCTCCTAAACTCTGACCGCATTTCCGGCGGTAATTTGCTTAAAAGCCTTTCCACATGTGAACCGCATCTCAGTTCTGCATGACCTTCATGGCCCAAAGTCTCCAACATGCCAACAAGGGATCTAATTTGCAATGCAAATTTGTCGAAGGCTGCTGTATCTCCTCGTCGAATGTCCGGTGCATCCATCACCTTTGCTATCCTCCTAAGGGCTAATTTGTAAGGTTGTCCAAACCTCTCAGTTAAAGCAGCCATAGTGTCGGTATACGGAAAAGGTGAGTTGAGATAGGAGTCGGCGACCAGACGGGCCTCGTCTAATCTCAGGTGATCCATCAGTATTTGGTAGCGGAAGAGCTCAGTAGCATCAGGAGGTAAAAGGTTCTCGAGAGCAATCTTAAGTCTGGTAAACTCACCAGGATCCGCAGAGACAAAGTCTGGGATGGTTGGGGTAGGACCACGATAGTTGCTCTCTCGCTTAACTGGATACAAGGTAGACGCTCTGTGGGTAGGTCTCAAATCCCATGGTCTCCGTGATTCATAACGGTCCTCGGGGTGAAAGTGAGCAGCCATACCCGGCTCAACGGTCTTTGATGAATACCAATGTGGATTATAAGCAGGGTTGCTACACTCAGGGAGGGGTAGAGCAACTCGGCGAGACGTATTGGGACTAGGATCCTCTGGATAACTAGTAGGCTGAAAATCAAAACCGGAAACTTCCCGTCTGTTGGGCAGCGAGGTCTGTATGTGATTGCACATAATGTGGAGGTCACCGAGCATCTGGCCTAGGACATCTACCAGCGCATGCTCTCTTAAAGGCTCTTGCATATCCCCTTTTCTCTGGTCGGGCAGATTAGACCAACCTCCATAGCTCACAGTCGGCTTCGGGATAGGTAATGAACTATAATCTCCTCTGTGAGAAGACAAATCTGCTCTCGCTGATGCAGCCACTGTGCCAGGACCCTGTGGTGACTGGTTGGAGGCAAAATAGGGGGGAAGTGGTGTAGGAAGAGAGGCAGAGCGCAACATAGGTTGAGAACGATGACGTGGTAAGTTACAGAAAGTCTGGGGAGGTGACTGAACCTCATTCTCTTCCCAAGGCCTGTAGTAGGGTGAAGACATATCAGGCTGATCCAGAGACATGGATCCTCCATGCCGCGCTGGCGCTTTAACTTGCCTTCTGTCAGAGTAATGCTTCCTCTCCAAGGCAGCAGGTGACCACTCATCCACTACATTCCAAGAATACTGACTCATGGGACTGGACTCTCGGTCAGATAAGGAGGGAGGAATACTTTCGGTCTCTGATGGACAGCCTTTCTGTGGTGCAGCGGCAGCAGGGAACATCACTGGTTGTCTGACTTGTCCATGCCGAGTGACAGTATGGTGGTAATCCTCCAAGTAGGCAGGAGGACGCGAATTACGTTGTGGTCTGCCATCATGCATATATACCCCTTCTTGGTGCATCTTAACATAGATGAATCCTCTTTATCCAAAAGCAATGGCTGAGATCCGGCTCGAAGGACCAATATTGAATAGTAGTTGTTTTAAGGATTGTTTGCTAAGGAGGTTTAATATCTCTAGCCTTCCTTTCGGTGTGTTGGTCAGAACACAAGAGGGAATCATAGATCAGGTTCAATAGAGGGGGTTTATTGCGTTCTTGATATGGGTTAACGATGTATGTGTGGTTCTACAATAAACAGAAATAATAAGTGCATTAAATCACACATCCTCAAAATGAAACTATTAATGTACAACATATTCAGCACACAGCATACATATCACATAAACAACAACTCGTAAAGCAATTTACGTTACAACAGCGCCGTCATATATATGTAGACAGACTCGGCGCATGCAAACAGAGAACGAAACAAAGTGTCTGTGTACGGATGATCAACATCACACTCAATATTGTACATTCAGTTAATTATGATATTCCTTACTCTTTAGTAAAGCAGCATAACCCATGCATGAACTGGTATCATAATAACAAACAGAACCGGAGACGCTAGCATAGCATTAACACCGCGTTATACACTAAAACCTCGTAACAGCGGCAAACGTAAATATGAATAAACAATACTATGACTATCAATGTTTGTCTATGAATAAAAC
This sequence comes from Barbatula barbatula, assembly GCF_947034865.1. Classification (NCBI taxonomy): domain Eukaryota; kingdom Metazoa; phylum Chordata; class Actinopteri; order Cypriniformes; family Nemacheilidae; genus Barbatula; species Barbatula barbatula. The sequence continues at coordinate 21,745,092 of NC_136782.1, forward strand.
GTGGACTTACAATCAGTCATAGACGCACAATAACCCATAAAAGGCAAGGATAACTTTCCTGGTTCGCGGCCACGTCTTCCGCTCATTTTCTCATGCCGATTAAACACGGTGACTGACAGGTGCGTTAAGCCCGCCTCTTCAACACTACTTGTTACTAGGATCTTATTTAGAAGAATATTACTTCATATGAAAAACCATTAATATTAACTTCTCCATTGTTGTGTATGATGGTGGTTTCCACAAAATGGGTCACAGAAGAATGGCATTTATATATTTTTACTATTAAAATGAATAAGCAAACGTTGATCATGGATACTTTTAGAGTCACTAAGGTACTTTTTAAACAATATATTTAAAACATAGACTTTAAAATCTATTTGATTCCAGTGCACACAGTTATGTACCGTAATGTGATGTGAAACAGCTCAATATAGGTGAGGTCTCACTTCAAAACACTCTTGTGAGTAATAACATGTCATGGAAATATAGAGCAAGATCTGTACTGTCACACTGATAGTTTTTGCAGTGGTTTGCCGAACGTTGCTTTCTTTTATTCCTCTTATTAGTGAATCACCTGTACCGCACCAAAGGCAACGCAATGCTAATAATCTGTGACCTCTTTCAGCATCCACAACTTCTCAACTATTTTTCCTATTGGTTTATGGAACTGTCAATCTGCGGTAAACAAAGCAGATTTCATTACGAGCTTTGCTAAAGTTTCTGTTCTCTCTCTGAAACTTGGATCAAACATGAGGACACTGCGACACCGGCAGCCCTCTCCTATAGTCACACTTTCTCCCACAGTCCACACACATCAGGTGGAGGAACCGGTCTACTTCTCCCTAATGATTGAATATTCAAGCAGCTAGATGAGACATTTCTATAATCATATGAAATAAACTACTGTGACATTTTCCTTTTAAAACAAAAGCTTTAGTTTCTCTTGTATTGAAACAGTATGTATTATTATTTAGTGAATTAAATATCTTATTTTAGAACTGCAGTCTATCTTTTCTCCAATGCTAATTAAAATAACAGCTAAATGTAGCTCTATGTAAATGAACGTGCTGTTGCTAATGTAAGTTTTGCTTTGCCTGAAGCCAAATAATAACAAAAGAACAGAATCCACTGGTAATGGTGCTCCAGGTTTAACACCGGGATGGGGTTCAAGTCTCTGATGTGTACTTGCTTGTTATTATTAGCTATAAAACTGAAATAAACAACGGTGCTGAAAGATACTGAAATAATACATATTATATTGCAAAAAATTGCCTTTTGTCTTTTTTAATCATTGACTCTTTAGAACTTTTTATTTTAGATCAAATTGAATTCAAGTTCTTAGATATTTTAAATGACTGAACACATATCTTAATGACATTCTTATCCCTGAAAACACTTTTATTAAACCTTTAGACAAACTGTATAAGAAAACAGTGTAGTAAAAAGTTTTGAAGCGTTTGGATAATGCACTTTAAAGATCTAAGAAAATGACTCTTATCTTTATTACTGTTACTTTATTTAATCGCCATGGCAACAATGTTCAAGTTATTCAAAATCCATTAGCAGTTTATTATCATTATTTTGGCATCAATTTGGTGTGAATTGGATCGTTTTCCAAGGAGAACAACACATTTGTCTGAGAACAAATAGCTCATCCACATGTCGTGTGTGATAATAACTTATTATCACCAGAAAAATGATTTTAAAGTTAAATGCATCAGGTGCCTTTCGAGAACATCTGTCTTGTTATACTAAAGTAGTAAAATAGTCATTGTTTCCATACAAATGAACATTGATAATAGAGCACAAAAGTTAAAGCAAAAATAAAATATGAAGCAAAGTGGTTTGTTCAAATAACAAATAGATGAGCAGAGACCAGCTGTTGCCTCAACCGTCACTCAAGCAGCGGAGTCAAAACATCACATTGCGTCACATTCTGGTTTTCTAATATCACTATCATTCCAATAATATTTATATTCAAGCATTATACATATATATTCACAACATGACAAGTGCTGCATATCGAACACTAACACTTTATGAATTTGACCATGTACATGAATTTATCAATCTGTTTTAGCGCATTCATCATATTGATGACATCTGTAAACTAGAAAGCTTCATATAAACCACTGGCTCCTGCACACTGTGTTTGGATGATAAAATGTTTTTCTAAGGTTAAAGTGACTTGTTCCGCATTATGACCAACAGAGGGCGATGTTGACTCTTCAAAGAAAGATTTTGGTATTTTTGTCAAATCAACACTGAAACCACATCAATCTAAAAGATGTAACAGAGATTTAACATGAAACACTTTACACCCAAAACACTTGAGTACATTTTAAAGCTGTTAAACCAATGAAATATAATGTTTAAATTGTGTAAACGAAACTAAAAATGAAGTAAATCTGAGTAACCTAAGCATTTCGATTAGAATTGACCAAACATATTGAGTTTATATCAAAAATATGATCTGCTAATTTAAAACTCATTTTTACATCAAATTTAAATAATAAAAGTCACTTTTAGAGAAATGAATTGTTGGATGTTTAAACTATTTCTTAATATGTTCCACTGAAAAAAATCAACTAAATGATTTTGAAAGATTTGATGAAGTTAATATAACTGTTATTTTGTGATGATTATATTTGAGATTGTTATGAGCTATAATGCAGTTCTGCAGCAGTCAGTCTGAATGTAAAAGTCATCTACTTGAGAGGATTCCTGAGAAATGAATTGACTTATTTCATGTAGTTCATTATTTTCAGTTGAAGGGATTGTTCAGCCATAATAAACTGTCATCATGTATGTATATGACTTTCTTCTTTGAGAAATGTGTCCATACAATGGAAGTCAATGGAGTTCAGTGTTGTTTGATTACAACATTCTTTACATTTAAATTTACGCATTTGGCAGAAGCTTTTATCCAAGCAACTTACATTGTATTAAACTATATATGTATACATAGGTATCTGCAATCCCCTGGGATCAAACCCACAACATTGAGCTCTTACCACTGAGCTACAGGAAAGCTTCAAAATATCTTCTGTTGTGTTCTGCCGTCATACAGGTTCAGATTGACATGAGACGGAGTAAATAATGAAAGAATTTGCATTTTTAATTAAAAAATAAATAAGAGGGAAAACTGCATATAATAATAAAGTATAAATAAACACACACACACGCGCATCCTGAAATGTGTTTAACTTTCACTTTAACTAGTTTACTTGGAACAAACCAAATGTGTTTTCAATAGAGTCCAGCGGTCTGAATAATAATACTGAAAACTTACATACTGATCGACTATTAAAACCGAAATGTTTATATTCTATATTGTGATTAAACGTAGATACAGATTTAAATCCTATAGTGCAAAACTTCAATTCATCTGTTTCTGTGATGACTCTCTTTTATCAAACGCTCTCGTCATTATAAGGTCTATGTCGCCCTCTGCTGGAGAAACACTGTAAACATCAGTTTACATACAGATCACAAACATCCTCACAACAGCTGAAAGCTGTGAACTAAAACTAATAAAATCATATTTCTCTCACATTTCACGAAGGTGCAATAAGATGTCAGTAAGTAAATGCAAAACTGAGCGCTTGTATATTGAAGTTGAGAATTTAAACAATAAATCCATGTACACTAAGATTACACTTCCAGCCGCTGTGTAAACTTGTACATATAATAATCTGAAGCACTGGTGGACAATAATCACACTGTGACTCATTCATGAAATATGAGTAAATTCAGAGTAAATTCAGATTTCATAGTAAAATGTTTTAATGAACTCCAGTCAATCATAAACACGATCTCATTCACGATTAGCATAATCCCGCCTACGAATCACAGCTACGCAAATGACGTAAACATGAACGCTGAAATCCTCTGGACTTCATTCTATAGTTCGGCTGCCTTATATTGAATAAATGTATAAGATAGTAAAATACAATATGATTACCAAACAAATAACCAATTAAACTGTGTTCACCAAAGCGTCTTTATAAGATAAAATAATAATATCTGGTGCTATTCTGAAAACGACCAGCTGGTGGCGCTTAACTGCGTGTTATTCCGCGTTGGTTGGTTCTCAACCTTTTGCAATCATGGCCCACCAAAGTCTGTTTAAAAATGTCCGAGGACCACCTTTCCAAATATGAGAGTATGAACACAGAATATTGAAAGAGTACATATACTCTGCTGTTCATCTTTTATGTCACAGTAGCAGATTTAGTCAAGTCAGATGAAAACTGTTGTATAATCACAGAAGAGCATTTATTCCTGAACAATAACAGTGCAGGTCAGACCAGACCGGCTGTTCTGTGTTCAAATGTGTCTGTAGTTTAACACACTGTGTCTTCGGCTTAGTCTCAGTACCTGCTCTTATAAAACCACATTTAATGTGTGTAATGTAGACGGCTGTGATGGAGGCAGTTTTTATATTTAATGGACAAATCAACAGCGGTTGTGCGGTGGTTTGGGAAATATATATGAATTATAAATAATATTTATATGATTATATTTGCGTGTGGCAACCACATGGCGAGTGGAAGAGAAATATGGACCCTATTTAAAGACTTGAAATATACTTGAAATTGAAATATGATATCTGAAATATATGAGGATGAAACATCCGCCCATATACCAATTAAACCAATATATAAAACATTTAAATCAGTAAATAATGAGAACTTAAATGATTAAAGTGAAATATTAAATAAAAAAGCTCTTGTTACAGTGACAACTTCTGTCAATCACATATAAACCCTCACAGTCCTTAACAACTCCATCTGAAACAAACTGTTTAAACCCACTTTGGCTTTTCTATTCGGATTGCCATAAAAACGTCACTTTTTCCTACTCGATGATGGAAAACTTACATGTTGACATCGTCCAGATTAAAATGTTTACAGCTGCAATAAATGCGCGTTCAGAAGATGCGCACATGAGCGCAGACGCACAGATGTCTTGTGACGTGATTGGACAATCAATCTGAGGTTGTGACGTGTTTGGTGTTGCGACTTTGACTTTCAGATAAACGCATCTTAACTCGACTTTAGTGTTTATTTAACGTGTCAGTTCATAAGACTTATTAAATCATCACAAAACAACTAAATGTGTCAATTTAAAAATAAATACAAATGAATGTGGCGGCAGTCTACCAATGTCTATATGGCCCAGCAGGTGGCGCTCCGAGGCCCATTACAGTTGAGAATCACTGACGAAGAAGAAACACAACAGTGTTTGTCCCGCCTCTTCTGCACTGTGATTGGACGGCTGTGTAAACAAGGACAGTGACGAGCTGAAAGTTAAAAAGTAAACAAAGGCGAACGTCAAAGCGACTTTACGACCGATTGACACAAAGATCGTTTTTTCTGCTTGTGTTTCATGAATGAGGCCCATTTGTGTTTGGTTGTAAATGTACTGAAAGCTCATTCTTGAACCTTTAAATCTCAAATCTTCCACAGGGTTATTATGGCCGTTGCTCAATATGGTGACACGTGGTTTGAGGCCTCACGCGATCTGAGATTAAAAGTGCAAATGTGAGAAAAACATCTTTTGAGAATCCCTGCACACTGAAGTGTGTAGAAACAAGAGCACAGATATATGAACATGAACACATCCACACACCTTCATTCAAGCTTTACAAACACACTTCAACATGAAGCTCTTAAAGCCAAACACATCATCTGCCAGCTGTCTCTGAAACTCCACAAACTTCAGTTTCACAGCAGAATAAAGCAAATCCTGTACAACAGTCAAATCACATTTGGACCATTACAGTCAAAACCAAAGTGAAGTGAAATGTTTTTGGGCCCTAAACTGAAAACGTCTCGGTTACTTTCGTAACCTCGGTTCCCTGAGAAGCGGGAACGAGACATTGCGGAGACCGCATATGAAACTCCTCCTCTTTTTCACTTTTCCTGAAGTCCTATAGGATAACGCCAGTTAAAAAACTGGCCAATTGTCGCAAGACATGCACAGTATGCAAATACTGACGAATCTAGACAGTATAAATAAAGTGCATGAGACGACAATACCTCAGAATCTACGATAGAACGCTTGACCAGAGATAAGCAGCGAACACGGCGTTCTCCGCAATGTCTCGTTCCCGCTTCTCAGGGAACCGAGGTTACAAAAGTAACCGAGACGTTCCCTTTCGAGAGCGGTCACTTCGACATTGCGGAGACCGCATATGGAACGGTAGTACAATCCCGCCGTGAGAGCTAGCAAAAACAGCCCGATAACTGGGATAACACGTACACAGTATGCGGAGCAGACAAACCAACCATTCGCGAGGTTGCCCCAAGCGTTAACCGCTGATTGGCTGAAACCAGCCTATGAGCTGCTAGATCACTGAGCACGCCAATGAACTGCTAGATTGGTCTTTTGTCGAATTTGCATATCCAAACCCAACGAATGCAGCGGGCTGCGCTGAACAGGGCAGACACCACAGCAGTAGAACCAGCACGGAAACCCGGGCGATATAATAACGAACATAAGTACACCAAGCACAGTGTAAACAGCAATGCGGCAACAACTGTGTAGCACAATACATTACAAGGTAGAAGATAAGCTTAATCAGCACTCACCGAGAGGACTTGAGAAGCCAACGAGGACACATCCAATCTGTAGAACCTGGCGAAAGTATTCTGAGAAGACCAGCCAGCTGCACAGCATATGTCCTGAATAGATGTGCCCCTAGACCAGGCCCACGAAGAGGCGATAGCCCTAGTCGAATGAGCTCTGATACCGAAGGGGCAGTTCTGACCCTGGCTTTCGTACGCCAAGGTAATAGCGTCCACTACCCAGTGAGAGAGCCTCTGTTTTGAGACAGCCCGGCCTTTAGTACCCCCACCAAAACAAATAAAGAGTTGCTCCGACTGCCGAAACCCGGCCGTGCGATCTATGTAAGCCCGCAATACCCTTACTGGGCATACCGCTCTCTGAGCGTCAGCATCCTGTGAGTCTGACGACTCGGAAGACAAGGCGGGCAAGGAAATGACCTGAGCTCTAAAAGGGGTAGACATGGACTTTGGCACATAACCCGATTTTGGCCGGAGAGTGACGCTGCAGTCGCCTGGCCCAAAACGAATGAAATCAGCGCCGACTGAGAGCGCTTGCAAATCCCCTATGCGCTTAGCCGAAGCAAGGGCGAGAAGGAGAACGGTTTTTAGAGTGAGCTCTCTTACCGAAGCCGCGTCCAAAGGCTCAAAGGGGGGAGAAGAGAGAGCCTTCAACACCAGTGTTAAGTCCCAAGGTGGCACCGAAGGGGTTCGCGGGGGGAAAAGTCTCCTCGCTCCTCTGAGGAATCTGACCACCAGTGCCTACCAATCGATTGCCCATCAACCGGGGAACGAAACGAGGCGATGGCCGCTACGTAAACCTTCAGCGTTGACGGGAGGCCGCCGCTGTCCAGCCTGTGCTGCAGGAAAGACAAAATATCAGACACGGGGCAAGACGCCGGGTCGATATTGTTGCTGCTGCACCATTTAGCAAACACCCCCCATTTTAGAGCGTATAAACGTCTGGTAGACGGCGCGCGAGACTCCGAAATAGTATCCAGCACACGCTGAGGGAGTGCAGTTAGAATCCCCGAAGCGGCCAGGCATGAAGGTTCCACAACTCCGGGCTGGGGTGCCAAATCGTGCCGTTCACTTGGGACAACAGGTCTCTCCTGAGGGGAATCCGCCACGGCGGTGCCGTCAACAACTCCCTCAGGTCCGGGAACCATGGTTGATTCGGCCAGAACGGAGCGACGAGAATCACCGACGCCGTCTCCTCTCTGACTTTGCACAGCACTAGGGGTAAAATCTTCACCGGAGGAAACGCGTAAAGCCGAACGGCCGGCCAACGCCCCGTCAGCGCGTCGCTCCCCATAGGGGAGTGGATCAGCGAGAAATACAACGGGCAGTGTGCGTTCTCGCTTGTCGCGAATAGATCCACCTCCGCTTTCCCGAAGCGTTCCCAAATTAACAGGACTGTGTCGGGATGAAGCCTCCATTCCCCGTGCTGAAGACCCTCCCTCGAAAGCATGTCCGCTCCGCGGTTCAGATGACCGGGGATATGCGCTGCTCTGATAGAGAGTATATGCCGATCCGCCCACAGTAGGAGACCCGCCGCCTGTTTGAAAAGAGCTCCGTAACGGATCCCTCCCTGGCGATTTATGTACGAAACCACGGACATGTTGTCGGTGCGAATCAGAACATGTTTCTGCTCCAGCCTCGACTGGAAAGTATGAAGAGCTAGAGACACCGCCTTTAGTTCCAAGCGATTTATGTGCCATTTCCTCAGAGACTGTGACCAAAGGCCGGATGCCGGCATGCCCTCGCACACCGCGCCCCATCCCGAGGACGATGCATCCGTCGTAACGACTGTGCGTCTCGTCACCAGCCCCAGGGGAACTCCCCGACTGAACATGCTCGGGTCGCGCCATGGACTCAGGGCGTCGAGGCAGCGGCGTGTAACCGGGACTCGCGCCTGGCCCGAGGACCATGTCTCCATGGAACCCGAGCCTTCAGCCAGAACTGAAGCGGTCGCATGTGCAGAAGACCTAGGTGGCAGACCGCCGACGCCGATGCCATGAGACCCAAAAGCCTCTGGAACTCCCTCAGGGGAACAGACCGGCCCAGCCTGAGCAAATGTAGAGCTGAAGAGATGGACTCCGTCCTCTCTAGGGAGAGACGAGCGCGCATCTCCACTGAGTCGAAACATACCCCCAGATACGTTATAGACTGACTCGGCGTGAGTTTGCTCTTCTGCATGTTCACGCGCAGCCCCAGGGATGCCAAGTGACCAAGCAGCATCTGCGTGTGACCGATTAGCGCCTTCCGAGAGTGGGCTAAAATCAGCCAATCGTCCAGATAATTGAGAATGCGCATTCCGCTCGCTCTGAGAGTGGAAAACGCCGCGTCCACGCACTTCGAGAATGTGCGCGGAGCTAATGCCAGCCCGAATGGGAGGACGGCAAATTGGTACGCTGAATCCTCGAATGCGAATCGCAGGAACCTTCGGTGGCGCTTGTTTATCTGAACATGGAAGTACGCATCCTTCAGATCTACGGAAACAAACCAGTCCCCGGGACGCACTTGTGCCAGGATCTGTTTTAGAGTTGTCATTCTGAACGCTCGCTTGTGAAGCGCTCGGTTGACGGGTCTCAAGTCCAGAATCGGACGCAGACCACCATCTCTCTTGGGCACTACAAAATACCGGCTGTAAAACCCGCTTTCCAGCTCGTTCGGGGGGACACGCTCGATCGCTCCCTTCGCGAGCAGGCTGCGGATTTCCTGCCTTAGCACAGGTGCGTTTTACGCTGACGTAAGCGACGGGACCACACCGCTGAAGCGGGGAGGTCTGCGCCTGAACTGCAGGGAGTACCCGTGTTCTATCACGTTTAGCAGCCAAAGAGAGATGCCTGGGATGGCTTTCCACGCGTCCAGAAACAGACATAACGGCCGAATCTGATCGGGGGTTACCGTCATCGGACCGTTTAGGGTAGCGCGCTGGCCCAGCGAGGCTAAATGCACTGGCGGGAAAATATCTCGCGCGTGAGACTCCAGCGGTCCCTCGTCCACGGGAGCGTCCGTGGACGAGGGAATGCTGGTTATAGTTGTGACTAGCTGCGGCTTCGCGCTGCACCGTGGCAGGGCAAGGGACGCAGCATTGTGTGTGTGAGGGGGAAAAAGCTCCTTCTGTGAACAGGTATGTGTTTTTATTGCATTCACACAAACAACACTTACAACATTGCAATAATCGCCCGCAACCGCGGGGGAAAACTGTTGCAAACAGCGGCGCTTTGGGTCCGCCGGCACGCTCACAGACTCTCTCCTCCTCTTCCCAGGTCCGTCAGGACGACGGCTTGGCAGCCGATGACGCTCCGCCGTCGTGGCGTGGACCCCTCTTCGGCCCGTACCTCTTCTTTGCTGGGCCCGCCCATTGTTTAGGACGGACGTCCGGTTCGCGACCTCGACTAGCCGGTGCGGGAGCCGCGTGCTGTTTGGCGGGTCTCTGCGAGGAGTGAGGCGCGGATGAAGAGCGGGCTCTCGGAGACGGTTGGTAAGAGCGTCGAGGCAGCACGTGACTCATGGCCTTGGCGCGCTTTTGCGCCTCACCAAAACGCTCTACTACCGACTCCACGACGTCACCAAAGAGGCCGGAGGGAGTGATCGGCGCGTTGAGCAGGGACTTACGATCGGCGTCCTTTAGATCCGCCAGCGTAAGCCACAGATGACGGTGGAGGGCGACCATAAACCCCATAGATCTGCCGATAGCCTGGGCGGTGCGTTTCGTAGCCATCAGCGCGAAGTCGGTCGCTGCCCTCAGATCCCGTGTAGCGTCCGTCTCCAGGCTGCCGCTATCCAGCGACTGAAGAATCTTTGCCTGGAACACCTGCAGCACCGCCATAGTGTGCAAGGCGGAGGCGGCCTCGCCAGCGGACGCGTATGCCTTACCAGCGAGATGGGCGGTAAACCTGCACGGCTTCGAGGGCAGGCCTGGGTCCGAGCCCAGTGAGGTGGCGGAAGGGCACAAATGAGCGGCGAGGGTCTCCTCGACGGGTGGCATGCGCACGTAACCGTGGGCCTCGGCCCCGACCACGTGGGCAAACATGGCCGGCGTAGCAGCGTGGACGCGCGCCGACTGAGGTGCTGACCACGTCTTCACCACGTGCTCGTGGACATCTGGGAAGAACGGCGAACTCCTTTTCGACGTGGCCGGGCGGCGACTCGCCTGAAAGTACCAGGAGTCGAGCTTACTCTTCGCCGGCATCTCAGGTGGATCCCAGGTGATGTCGAGCTCGCTTACAGCTTTTTCGAGAACCCTGACGAACTCCTCGTGGAGGTCCGGGGTGCTCTCCGGATCGGGACGATCACGCTCCGATCCTGCCCAGTCCTTGTCCGAAGCTGATATGGACATGGAGTCATCGTCCCCCTCGACGCCGAAGGAAACGGCGTCCGCGATGGAAGGCGGAGGACGAAGGACCTCGTCGACGAAGAGGACTGGGGAATGAGGTGACGGCAGAGGACGGGGGCCCGGAGCCGGGTCGTCGCCGCCACCTCGTGGAGTGGGTGGACTCACCAGCGGCTCGTTGGCGGCGGTGAGCCTCGACCCTAAGAGTCCACGAGCAATGTTCCTGCGAGTCCTCAAAACACGCGCCGGCAGGTCAGCACAGTGCGCGCAATCGGACTCGCAGAGTGCATCCTCCGCATGGGCAAGGCCCAGGCAGGCAATGCAGTGCTCGTGAGTATCCTGCGGGCCGATGGGGCCCGCGCAGAGACGACAGAAAGAAGCCATCGGATGCGGTGAAGAAGTATCCAGTTGCGTCTTCAACGATGGCAGCGTGAAAAAGAAGATTCTGAGGTATTGTCGTCTCATGCACTTTATTTATACTGTCTAGATTCGTCAGTATTTGCATACTGTGCATGTCTTGCGACAATTGGCCAGTTTTTTAACTGCCGTTATCCTATAGGACTTCAGGAAAAGTGAAAAAGAGGAGGAGTTTCATATGCGGTCTCCGCAATGTCGAAGTGACCGCTCTCGAAAGGGAATCTAATGTGTCAGAATATTTCTTCACTGTTTTAGACAAAGTAGAGACGGATCCTCAAGAAAAACACATTTAATGATCACAGTCTGACAATATAGAGAAAGACAGACACAGACAGACATGAAGAATGAGTTTATCTTTGGGTTCTCTGTTGGCTGTGATCTTCTTCTCATCTGGACTCCTCTACTTGAGTCTCTCTCTCTCTCTCTCTCTCTCTCTCTCTCTCTCTCTCTCTCTCTCTCTCTCTCTCTCTCTCTCTCTCTCTCTCTCTCTCTCTCATGCTGGGAGTGAGTGGACGTAGTGTGGTAGCCAACTGTGGCTGGTGAGAGTGCTTTTTTCTAAACTATTTATTTGTTTCTTGTAAGTGTTTTTTTGTTTGTTTGTGTTTTCTGTGTGAGGATAATCTGCTTCCAGCATTTAGGCTGGGAAGCATGGTGACTCCAAACACAATGGGTTTTGAAAATTTAACTCGGCGTCATGGAGTAAAAATTGATTCAAACGCTAACGCGGAAGATGTTTGTTTGGCTATAGGAGACGTTGTGGGTCATGAAAACATTGTGTCAGCTTCGCGAATGAATAATGCTTTTGTGGTGTTTTTTAGCACCATTGAGAAAGCGAATGAAATAGTGCAAAACAGTGTTGCAATCAAAGGTTCATTCACGCCGGTGTTCCCTCTGAGCACTCCTGCTAAGAAAATAATGATTTCAAACGTCCCTCCGTTTGTGAAAGACGAGATGATCATGCGGGAATTGTCACGATATGGGAAGATAGTTTCGCCCGTTAAAAAAATTCTCCTCGGGTGTAAATCGCCTCTGGTGAAACACCTTGTGTCTTTTAGGAGACAGGTGTTTATGATTTTGAAGAAGGGCGAGGATGAACTTGACCTGGTTTTTAAATTTAAAGTAGAAGGCTTTGATTATGCTGTCTTCGCATCATCTGATACGACGAGTAAAATGTTTTAGTTGCGCGAAAATCGGACATCTTAGTCGTAATTGCCCTGCTAAAGTGAATAAGATCACAGAGCAGATTGATGTTGGTGAAGCGGGGAGCGCTGCAGATGTAGTACAGATCGCGTCCGAAACTAGTGCAGCGGTGAATCCCGCGAATACTGTGATTGAGCCGCTCAAGGGAGTGAATGGCGAGGAGGCGCAGGCGTCGGTTTCCACTGTTTTTCATGACAAAGACATTACAAAGGAAGATCTGAGTTTGAATGAAGGTGGATTGGACATGGAAGTTGAACCGATTTTCAAAACTCCAATTAAAAGAAAAAAGAATCGAAACAAATCAAAATAGGTGACGCTGTTGAAGACGAAATTGCAGCTCCTTCGGAGGATGATGATTCGGATTCTAGCGTTTCTGTGTGTTCGGAGTTCTCTGCTTGTTCCCAAAATGAAGCAGCAAATGTTTTGTACAAAGCTGAAGACATAAGTGGTTTTCTTCAAGAAACGAAAGGGATAAAGGGTGTGGTGATTGAGGACTTTTTTCCTAATCTTGCCCACTTTGTGAAGGACACTAGATATTTGATAAAAGAAGGGGCTTTCGCAGATCTCGAAGTGTATCGTTTACGGAAGCTTGTAAAAAAAAGAATGTATAAAGATGATAAGAACGCTATGGTTTAAATCTCTTAGGGTTTTTTTCACTATATGCATAATCTTTGCCCTTTCCCATTTGAGTTTCTTGTTGAACCAAATTAAAACTATGAGTCAGCTAAAATTTGGAACTCTTAATCTTAACGGAGCTAGAGATGTCCGTAGAAGGATGATGTTGTATGAATTTATAAATCAGAAGTCTGTTGATGTCATGTTTATACAAGAAACGCATAGTGATCAAAGAAATGAGATGGACTGGAAAAGAGAGTGGGGAGGTCAACTCTTTCTTAGTCACAAATCCTCTGTAAGTGGAGGTGTAGCAATTTTATTTTCCAAGAATATGACTCCATTATCTTATGAATCTGTTGAAGTTGAAAAAGGTCGTTTTTTAAAAGTTATTGTTAAATTTGAAAAAATTGTGATGGTTTTTTTAAATATTTATACTCCTAATAGTGGAGTAGAAAGAGTTTTGTTTTTAAACTTAGTCAACACTACTCTGAAAAACCTAAATACAGATGATCTCCTAGTTTTAGGTGGAGACTTCAATTGTACCGAGGATGATAAAGTAGACAGAAATCATTTAGAGCCACATGTTGCATCTCAAAGAGTTATTAAGCAACTCGTGCAAACTTTTGATCTTTGTGACATATGGAGAAATATGCATAAAAAAGTAAGACAGTACACATGGGTTCATTGTAAAGATAAGGCATTGTCTTTGGCACGTCTTGATCGGTTTTATAGTTTTAAGCACCAGTTTAATTTTTTTAAATCTTGTCAAATTAGTCCTGTTGGTTTTTCAGATCACAGTGCAGTTCTTTGTACAGTATTAGTGAATTATGTGAAGTCAAGCAGTGCCTATTGGCATTTTAATACATCTTTGCTTGATGATAAACAATTTAAAGATTCTTTTGTTTTTTTCTGGGATGTTTTTAAGCAACAAAAGTATTTATATAGTTCCCTGCAACAGTGGTGGGATTGCGGCAAAATACAAATCAAAATTTTTTGCCAGCAATACACTCTTAATGTTACAAAAGAAATAACTCGATCAATGAATACCTTAGAGGCTGAGATAGCTGATTTGTATAGTTTGTCTGCATCCACAGGCAAAAAAGAACATATTGAAGCTCTGACATCAAAGAAAACCCTATTTGCAAACTTGATGGATATTAAGGCACAGGGAGCGGAGGTTCGTTCACGTTTCCAAAACATCACACAAATGGATGCACCTTCCAAATTTTTCTTCAGTATGGAGAAAAAAAAGTGTCAAAGTAGGATAATTCAATCCTTGGTCTCTGATACAGGACAGGAATTAACTAAAACGTCTGAAATAAGAGAAGTTGCTGTACAGTTTTATACAAAATTATACAAGGCTGATCTTATAAGTGAGAAGATGACTACTAGCAGTTTTTTTGAAGGTCTGCCAAAACTTGATGAGGAGAGCAATGAAAGTTTGCAACAATCTTTGACAGAACAAGAACTTTATACAGCAATGATGGGTATGGCGAATCCCCTGGGATTGATGGGTTACCCATTGAGTTCTATAAAACTTTCTGGCTCAGTTTAAGAGAAGACCTCTTGGCGGTGTTTGATGAATGCCTTACTAATGGGTTTCTTCCCCTTAGTTGCAGAAGGGCAGTTATTACTTTATTGCCCAAAAAAGGCGATCTTCAAAATATGAAAAACTGGAGGCCTGTTTCACTCCTTTGTTCGGAGTATAAAATCCTGTCTAAAACACTAGCTACAAGATTGAGTAAAGTAATTGGGAAGGTGATACACTATGATCAAACATATTGTGTACCAAAGAGATCGATTTTTGATAATATAACTCTAATCAGAGATGTTTTAGAAGTTTTAAAGCTGTTTGGTATAAATACTGGCCTTATTTCTTTAGACCAAGAGAAGGCGTTTGATCGTGTTGAACACCTTTATTTGTGGCACACTTTACAAGCTTTTGGTTTTCATACACGTTTTATTAATATGATTAAGGCAATGTACTGTGAAATTGAGAGTTTGATTAAAATTAATGGAAGTTTGTGTGCCCCCTTTAACGTACAGAGAGGGGTTCGACAAGGATGTGCCATGTCTGGGTTATTATATGTGCTGGCTATAGAACCACTGCTGTCTATGTTACGAAATAAATTGAAGGGTTTAACATTGCCACAGTGTGACAATGCTTTCCATTTATCTGCATATGCTGATGACGTAATTGTTTTTATAAATGATAGCGATGATGTTGAAACATTAAAACAAATTGTTAATGATTTTAAAGATATTTCATCAGCAACTGTAAATTGGGGGAAAAGTGATGCTTTATTGATTGGTAAATGGGAAGAGGGAAATCCCATTTTACCAGGAAGTTTAGTGTGGAAAAAAGATGGGTTAAAGTATCTTGGTGTTTTTTTAGGCAATGAAGTCTTCATGCAGAAAAACTGGGAAGGAATGGCAGATAAAGTAACAGGACGTTTGAAAAAATGGAAATGGCTGCTTCCTCAGTTGTCTTTTAAAGGACGTACACTCATTATCAACAATCTTGTGGCTTCGTCTCTGTGGCATAGACTTGCATGCGTTGACCCTCCGGTTGGTCTCCTGGCGAAAATTCAAGCAGAAGCAGTGAGTTTTTTTTGGGACAGCTTGCATTGGATTCCTCAAAGTGTCTTGTTCCTTGCTAAAGAAGATGGAGGCCAAGGTCTAGTGCATTTAGCAAGTAGATCTGCTGCCTATCGTCTGCAGTTTGTGCAGAAGTTCCTTCTAGGATCTGAAAGACTGGTATGGAGATCGGTGGCACGATGCATTCTGCGCAGAATAAGTGGACTTGGTTTGGACAATGTTTTGTTTCTAATGGACTCAAAAAAATTAGATTTTAGAGGAGTTCCTGTTTTTTATCGAAGTCTCTTTAAAATATGGAGTCTGTTTAAGCCTCAATGGATGGAACCAATAATGTCCTTGTACTGGTTACTGGAAGAGCCCATTGTGTGTGGAGCACATCTTGATGTGTCTGGTGATGAATTGCCAGGTCTAAATAATCTGTTGTACAGAAGTGGATCTCTACAGTTAAAACACATTATAAATAATACAGGTCCTGTTTTTAAAGATGTAGAAACAGTTTCAGCCTTATTAAAGGTAAAGTCTGCCCGATACATTAAACGTTTTTTAGATAAACTGCAGGGGGTTTTGAATGTACAAGAAAGAGGTTTACTTGTCGAGTACAACAAGAAATGCATATTTCCAGATTGTGAAGATATCTTCCCAGATTTAAATATTGTACCTGATCTTTCTTCATTCAATGACATTAATCCCAGGTTGAAGAAAGAAATTGATGTGCAAATAGATTTTTCTGAAGTTAAACGGAAAGCATTGTACAGAAGTATTGTGAAAGTGACGAATATTAAATGGTTAAACAGAAATGAGACTGTATGGAGAGACACATTAGAGATGACTGAAACAACAAAACCAGTTTGGAGGATTCTGTACAAACCTCCGTTACCTAAAAGAGTGGGTGATCTTCAATGGAGGATACTGCATGGGGCTATAGCAGTTAACTCTTTTGTGGCAATGTTGAACCCAAATGTAAGTAAGAACTGCCCTTTCTGCAATGAAAGGGAGACTGTGTTTCATTGTTTTATGTTTTGCAACAGACTTTCGATTTTCTTTGGTCTTTTAGAGCTTCTTTTTTAATCTTTTGAGGTTCATTTCACAAAGCAGGATTTTATTCTTGGTTGTATGTATACCAGGATGGAAAAATTTAAATGTCATTTGCTTAATTTTATTGTTGGTATTGCAAAGCTAGCCATTTATATAACTAGGAGGAATAAAATCGAACAGAAAGGAGAACAAGAACTTTTAACAGCTTTTAAGAAAATGGTAAAATCACGACTTGTAATTGAGTTCAATTTTTATAAATTAATGAGCAATTTGAATATCTTTGAAGTTGAGTGGTGCTGTAAAAATGTGCTGTGTTCATTAGTTGATAATGAACTGGTTATTTCAGAAGTGTTGATGTAATCTCTCTCTCTCTCTCTCTCGCTCTCTCTCTCTCGCTCTCTCTCTCGCTCTCTCTCTCTCTCTCTCCATAAACTTTCCCACATATTTAGATTTTGAAAATTGTATATGAAATAATCTGATTATATAAAATGACAGTGTATAATACACACAAATGCACAGAGTATACTATACTTACACATCAATACAATTGTTCAATTTAACCGTAGACTATATAATCTGTGTAATCTGTAAATATACTTCTGTTTCAAGTGGTGATCCATCTCTCATAAAGTCAGTTTGATTGTTTGGACAGAAAATCTGTTAAAGGGAAATTCTGTCATGAACTCGCCTTGAAAACCTGTAAAAATGTCTGTTCTGTCGGACACACAGAAAGATATTTGGAAGAATGTTAGCAACGATCAGTTCTGGGGCACCATTGACTACTATTGTAGGAAAAATAACAACGGTGGTCAAAGGTGCCCCAGATCTGTTCTCTTCCCTAAATTCTTCAAAATATCTTCTAGTGTTCAACAGAACAAAGAAATGTTCACAATCATTTTTCCTACTATGGTAGTCAATGGTGTTTCAGAACGGTCAGTTGCTCACATTCTTCCAGATATCTTTATGTTCAACAGAACAGAGACATTTACAGGTTTTGATCAACCCGAGGGTCAGAAATTCATTCTTGGGTGAAGTTTCCCTTTAAGAACATGTTCATGTGTCTATCAGAGAGATGATCTTACTCTTGGAAGTAAATGTGAAGCTCATAGATTCTGTTTACATTAGTTTCCTTCTTGTAAAAGTCAAATAAAATAACAATAATGTAAATATGACGTCATTACTTCAATGCTTTCAGGATTCAGACTCTGAGTTTCAATCTCTTTCTATTTCTGATCCTTCTTCAGATGTTGTGACGTTAAATTCATTTGTTTTATTGGTTGATAGATTGAGTCACACACATGATGATCTCTGAACACACACACACTATATTTGCTGTATTTGATTGAAATCTACTGTAGTTTATACAACATTTGTCTGTGTTTACTGTCCTGATAATATTGTGGAACATCAGTTTCTTTTGTTGAAGAAGTTTTTCAGTCACTTCATCAAGACTATCACAGGATTATGAAACTGAATGTGTGAATGATTGTTTTCAGTGTGTCTGTAATGTCACTATAGTGTCGTCTTGTTATTCTCCATCAGATGATACTGAAGATCACACAGACAGATGTAAACACACCTTACTGTCATCACCTGTGAGGCCTGAAAGAGAAACACAAAGACAGAAGTAATGTATCATCACTACACATGTCAACAATAACAAACTCAGTTTGATCTTCATCTGTTTAACTCATAACCTGTATTATATGTGTCATCTGTCACTTTATTGTGTAAATGTTTTGTGTTGTTATTTCTACAGTCTGTCAGTATTCTGCAGTGTCTGAAGCACTCAAGACTTTCACTCACTGCACACGTGTGATGATGATGATGATGAAGATTTGATCAATAATAATGATGAAGAGCATCAAATAAAAACATCTAGCTATGTGTGCACAAACACTGAGGTGAACATCCATCAAACAAACAGCAGGAAATAAAACTATAAACCTCCACATAAATAATAATAATAATAATAATATGTTTAAGAAGAGGAAGATGACAGTGAACAGACTCTTCATCAAACTCATTGAACTGAATTCTTATTGTGCTGCACTTATAAAACATCAAGTGTGTTCATCTGTACACTTCACATTTACTCTTGTGGTTTATTATTCAGAACTCATATGTGCTCGAGAAATTGTTTTGCAAAATATTGTTTTTGTTTTCAGTTGGGCTAAAATTCCAGAAAGTTTTTGGCAAAATACAAATATCACTGAAACTAGGCAGATGAGTAGAAAGATTTTAACAAGAAAAATAGAAAAATAAATAATAATGAGAAATGTCTTAAAACAGAAACACTGATCTTATAACAGCATCAGATTTATTTCCATTTATTTTAGTTTTTATAGTTGTTGATCTGTTGAAACATTTATTTAAATGAGCTCTACTCACATCACTGTCTCTAGTTTATAATGTGGATCATCTCTCAGCTCAAAGAGAAGCTTCTTTCCTGAATCTCCTACATTATTACCCAGCAGATCCAGATGTCTCAGGTGTGAGGGGTTTGATCTCAGAGCTGAAGTCAGAGCAACACAACCTTCATCTGTGATCTTACACTCACTCAACCTGTAGAGAACAACAACACACACTTCAGTGTCTCAGTTCAGCAGGAATGTCATTATTAAATAAACACGTTACAGTGAATGACAATCATCATTTTGTCTGAAGTGACTTTTATTCTCATCATCAGATTTCTAGAAAAACATCTATGTGATGAAATAAAATAATCAAAGCGCTTTGGAAAACATAAATGAACGTTTCATATACAGCAAGACAAATCTGTAACACTGTCAACAACTAAATGAACATTTGAATATACCGCCACAGAGAGAAATAACTTCAGTTTTGCATTTATTCTTTATTTTTGCATGTATTGATGTCATTCCAGTCTAGTGTTTGTTAAACTTCAACAGAAACAAACATCAGGAATGACATAAAGTCACTCAGCAGCAATTAGAAAGACTGAGAGAATGAAGACGCATGAAAGAAAAAAAACTGAATTATTGCATCATTTATTCATTTTTGAACTGATCCATAAATACATGTAAAAACATGATTATTGTGTTGATTTAACATGAATATAAACTTGTTTTGATGAGCTGGTCAATATGAAATAATTAATAGAATGATAAAAAAATCATTTTACTAAAACATCTACATAAAAAAACATTTAAAAAATATTTTTAGTTTTGTTATGTTTTACACGCATGTAGAAGATGATCATGTAAGAATCAGTACATGTGTGACTATCAGAGAGATGATCTTACTTCAGTGTGTCCAGTTTACAGTGAGGATTCTCCAGTACAGTAGAGATCAGCTTCACTCCTGAATCTCCTACATTATTATAAGACAGATTCAGATGTCTCAGGTGTGAGGGGTTTGATCTCAGAGCTGAAGTCAGAGCAACACAACCTTCATCTGTGATCTTACACTCACTCAACCTGTAGAGAACAATAACACACACTTCAGTCTCTCAGTTCAGCAGGAATGTCATTATTAAATAAACACGTTACAGTGAATGACAATCATCATTTTGTCTGAAGTGATTTTTATTCTCATCATCAGATTTCTAGAAAAACATCAATGTAATGAAATAAAATAATCAAAGCGCTTTGGAAAACATAAATGAACGTTTCATATACAGCAAGACAAATCTGTAACACTCAACAACTAAATGAACATTTGAATATACCGCCACAGAGAGAAATAACTTCAGTTTTGCATTTAATCTTTATTTTTGCATGTATTGATGTCATTCCAGTCTAGTGTTTGTTAAACTTCAACAGAAACAAACATCAGGAATGACATAAAGTCACTCAGCAGCAATGAGAAAGACTGAGAGAATGAAAAGACGCATAAAAGTTGTGAAAAAAAAACAGGATTATTCTGCATTTATTCATTTTTGAGCTGATCCATAAATACATGTAAAAACATGATAATTGTGTTGTTTAAACATGAATATAAACTTGTTTTGATGAGTGTAGTGAGGTAGGCGGGACGAGAGCCAGGATGCGAGGCCGGTGCGTGAGTGTCAACGAGTGTCAGCTGTACGCTCACCGGTCTCGTATCACGGAGGAGATTGTGGAGCATATAAAAGGACGAAGGACCGGACTGTCAGTGAGAGAGGACCAGGCCTGGATTTTATGTTGTGGTTTGTGTGTGTTTATTTACGTTTGATTTTATTTATTATTTAAAAGTTATTTTATGTTCACCGGTTCCCGGTTCCTTCCTTCCCTCTATTGAATCTTGTTACATTGGTGCCGAAACCTGGGAGGAAGGAGGCACATGCTGTCGAAGAGTCAAGTCAAGTCAAGTCAGCTTTATTTATATAGCACTTTTTACAATTTTCATTGTTACAAAGCAGCTGTACAAGAAAGCATTGACTCTAAGTAAAACATAAAAGGTTATGGAAGTCAAAACACAGGTCAAATATCAGACACACAATAAATTCCTATAATCAGTGTTAATTAAAGAAGAGCCCTCGCTGCCGAGGGTGATCACGGTGTTGAGGAGTTCGGGCAGCGCGGACGGGGGAAGTCCGCGAGTGGCTGCCCGAGGCGGTGGTGCTGGATCGAGAAATCGAAGGGGAGATGACCTCGCTGCCGTGCTCCTGGGTCGAGGTGGGGTGGCTGCCATCCAGGAGGGAGCCCAGGACCATTCGCCGTGGGCCGAGCCTGCTGCCAACCGCCATGATGGGGAGGAGCAGGGAACGGGGGACCAGCTACCTAAGGCTGGCTAAGGACCGAGCGACAGTGTGTCGGGGAACCGGAGCAATTTTTTTTTCTTTTCCTCTCTCCCCTGTCTCTCCTGGGGCTCCCGTCTCCGTTCTCTTGTCTTGGCGATGCACACCCCCAGGCGCTGCCGACGCCGAGACTCTACCTACTCCTCCCTCCAACCCCCCCCCGAGGAGCCAGTCGACAGCGATCGGCCTGTAAGGGGGGATGGGGGTATGTGGTGAGGAAGGCGGGACGAGAGCCATGAGGCGGGGCCGGTGGTGTGAGTGATAGTTGCAATCAGCTGTGCGCGCACCGGTCCTGCATATCTTATGGAGGAGATCAGGAGCTTAAAAGGACGACCGGCAGCACTGTTGACGAGAGAGGACCGGGCCCGAACACATGTTTAGTTTGTGTTTATGTTCTGTATGGTTGGCAGTCGTCCGTGAGGGCGCTGCCAGCATTTTACTTCTGTGTTTATTGTTTATTTGATTTAATTAAAGTTGTTAAATGTTCGCCGGTTCCCACCTCCTTCCTTCCCTTTTATGGAACTTTAGTTCATATTGACTAGCTCATTGTAATAATTCATAGAATGATACAAAAAAAAAAACATTTTACTTAAACATCTACATATAAAAACTGAAAATAATTTTGAAATTTTTTTTACACGCCTGTAGAAGATGATCATATAAGAATCAGTAGATGTGTGACTATCAGAGAGATGATCATGTTAGAATCAGTACATGTGTGACTATCAGAGAGATGATCTTACTTCAGTGTGTCCAGTTTACAGTGAGGATTCTCCAGTACAGTAGAGATCAGCTTCACTCCTGAATCTCCTACATTATTATGAGTCAGATCCAGATGTTTCAGGTGTGAGGGGTTTGATCTCAGAGCTGAAGTCAGAGCAACACAACCTTCATATGTGAACTTACACCGACTCAACCTGTAGAGAACAACAACACACACTTCAGTCTCTCAGTTCAGCAGGAATGTCATGAATGAAACACATATTACACTGAATAACATTCATCATCATGTTAAATCTTGATCATTAAAATGCTGTTCTCACGCTCTCACACCACACATCTGTTTTCTTACACAGGACCGTACGCTCCATTGTTTCTATAGTGTGAAATCTAATGTGTGTAATAATTGTGTAAAGGCTGAAGTGTATTTTAATGCTGCAAACATTTGATAACGTCTCAGTGGTCTAACAGCCCCTCAATGTCAAAATAAGTGAGGTGACCAATCAAATGAAAGAAGACGAGAGTTAGTGTTTACAGAGCCGAGCGGTTCTTTAAATAAAGTTTTTCATGTGCAGATGATCTGATGAGCTCAGAATATAAATACAACAAGTAAAGTTTCATGTTAAGCGTGTGTGAATGTCCCACATTAAACTGTTTCCTTATAATGGACTTCAATGGAGGAGAAAACACTTAACGTGACATTATTGACTTTATCTGTGGAATAAGAACTCCTTCTTTTGACGGCAGCTTGTGTTTATTACAACAAACATTTGACAGAAATGTCGTTTTTTCTGGTGGTTGTTTGGGTAGTGAAGCGGTTTTCACATTAAGTGTTTTAGAAAGTCTCAGTAAACTGTGTGGCTTTGAAAGTTTCTTTATTGTTTGTGTTAATCTATTAAAATGTTAATTGTATTTGCAAATACTTTAATGCATCATTAACAATAAATTCTAGAAGAGAAACTCTTTTACTTTATTTGTCTGTTTCTTTATTTCTGTCGTTCTTTTCTTTATGGCAAGATCTCTCATGTCTGATCTATGCTCATCATTTAAAGGGTTCCTGTTGGACGGCTAAAATGAACATTATTGTGTATTTGGTGTTATATTGTGTGTTCACGCAGTTTACTGTTAAAAATCACATTAGTTTTCACATTCTGTGCATCATTGTTGCTTCTCTGTGTCTTTCTGAAACGCAAACTTCTACAGCTGCCTTTGACGCTGTGTCTCCACGCAACATGACAAAGTCAATAAAACACAGGGACGTGCACAGGGGGGTTGCTCAGGTTGCCCGGGCAACTACCCATATGCCCTTCTCGACTCACGTTACCCTTCCGAGGTGGAAAATAAATAAATCATACAATGGATGCAGAATTTCACATACGTCTATATAAAAAAACGCGAAAAGCCTCATTCACTTCCATATTCGGGCAACGAAAGTGAAAGTCAGAAGAGGAAGGGCAAACTCTGTTTACATGGGTTCAGCGCTGCACGCGACCGGCACCTGAGCTGAGCCTGCATGAGCGGCCCTAGAAGGAGATTGTCGCGGTTATCGGGTGATACGACTCAATGCTATACGTCTGGATTTCGGCCAGACAGTCCGGATTTTAAGCCCCCTGTCATGCGTCCGTGGCAACCTCAAACCGGACACTCATTTGTCCTTCTTTTGAACTGGATTTGTGCTGAATCGGCCGAAACAAAACCCGCTTTAGAACATTTATTGGGACGCAGCAGCGTAGCGTCTGATGCCGTAAGATCTCCGGTCAAATAAATGATTGGCTGAATGAGGTGTCAAATAAATATCTGATATATCATTGGTTAAAAACGTAAACAAGCCTCCACGACGTGGAAGTGGAGTCCACATGCTGGCTCCTTCACATCATAACGGTAATTTACGGAAACGTCAGACCTCATTTAATCCGGAATGGACAAAAGAGCACAACTTTATATAAAAAAGCAGTAGAGACACTTTTCATGGATGTCACTGTGAAGTGGATGTTTGTAGTCAAGGGACATGCGACATGCCGGCACAGAAAAACAAAAGTAACCCACGAGCTGCAGGTACAGCTTCTCTTAGGCTTAAAATATTCATTGCCAGATAATTTTTGAAAAAGCAGAGTAGACTGTTTCAGAATCACTGTATCATGAGACCATCGATATGATGCACAACATTGTATTGTAGTTGCGAGTACACCAGAGTCCTATGCAGTTATTCTTGCCTCACTAAATGCTAAAGTTTCCTCCTTTTGGTGTTATGGAAATGGGCACCATAACGTTGTCAGAAAAGGTGAGTTTGTGATGTATATCAAACGAACGATCATCATCATCAAGTTTTATGAAAATAATTAAAATCTTCAAAAATCCAGGCTGCCACGTTTAGCCTAAATAATAAGACAGATAGCTTGCAGACAAGCAGCCTGCTACTATTTTTTGGGTAGGAAGGCATTAGGTAAAACTAAGCTACATGTCTGCTGATAGTTAGTTTATCACTTTTCGTTTTAGCAAGAAGAATAAATGATGGAGGTAATGCATCACTTTAATTATTTTATTCTAAATGGTTAAATGCCTAAATCCTATCACTATTTTGGGTATTGTTTGAAGCCAAGATGCCAAGAGGCGGGATTCAGGAGAGGGAGAGACAATTAAGGGAGTTATGTTTTTCTGTGTTATTGAGTGCTGTATTTCAGTGTTTTACTTCATATATATATATATATATATATATATATATATATATATATATATATATATTAATAAAGACCCTGTTATTCTAAGTCCTTCATATAGCCTGTGAGGTTTTTTTTGGGGGGGGGGGAATTTGCCCTTTTTTCAGGTCAGAGCAACTGCCCCTCAAAATTCCTGTGCACGTCCCTGATAAAACATATTATAACAAGGCATGTGTTGCATCCAGCGGGTCTTAGTTACTGAATATAATCACTTATATTGATGTAGCACCCCCTACCCTATATGGTGTGTATTTACCCAAATTTTCTTTAGGGCGGGCACACGGATTCAAATTCTTTGTCTCTCGACTTTAAAATATATATATATATACACACTAAGTTCAGGATAGTTGTATCAGAGTAGTAAGTGAATAAACAAGGGCAAGTAATACTGTAAGGGTATTTAATTAAAGAATACTGTAAATATAAAACAAGACATTAAATGGGTCAAATAAAAGAATAGTTTAAAGTTGTGGACTTATCTAGAGATATGTTCAGCACAAAATTACTATACCTTGAAGATATAAACCCCAAAAGGTAGTATTTTGGTCCCAATAAGATATTATAAGAAAACTACAGGGGTCTTCGCCTGGTAACCAAACATCTCACAGTAACCAAATATATACACAAACATGAGAAAATATTAAACAAAACTCAATAGTTAATCAAGTGGGCCCACACGACAGTACTCACATAACATTCTATGCATTCTATTTCCCAGAGAATCGATTCGTGGCAGAGCACAAACGCCAATAAAGAGGAATTTACAAATTTAACCTCACCGATTCATGAAGAGAAAGAGTGCGCCGTGTTGTGTAAAAGCAGCAATGTCCCAAACGCCTTAGTACGAACAGTTAACACATATTTTGAATCGTCGTATATATTTTGAGTCGTCATATATATTTTGAGTCATATATATTTTGAGTCATATATATAATGTCTTAAACTTTTCAAAATAAATAAAACAACGTTTGCTTAAAAATCGCAAGTTATTCACCCACAACCAACTTCTCGTGTCTCTACTCCTTCATTCTCCCTCCGACCGACTCTTCATTACCCAAGAGCATTACCTTCACGCACCTTGGAGGCGGGTTTAAGCTACTAAGCATCCAATAAGATGACATACAGCACACTTGATTGTCCGCACACGTTTTTTCACATGTGTAAATCTACCAAACCTTACATAGAAAGGCGTAATGAACGTTGTGCGTAAAAACGTAATCAATTTAAAGTAAACATTATCTCCGAATTAGAGACCAAAACACAAAGGCGTATACAGATAATAAACACACAGCAAAAAGTATCAAATAAAGGTTGTTACCCAATTCCTCATATGACTATAGTACTATCGGGTTATATTGACTTTTATGTGTAGCATCACACTGCAGGGAGAACAGCCAGAGGATACGAGGCTCCCGATGGATTCAGACTCGTAAATATAAAAGTATTTCTGCATTTGTGATCGTAGGACCGACAGAAAAACTTACGTTTGAATAGTCCGATGCAAATTCTTTCATAATGAAAACGTACTTACAGGCTGCGAGTGAGAAGCGTCAGACTGTCCTTACAAACTTGGATTCGCTCCACTTTTTAGAAACAGCCGTTGAGCACAACCAGGTGTTCATGTGCTGCACACACTCAGATTTTGAAGTTGTGATGTTTTGGAACAGTGTTGTAAATAAAACTTAACCACAGATTTATAATTGAGTCCTCGTATGGAAAACCAACTAAGATATTAATTTGTGATGAAACGCACAGCGTCTCCACAACATGACGACAGCAACAACAACACTACAGCAGGAACAGACACGCCTTCTTTCTTATACGTTTATATTTAGGGCGTGTTCTTCAACGCTTCACTAACTGATGTAGAAATGTGGGGGTGTGTTTAAAGGAGGCGTTTTAGGCAGGTTTGGATGAGCATCCGCTTTTAAATAAAACTATTTGAGACTTTCATCTTTTTAATTGTATGTGTCTAATAAATGCATGAAAAACTCGTAACACATCAAAGATACAAACAGGAATTAATATCATATGATTTTAGTCATCACATGTTTTGACAATCACAATACACTAATAACGCAAGGTTTTTGTGTTTGTGTTTTTATGACATTCCTGCATCCCAAACACCCCCAACCAACCCCTGAACATGAATATAGAAGATGATCATGTAAGAATCAGTACATGTGTGACTATCAGAGAGATGATCATCTAAGAATCAGCACATGTGTGACTATCAGAGAGATGATCATGTAAGAATCAGTACATGTGTGACTATCAGAGAGATGATCATGTAAGAATCAGTTCATGTGTGACTATCAGAGAGATGATCATGTAAGAATCAGTTCATGTGTGACTATCAGAGAGATGATCATGTAAGAATCAGTTCATGTGTGACTATCAGAGAGATGATCTTACTCCAGTGTGTCCAGTTTACAGTGAGGATTCTCCAGTACAGTAGAGATCAGCTTCACTCCTGAATCTCCTACATTATTACCAGACAGATCCAGATGTCTCAGGTGTGAGGGGTTTGATCTCAGAGCTGAAGTCAGAGCAACACAACCTTCATCTGTGATCTTACACTTACTCAACCTGTAGAGAACGTCTCGGTTACTTTCGTAACCTCGGTTCCCTGAGAAGCGGGAACGAGACATTGCGGAGACCGCATATGAAACTCCTCCTCTTTTTCACTTTTCCTGAAGTCCTATAGGATAACGCCAGTTAAAAAACTGGCCAATTGTCGCAAGACATGCACAGTATGCAAATACTGACGAATCTAGACAGTATAAATACAGTGCATGAGACGACAATACCTCAGAATCTACGATAGAACGCTTGACCAGAGATAAGCCGCGAACACGGCGTTCTCCGCAATGTCTCGTTCCCGCTTCTCAGGGAACCGAGGTTACGAAAGTAACCGAGACGTTCCCTTTCGAGAGCGGTCACTTCGACATTGCGGAGACCGCATATGGAACGGTAGTACAATCCCGCCGTGAGAGCTAGCAAAAACAGCCCGATAACTGGGATAACACGTACACAGTATGCGGAGCAGACAAACCAACCATTCGCGAGGTTGCCCCAAGCGTTAACCGCTGATTGGCTGAAACCGGCCTATGAGCTGCTAGATCACTGAGCACGCCAATGAACTGCTAGATTGGTCTTTTGTCGAATTTGCATATCCAAACCCAACGAATGCAGCGGGCTGCGCTGAACAGGGCAGACACCACAGCAGTAGAACCAGCACGGAAACCCGGGCGATATAATAGCGAATATAAGTACACCAAGCACAGTGTAAACAGCAATGCGGCAACAACTGTGTAGCACAATACATTACAAGGTAGAAGATAAGCTTAATCTGCACTCACCGAGAGGACTTGAGAAGCCAACGAGGACACATCCAATCTGTAGAACCTGGCGAAAGTATTCTGAGAAGACCAGCCAGCTGCACAGCATATGTCCTGAATAGATGTGCCCCTAGACCAGGCCCACGAAGAGGCGATAGCCCTAGTCGAATGAGCTCTGATACCGAAGGGGCAGTTCTGACCCTGGCTTTCGTACGCCAAGGTAATAGCGTCCACTACCCAGTGAGAGAGCCTCTGTTTCGAGACAGCCCGGCCTTTAGTACCCCCACCAAAACAAATAAAGAGCTGCTCCGACTGCCGAAACCCGGCCGTGCGATCTATGTAAGCCCGCAATACCCTTACCGGGCATACCGCTCTCTGAGCGTCAGCATCCTGTGGGTCTGACGACTCGGAAGACAAGGCGGGCAAGGAAATGACCTGAGCTCTAAAAGGGGTAGACATGGACTTCGGCACATAACCCGATTTTGGCCGGAGAGTGACGCTGCAGTCGCCTGGCCCAAAACGAATGAAATCAGCGCCGACTGAGAGCGCTTGCAAATCCCCTATGCGCTTAGCCGAAGCAAGGGCGAGAAGGAGAACGGTTTTTAGAGTGAGCTCTCTTACCGAAGCCGCGTCCAAAGGCTCAAAGGGGGGAGAAGAGAGAGCCTTCAACACCAGTGCTAAGTCCCAAGGTGGCACCGAAGGGGTTCGCGGGGGGAAAAGTCTCCTCGCTCCTCTGAGGAATCTGACCACCAGCATGTGCCTACCAATCGATTGCCCATCAACCGGGGAACGAAACGAGGCGATGGCCGCTACGTAAACCTTCAGCGTTGACGGGAGGCCGCCGCTGTCCAGCCTGTGCTGCAGGAAAGACAAAATATCAGACACGGGGCAAGACGCCGGGTCGATATTGTTGCTGCTGCACCATTTAGCAAACACCCCCCATTTTAGAGCGTATAAACGTCTGGTAGACGGCGCGCGAGACTCCGAAATAGTATCCAGCACACGCTGAGGGAGTGCAGTTAGAATCCCCGAAGCGGCCAGGCATGAAGGTTCCACAACTCCGGGCTGGGGTGCCAAATCGTGCCGTTCACTTGGGACAACAGGTCTCTCCTGAGGGGAATCCGCCACGGCGGTGCCGTCAACAACTCCCTCAGGTCCGGGAACCATGGTTGATTCGGCCAGAACGGAGCGACGAGAATCACCGACGCCGTCTCCTCTCTGACTTTGCACAGCACTAGGGGTAAAATCTTCACCGGAGGAAACGCGTAAAGCCGAACGGCCGGCCAACGCCCCGTCAGCGCGTCGCTCCCCATAGGGGAGTGGATCAGCGAGAAATACAACGGGCAGTGTGCGTTCTCGCTTGTCGCGAATAGATCCACCTCCGCTTTCCCGAAGCGTTCCCAAATTAACAGGACTGTGTCGGGATGAAGCCTCCATTCCCCGTGCTGAAGACCCTCCCTCGAAAGCATGTCCGCTCCGCGGTTCAGATGACCGGGGATATGCGCTGCTCTGATAGAGAGTATATGCCGATCCGCCCACAGTAGGAGATCCGCCGCCTGTTTGAAAAGAGCTCCGGAACGGATCCCTCCCTGGCGATTTATGTACGAAACCACGGACATGTTGTCGGTGCGAATCAGAACATGTTTCTGCTCCAGCCTCGACTGGAAAGTATGAAGAGCTAGAGACACCGCCTTTAGTTCCAAGCGATTTATGTGCCATTTCCTCAGAGACTGTGACCAAAGGCCGGATGCCGGCATGCCCTCGCACACCGCGCCCCATCCCGAGGAC